>NC_045635.1:76492334-76802116 GCF_009829155.1 Mustela erminea | reverse complement strand
TTGAGATATTTATTTCTTTATATGGCCTTGAGTTACCATCTAGTGTCTTTTCATGATAGTTTCTGGACTCCCTTTAACATTTCTTATATGGCAGATCTATAAACAATAGACTTCCTTAACGTTTGTTTCTCTGAGAATGTCTTAATTTCTCCTTCATGTTTGAAGGATTATTTTACTGCATATAGAATTCTTGATTGACGGTTATTTTTCTTTCAGCATTTTGAATATGTCATCCCACTGCCATCTGGTTTCCATGGTTTCTGATAAGTCATTTATTAATCCTTTTTGAGGTGTCATTTTTGGTGATGAGTGATTTCTCTCTTGCTACTGTAAAGTTTCTTTCCATCTTTATGTTTCATCAGTTTGATTATAATATGTCTAAGATCTCTTTGGGATTATGAAACTTGAAGTTCATTGAGCTTGTTGAGTACATAGATTCTTTACATCAAATGTGGGAAGTTCACAGTCATTGTTTCTTTAAATGTTTTTCTACCTATTTATCTTTCTTCTAAATATCTCATGCATGTATGTTTGATGATGCTCTACAGGTCTCTGAATCTCTGCTGACTGTCTTTCTTTTTCTCTTTCAATTTCATAAGCTGAATAATCTCAATTGATCTATCTTCCATTAGTTGGTTCTTTTTTCTGCTTCCTTGTTTTTGAACTCTCTTGTGAAATTTTTGTTTTAGTTTATGTCCTTTTTAACTCTAAAATTTCTATTTTCTTCCTTTTTACACTTATCTCTTAATTGATATTTTCTATTTGGTGATAGATTGTTCTATTTTCTCTTATTTCTTTAGACATGTTTTTCTTTAGCTTGCTGAATATAATTAGAACAACTGATTTAAAATCATTGTGTAAAAAAACCATTGTCTTGGCTTCCTCAAGCACAGTTTCTATTGATTTCTTTTATTCCTTTGTACTGGCTTCTTCTTTCTTTTTTTACCTTCCATTTTCTTGTTGAAAACTGGATATTTTGAATGCTATGATGTGATAACTCTGGAAATCAGATTCTCCTACCCATTACTTGCTGTTGCTACTTGTAGCTGTTATTCATTAAGATGACTTGTTGGAGTAATTCTGTAATATCGATATTCGTTGTCATGTGTGATCCTTAAAGTCACCTTTCCACTATTTTAGGTCACAAAATAGCTGAACACAGATTTACTTGAACATCTGTAACCAAAAATCTTCCGATCTTTGCCAAAGGGCTCTGTATGTGTTGACCATACTTCAACACTCAGCCAACCAGTTTACAATTCTACCTTAGTCTTTACTTCCCACTTCCACAAAGCTTCAAGGTTAGCAGGATATGAGATTTTAGGACCTTCTGATGATTTCCTTAGCATGTGGACAGCCCTTACCATGCACATGAAATTCTAGATTCTCAGGAATGATTTGGAGCTTTTCAAAGACATTAAGGATTTTTCATTCTGGACACCTGGGTGGTTCAGTCAGTTAAGGATAAGACTTTGGCTCAGGTTGTGATCCCAGGGTCCTGAGATTGAATCTTCTGTCAGGCTCCCTGTTCTGCAAGGAGACTGCTTTTCCCTCTGCCCTTTCTCCCACTCACTCTTTCAATCTATTTCTCTCTCAAATAAATAAGTAAAAATTTAAAAAAAAGATGTTTCATCCCTCCAGTTATTTTTTTTCTCCCAAGCATTTTGATTAGTCTCTTATTTTCTCCAATTCCAATTTATGGCCTCTGACAGAAGCAACTAACACATCAGCCTTTAAATATTTTCAATAAATGTGGGAAACAGTTTTAGTACTAAGCTAACTCTGAATTAAGGGTAAATAAAAACAAGATTATTGAGCCAGGCTTTTAGGGAGTCACCAGACAGGTCACAACAAATAATTATAATTCTTCTGAATGAAAGGAATGCATTAATTATAATTCTTCTGAAGAAGTCTCTTCTGTTCTCTCAAATACCAAAAATGTGGACTGTTACTTCCACAGCTACTAAGCTTGGAAGAAGAGGACAGACCTGGAGTAAGTTAAAATTCCACAAAATTTATTGTTCTGACTTAAAATCCACCATTTTTCTTGAGTAATCATTCTCAAGTTTGCTGCAAAACTTTAGTTAATTTCCAAAGTTCTGCAAAAGTTAATTCTGACAATTACTGCCAGTTTCCTTCATGGTTTTCATGGAAGAGCTACAGTTCATTTTCCTTACTCTGCAATTTTTGCTAATATGCTTCTATACTTTTTATATTAATAGTACTTACTTTTGTATTTTAAATTTTCATAAAATAACCAGGTCAAAAGAACTTTTTCCTAGTTTAATTGTACAATATGGTAAATATATGCCCATGACATGGGTTGAAAGTAAATCTTTTGAACAAGGGTATAAAATATGAAGTTGTTCTTGTTTGAACATTATGTTACCATTAATGGTGTTCTACACATCAAATAAATCCTTTAGGACAAAATAGAAAAGATATACTTCTTCATGGTGTTGTTCCAGAAATCCCTTGATCATTACCATTATCTTTATATATATAATTTATTGAGCACCTAATCCAATATAAAATAGGTAAATCCAATACCAAATAAGTAAAACTGATTTATTATATTGAAGCCTTAATATTATAAGGTGATGTCTGTGATGAAAAAATACTGACATGAAAAATAATTTTATTTAAAAATATTAATGATGCTATTGAGACGACCAGTTTGCCAGGAATTGGACAAAATACCTTTGGGCCAGATGTAAGGGAAATGGAGGGGAATCAGGGGTAGGTATGATCCAGCTTTAAAATGATTGCTTTTTTGTCAGGACATTAATTAAACATATATACCTTAACAAAATTGTAAAACTTACATTACCTTAAGTAGGCAAACATGTGAATTGCAGTAGCAAAAAATTTTATACTTTATAAGGTACTAAGATAAAAAGAATTTGTTAATTTGTTTTTACCATTTTAAAAAGACTTCCTGGACTCATTGACTCTCTTGATGACAGGAGGTAAAGAAGTTACTGAAATCAGCAGGCTTTTGGAGAAGAGTTAAATGTTTCAGATAGAGACAATAACTTGGGAGATTGGACACTGAATACATTTTTTAGAGGAAAGAAGGGAAGATGGAAGAAAAGATAACCAGAGAAGTAAGACCTCCAAAGCACAGGTTGAGGAACAAATAAGTTCCCAAATGGTCACAGAGTCTGAGAATTCAAAACAGCACCCTACATATAAAGTTTGTTCAAATTTACTTATTAAAAATTATTTATAATCTTTCCTTCTTTTTGTTTTTGAGCTTTACTGCTAAAACTATTTGCCAATATGTCTCAATTCTGAAATAAAATCTGTGCTTAATATGAAAAAGCATTTGCCTGCTCAACGTGCTGTAACAAAATAGTTGGTGGCTTAAACAACAGAAATCTATGTTCTTACAGTTCTGGAGGCTGGAAGTCCAAGTTGAACTACCATGGTTGTGTTCTAATGAGAGCTTTTTTTCCTGGCTTTCAAACAGTTGCCTTCTCAATTTGTCCTCTCATGGCAGAGGAAGAACAAGTTTCATGGCATCTCTTCTTCTGAGGGCACTAATATCTCCCTCATTATTTCATCCAGACATAATTCTCTCCCAAAGGCCCTATCTTCAATGGTGGGGGATTAAGGTTTCGACATATAAATTTTGAGCAGATACAATTCAGTCTATACCATAAAAAAGTTACCAGTTATGTTTCAATATTCTCTATTATAATAAATATTAAGGAAAAATTGTATTTACATATATATATCTTCATGTCAGTTTATTTTAAATATTGAGAGAAACAATTATCAAATGAAATATGAATTTCAAAGATTCAAGAAATTGCATGTCTTGGGGTGCCTGGGTAGCTCAGTCTGTTAAACTTCTGCCTTCAGTTTGTGTTGTGACCCTGGATTCCGGGATGAACCCCACATCTGGCTCCCTGATCAATGAGGAGTCTGTTTCTCTCTCTCCCTCTGCCCCTCCTCCCTGCCTCTGCTTTTCTTTCTCAATCACTCTTTCTTGAATAAATAAATAAATAAATAAATAAATAAATAAAACATTTTTAAGAAATTATATGTCTTGTTACTTGAGGAAAAGATCCTCTGAGAAGCATATAATAGCAAAAATGATGTTCTACAACATGGCTAGAGCATACAGTGCAGACATTCAAATAGTATTTCTTTGAACAGGTTTGGTGATTGGTCTCATCTCAGCTGAGTTTTATGGAAAGGTTTACTGAAGCACTGTTATTTCTATAGATTGCAGTTTTAATATTTCAGCCATTTCATTTCTATCTTAATTCAGTATCTTACCTCACTAGTTGTTCCACTACAATTATGATTAGAAAGCTAAAGGATTCTGTGAACTACAAAGATTTTGACCTATGCATACTTTTTCATCATAGAAATTTCCCTTACAACCATCTTGGGTATTGCCAAAATTATCTTTTAATAACAGAATAATGAATATGAAATTAATTAGATCAAGACTTCATTATTCCCAATATCACAGGGTGATAGTCACATTTGTATTTAAAAACTATTTGGTGAAGATTAAATATCTAGAGACTTTGTTGAACTTAGGGTTGAAATAGTTAAAAAAAACTTTGATCTCTGATTTATTCCCATCATTTTGTATATTGAAGGGAATTATATTTATTATTTTTTTCCTTTTTAAAAAATTAATTAATTAATTAATTAATTAATTAATTTCAGCATAACAGTATTCATTGTTTTTGCACCAAACCTAGTGCTCCATGCAATCCGTGCCCTCTCTAATACCCACAACCTGGTTCCCCCAACCTCCCACCCCTCGCTGGCTCAAACCCCTCAGATTGTTATTTATTATTACCAAGAAAATTTGTCTGGTAAAACAACTGATGTGAATCTTTATCATATGTTTGAATAAATTGTTTTCCTTATTTTATAAACATTCACCTCTAAAAACAAATGAAATCAATTAGTGAATGTGTGGAAAGCAAGTATTTATAAAGATAATTCATATGAGAGAGGGTTGTCCTCTTAGGAATACTAAATTTAAAAAGAGAGAATGAATACCTACTCAATACCTCCAGCAAGAGAGATTTAATTTGAGAAAAGCCACCATGTGATAGTGGGTAGGATCTAGGTTCTCCATGTATTTTCAGAGGCATTTGACATTTCATTTTTTACAAAGATTTTATTTATTTATTTGACAGAGAGAGAGCAGGGGAAGAGGGCAAAGCAGAGGGACAAGCAGACTCTTGCTGGGTGCAGAGCATGATGCAGGGCTTGATCCCAGAACTTTGAGATCATAGCCTGAGCTGAAGTCAGACACTTAACTGACTGAGTCACTCAGGCACCCTGACACTTTTTTAAAAGTTTTTATTTAAATTGCATTTAGTTAATATACAGTGTAATATTGGTTGCAGGTGTACTGTATAGTAATTTAAAACTGCCATACAACAACTGGTGCTCATCAGAGCAAGGGCATTATTTAATCCCCATTATTCACTGTACCCATTCCCCAGCTAAATCCTTTCTAGAAGCCACCAATTTGGGGGCACCTGGGTGGCCCAGTGGATTAAGCCTCTGCCTTCAGCTCAGGTCATGATCTCAGGGTCCTGGGATCAAGTCCTGAATTGGGCTCTATGTTCAGTGGGGAGCCTGCTTCCCTCTCTCTCTCTGCTTGCCTGTCTGCCTGCTTGTGATCTCTCTTTATTTCAAATGAATAAATAAAATCTAAAAAATAAAAAAAAAAAAACACCAATTTGGTCTCTATAGTTAAGAGTCCGTTTCTTGGTTTACCTCCCTCTCTCTTTTTTTTCTCTTTGTCCTTTGTTTTGTTTCTTAAATGTCACATATGAGTGAAATCATATGGTATTTATCTTTCTAAGACTAATTTAATTTTCTAAACATTATACTCTCTAGCTCCATCCATCATATCCTTGCAAATGGCAAGACTTCCTTCCTTTTAATGAATGAGTAATATTCCATTATATGTTTTATATATGCACACACACACACACACACACACACACACACACACAATCTCCATTCATCAGTTGATGGAAACTTGGGATGTTTCCATAATGTGGTTGTTGTTAATAATCCTTTTATAAACATCAGGATACATGTATCCCTTTGGATTAGAATATTTAGATTCTCTTGGTAAATATCTATTAGTGCAATTGCTGGATCATAAGGTCCATCTATTATTAAATTTTTGAGGAATGTTCAGAATATTTGTCACAGTGGTTGCACCAGTTTGCATTCCTACCCACAGTACAAAAGAGTTCCCCTTTATATACGTCTTTGCCAGAACATGCTGTTTCTTGTGTTATTGATTTTAGCTGTACTAATATATGTGAAATGATATCTCATTGTAATTTTAATTTGTATCTCCCTGATGGTCACTGATGTTGAGCATCTTTTCATGTATCTGGTGGACATCTGGAGGTCTTCTTCAGAGAAATGTCCATTCATGTCTTCTCCCCACTTTTTAATTAGATTATTTGCTTTTGGTGAGTTAACTTCTATAAGTTCTTTATATATTTTGGATACTAACTTGCTATCAGATATTTCATTTGCAAATATCTTCTCTCATAGGTTACCTTTCAGTTTTTCTTTTTCCTTCATTATGCAAAGTGTTTTGTTTTGATAATGTCCCAATAGTTTATCCTTGCTTTTGTTTCCCTTGCCTCAGGAGACATATCTAGCAAGAAGATGCTACAGCTGTGGTCAAAGAGCTGCCTGTGTCCTCCTCTAGGATTTTAATGGTTTCCAGTCTCACACTTAGGGGTTTCATCCATTTTGAATTTATTTTTATGTATGGTGTAAGAGACTGGTCCAGTTTCATTCTTTGGCATGTTGCAGTCCACTTTTCCCAGTACCATTTGTTGAAGAGACTTTTTCCCACTGAATATTCTTTCCTGCTTTGTCAAAGATTATTTGGCCATAGAGTTGAGGATCCATTTCTGGGTTTTCTATTCTGTTCCATTGATCTATGTATCTATTTTTGTGCCAATACCATACTGCTTTGATCACTACAGCTTTGTAATATAACACGAAGTCCATACTTGTGATGTCTCCAGCTGTGCTTTTCATTTTCAAGGTTGCTTTAGCTATTCAGAGTCCTTTGCAGTTCCATAAAAATTGTATGATTGTTTATTCTTGCGTTGTGAAAACATGCTGGTGGTGTTTTTTTTTTTTTAAAGATTTTATTCATTTGTTCGACAGACAGAGATCACAAGTAGGCAGAGAGGCAGGCAGAGAGAGTGGAGGAAGCAGGCTCCCCGCCGGGCAGAGAGCCCAATGTGAGGCTCAATCCCAGGACCCGGGATCATGACCCGAGCTGAAGGCAGAGGCTTTAACCCACTGAGCCACCCAGGTGTCCCCATGCTGGTGGTGTTTTGATAAAGATTGCATTAAATGTGTAGATTGCTTTGGGTAGTACAGACACTTTAACAATATTTGTTCTTCCAATCCATGAAAAGGGAATATTTTTGCATTTCTCTGTATCATCCTCAACTTCTCTCATCAGTGGTTTATACTTTTCAGGATATAGGTCTTTCACATCTATGGGTAGGTTTATTCCCAAGTATCTTTTGGGTTTTGGTGCAATTGCAAATGGGATTGATTCCTTAATTTCTCTTTCTCCAGCTCCTTTATTGGTATAGAAATGCAACAGATTTCTGTACATTAATTTTGTATCCAGTGACTTTATTGAATTTGTGTATCAGTTCTACCAATTTTTTGGTTGCCTTTCAATTTTTCTGTGTAGAGTATCATGTCATCTGCAAATAGTGAAAATTTGATTTCTACCTTGTTGATTTTGGATGCATTATATTTCTTTTTTGGTCTGATTTCTGGCAGTAGTACTTCCAGTATTATGTTAACTAGCAGTGGTTAAAGTGGACATCCTGTTTTGTTTCTGACAGTAGAGGAAAAGTTCTCAGTTTCTATCTTCTTTCCACAGTACCCATGATCGATTCTCTACCAAACTGACATTTCAGTACTTTCTACATTCTTTGATGTGGTCTCCACTCTCCCTTTAGTTTTGGAGTTTGTTCTGACAGTCATTTTTTTTTAAAGATTTTATTTATTAGACAGAGAGAGACACAGCATTTGACAGAGAGATACACAGTAAGAGAGGGAACACTAGCAGGAGGAGTGGAAGAGGGAGAAGCAGGCTTCCCACTGAGCAAGGAACCTGATGTGGGACTCGATCCCAGAACCCTGGGATCATGACCTGAGCCGAAGGCAGCCGCCTAACAACTGAGCCACCCAGGCGCCCCTGTTCTGTCAGTCTTCAAGTCAATACCTGGTGTATTTATGGTGATTTGATAGTTATCTATTTGTGCTCATGGGACATGACAAGCCTAGGGTCCTCTTTTTCCACTGCCATGTTATAAATCTCAGTGTTTGACAGTTTAAATTGATTTTTCCTCTGTGAGTGCTATGTTCTCCTATGTAGATATTAGTAGGAATACTTCATTTGTAGAATATCAAATCCTTGGGGTGGAAGGGAATAAAAACCTTAATCATAATTACCAACATACTCCAATGAAGCATCATTTTTTTTATTATTTCTGAACTTTAAAAGAAAATTCTTCTTTCAGTGTTCCAAGATTCATTGTTTATGCATCACACCCAGTGCTCCATGCAATAAGTGCCTTCCTTAATACCCACACCAGGCTTACCCCAACCTCCTACCCCTTCCCCTCTAAAATCCTTAGTTTGTTTCTAAGATTTCACATTCTCTCATGGTTTGTCTCCCCCTCTGATTTCCTCCAACTCACTTCTCTCCTTCTCCCAATGTCCTCTGTGTTATTTCTTATGTTCCACAAGTAATTGAAATTATATAATAACTGATTCTCTCTGCTTGACTTATCTCACTCGGCATAATCTCTTCCAGTCCAGCTCATGCTGATACAAAGTTGTGTATTCATCCTTTCTGATGGAGGCATAATACACCATTGTATATATGGACCATATCTTCTTTAGCCATTCATCCAATGAAGCATCTTTATAGAGTGAGCCTGATCCCCACTATGACAATTAGTAGTACAGTGGAGCCTGGGCAAAGGAAATCTTGTTTAATTAAAGATTCTTCCTCCACTGCTGGATATAATATTTATAGGTGAGAAACAAACTTGAAATTAAATTAACTGACTTAAATCATACCGCTCACTTTTCCAGCTGTGTAGTTTGTCTCTGTTATATGCAAATGGTTCAGTTAGGTGACAAGATTATGTCAAGCAAGAAACAATATCTAAATCATTCAAATGAATCACTTTTGTAACCTAGACAAAATGCCAAACATGTATTTTGAAATGGTTTCATAGAACTATAACTCTATAATGTCATTTTACCTCCAAATGAAAATTGTTGCATTCAAACAAATGCTGACTCACTACACGAGTATCTTAGAAATTTACAAAACAAAACAAAACAAAACATCTTATTTTTGTTTAAAGAAATCACTTATTTAGCTGTTTTAAAATTAGGCTTTCATTGGAACTGGAAATACGATTAGTCACCCTTTTCTTTTCTCCTTCAGACAATGTGTCTGTACTAATGAAAGATAGTACACTGTAGTAAAAGGATCAAAAACATTAAAAAGGAGAATTAAATTTATGAAAAATAAAAATTAGCAGATTTGTCAAATGCTAACTAAATTCTACCAATTAATAAACATGCACTCTGATTGTACAGGAAATCAAACTTGGTCTAAATGTCAAGGAGAGGGAAGATGAACCATGAGAGACTGTGGACTCTGAAAAACAATCTGAGGGTTTTGGAGGGGTGGGGTATGGGAGGTTGGGGGAGCCTGGTGGTGGGTATTATGGAGGGCATGTATTGCATGGGGCACTGGGTGTGGTACAGAAACAATGAATTCTGGAACCCTAAAAATAAATTTAAATATAAATAAAAATTAAAAAAAAAAGTCAAGTAGAAGTCCATAATAGAATTTGATAATGAATCATGTAGACTGAGACTGTCAACAGAATGCCATGTTTCTAAATGTCTGCTTAGATAAACATTCAGCCATTAGACTGAGAGCATGAACTGTATCTTATCTATTTTTGTACCTCTTCTTTATTTCATATTTTATATTTATTCAGTTTGTGTACATTACTTTTTTTTTTAAAGATTTTATTTATTTATTTGACAGAGAGAAATCACAAGTAGATGGAGAGGCAGGCAGAGAGAGAGAGGGAGAAGGAAGCAGGCTCCCCGCTGAGCAGAGAGCCCAATGCGGGACTCGATCCCAGGACCCTGAGATCATGACCTGAGCCGAAGGCAGCGGCTTAACCCACTGAGCCACCCAGGCGCCCAATGTGTACATTACTTTTTAATACAATATGTGGTTCACAGTGAAATCCTAGAGGAGAACATAGGTAGTAACCTCTTTGATATCAGCCACAGCAACTTCTTTCAAGATACCTCTCCAAAGGCAAAGGAAACAAAAGTGAAAATGAACTTTTGGGACTTCATCAAGATCAAAAGCTTCTGCCCAGCAAAGGAAACAGTCAACAAAACAAAGAGGCAGCCCACGGAATGGGAGAAGATATTTGCAAATGACAGTACAGACAAAAGGTTGATATCCAGGATCTATAAAGAACTTCTCAAACTCAACACACAAAACAGATAATCATGCCAAAAAACAGGCAGAAGACATGAACAGACACTTCTCCAACGAGGACATACAAATGGCTATCAGACACATGAAAAAATGTTCATCATCACTAGCCGTCAGGGAGTCTGCACACTTCTTAAAGGAATGGCTTAAAAGATCTAAAACAAACGGTGGAGAAAATAAAATGTTAGTTAAATTTGTGGTATGCTTGTGAAGGGTAATATGTTTTAAAATTACAATGCCCACCAACCAGATTGTGTATCACTGAATCAAATGTCTGATGATGAACTATTTGTTTGAACTTCCAGTGGTATTGTGGCTATGTCAAAACTCCAAAAGGTAGAATCACAATTGAATGGTTTCCAATACTTCAGTTGGAGCCAATCAGCTACATTATCTACATGACAATAGAATGATCATAGAACTAAAACATCAATGTCTCTGTAGGCATTATCATGGTGATAAACCATACCTGATTCCTTTTGTTGAAAGATATAGGCAAAACCATTCACTAACTCCCTTGTTCATATGATTTTAAGTTCACTTAGAACAAGTTTTAAGTTCACTTAAAACAAGCAGATCAATTGTATACATGTGCATAACTTGGGCCTAACATAGGTAATACGAACTTCTGCTCTAGGCAAATTATTACATTTCTGTGTCTAGTAACTAAAGAGGATATACAATTTTAAGGAAAATAAAACAAAACTTAATAATGGTGGTTGTAAATGCTGCATGTAACAAGGACCAGTGAAAATATTTAAACCAATGGTATTTTTAATGTATTTGTATTATCACTATTCAAAATCCTAACTACTATTTAGATGTAATTCTAAATAGTACAGTACTATTTAGAATTTAGAATTACATCTAAATAGTACATTTAGTACATAGTACATAGACATAATTCATGCTTCCATCTTTCAGTTAAATACTTGTTAAACAAGGATATTTCACAATGATTCTGCTAAATAAAATTGTATTATAGACTTTACTAAAATTTTGGTGTGATATCATTTGTGGTCCTTGGAATGATATTTAATGAGATCCCTTACTAGTCTGCCATTTATAGAAATAAATAAATATCATAGAACTAGATTGAATCTTGAAAGCTTCTTTTCTTTGTACACTCAACATTACTAAGCATATTTTATAAAGTAATGTAATAACTAAAGCTAAAAAAAAAGTTGATACCTGTTCCATATATTAAAATTTAGAAGTGGTGGGGAGCCTGGGTGGCTTTGTCAGTTAAGCATTTGCATTCAGCTCAGGTCATGATCCCAGGGTCCTGGAATCAAACCTTACATTTGATTCAATGGGTCAATGGGAAGCCTGCTTCTCCCTCTCCTTCTGTCCTCCTTCTTCTTCCCCTGGTTTGTTCTTTGTCTCTCTCTCTTTCAAATAAATAAATATATCTTTAAAAATAAATAAACTAAAATTAGAAATGTTAGGAAGAGGGGTGCCTGGGTGGCTCAGTCGCTATGCATCTGCCTTTGGCTCAGGTCATGATCCCAGGATCCTGGAATTGAGCCCCATATCATGCTCCCTGCCCAGCAAGAAGCCTGCTACTCACTCCCGACTCCCCCTGCTTGTGTTCCCTCTCTTGCTGTCTCTCTTCTCTGTCAAATAAATAAATAAATAATCTTAAAAAAAAAGAAGTGGTAGGAAGAAAAGAAGGATAGAATATATGTGTATATTGTAAATGTTTATTAATATTATTAAAACTATTTGTTTTGTTTTGTTTTTTAGATTTGATGTTTGAGTGAAATCATGATATTCATCTTTCTTTGTCTGATTAATTTCACTTAGCATAATACCCTCTAGGTTCATCCATATTGTCAAAAAAGACAAAAACCCACCCTTTTTTATAGCTATGTACTATGCCATTATATGTGTGTGTGTGTGTGTGTGTATGTGTGTGTGCTACCTTTTCTATCTATCCATCTATTAATGAACACGTGGGCTACCTCCATATTTGGCTAATGTAAATAATGTTGCAATAAACATAGGGATGCACATATCTTTTCAAATGAGTGTTTTTGTTTTCTATGGGTAAATACCTAGTATTGGAAAAAATGGACTATATGATATTTCTATTTGTAATTCTTTCTTAATTAATTAATTTATTTGAGAGATATGGGGGGAGATACAGAGGGATAAGGACAAGCAAACTCCATCTGAGCGTGGAGCCCAAGGTGGGGCTCAATCCCATGACCCTGAGATCAGGACCTGAGCTGAAATCAAGTCAGATGTTCAATCGACTGAGCCATCAGTTGCCCATCTATTTTTAATTCTTTGAGGAACCTCCATATTGTTTTCCATCATGGTTGTACCAATTTGCATTCCCACAAACAAACAAAGCAAATGGATAAACAAACAAAAAAACCAGAATCAGACCTATAAATACAGAGTATAAAATGATGGTTGCCAGAAGGAAAAGGCATGACAGAATGGGCAAAATGAATGAGGGGGAGTGGGAGATACAGGATTCTAGATATGGAATGAAGAAATCAAAGGAATAAAAGGTACAGCATAGAGAATATAGTCAATGGTATTGTGATAGCATGCATGGTGACACTTGTGGTGAACATAGCATAGTACAATGTATAGAGTTGTGGAACCACTATGAACCACTATGTTGTATACCTAAAACGAATAGTTGTGTGTCAGTTAAAAAAAAAATTAGTTGTGTGTCAGTAAAAAAAAAAAAAATCAGTAGCATCTCTATTTTTTGTCTAAAATTAAGAGGTGGCTAATGAAGAGAAGATGTTATTTGCTCTATATTTTTCCCACTTATACTTACTAATACCTTTTTCAATTATTCCTAGGACATTTGGTTTTCAAAAAAAGCTGGATCAACTAAAATTTCAGACTAAACAACATTACTGAAGCAATTTTGGTCTTAACACCTCTATGCTGATCCAACATATTGTGGTTTTTCCAAAGTTATGTTTCTTTAGCTTAATGGAACAATAAGTGTAGAAATCTATCATCTTCATTATCATATGAGTAACTAAAGAATATGCTCATAACATTTCTGATTCTATGTAAACACTCTAAACATACCCCTTGTATGCTATATAGCCAGAGAACTGAGGCTAGCATACTGAACAATAAAAAAATAAAAAGCACACAAATCAATTTTTGCCTATTTAATAGTTTAGTTGGAAATACCTTTAGGTGGTTAATCTTCAAAACATGTCCCTTTTTCTCCCAAGACTACACTAATTCATTAATTCAGTAATGAGTCAGGACAACCTGAACCAATTATTAGAATACAATACATCACAAATAGGTTTTCTATTCCCACCCCATCACTCAAACCACCCCAGTTTATATGTATGTTTATATGCATACACATTGTATGTTTATATGTATGTTTATAACCACCCCAGTTTATATGTATGTTTATATGCATACACATTAAAATTTTATATATCCATAAAGGAAATTCTAGCTCTGTGGTCTGGTTATCAATATGTACCTAAAGCAAAATGTCTTTTCTGTGCAAATATATAAAGCCATCACTAATTCCTCTCTCATTCACACAGATTTAAATTAGAAATCTATTTCTTAAATATCAATCTGTGTTACATAGCATCAAATTTCCTGAATGCTAAATATTTAAATTATCTAACAGTTCTTATTTTCTATTAAAGTCTTCAACTTTAGATGTTATATTAAAGTCATAAGATTTTCCTTTATCTTTCAACATTTTATGCTAAGATGAATCATTCCAGAACATAAGACCCTAACCTAATCTATTATAAACCAAGTTTAACTAACCATTGTACTTTATTTATTATTTTTTAAAATTAATTAATTTATTTTCAGCATAACAGTATTCATTATTTTTTCACCACACCCAGTGCTCTAAGCAATATGTGCCCTCTATAATACCCACCACCTGGTACCCCAACCTCTCACACCCCCCGCCACTACAAACCCCTCAGATTGTTTTTCAGAGTCCATAGTCTCTCATGATTCACCTCCCCTTTCAATTTCCCCCAACTCCCTTCTCTCTAACTCCCCATGTCCTCCATGCTACTAGTTATGCTCCACAAATAAGTGAAACCATATGATAATTGCCTCTCTCTGCTTGACTTATTTCACTCAGCATAATCTCTTCCAGTCCCCTCCATGTTGCTACAAAAGTTGGGTATTCATCCTTTCTGATGGAGGCCTAATACTCCATAGTGTATATGGACCACATTTTCCTTATCCATTCGTCTGTTGAAGGGCATCTTGGTTCTTTCCACAGTTTGGCAACCGTGGCCATTGCTGCTATAAACACTGGGGTACAGATGGCCCTTCTTTTCATGACATCTGTATCTTTGGGGTAAATACCCAGGAGTGCAATTGCAGGGTCATAGGGAAGTTCTATTTTTAATTTCTTGAGGAATCTCCACACTGTTCTCCAAAGAGGCTGTACCAACTTGCATTCCCACCAACAGTGTAAGAGGGTTCCCCTTTCACCACATCCCCTCCAACACATGTTGTTTCCTGTCTTGTTAATTTTGGCCATTCTAACTGGTATAAGGTGATATCTCAATGTGGTTTTAATTTGAATCTCCCTGATGGCTAGTGATGATAAACATTTTTTCATGTGTCTGATAGCCATTTGTATGTCTTCACTGGAGAAGTGTCTGTTCATATCTTCTGCCCATTTCTTGATATGATTGCCTGTTTTGTGCGTGTTGAGTTTGAGGAGTTCATTATAGATCCTGGATATCAACCTTTTGTCTGTACTGTCATTTGAAAGTATCTTCTCCCATTCCGTGGGTTGCCTCTTTGTTTTTTTGACTGTTTCCTTTGCTGTGCAGGAGCTTTTGATTTTGATGAAGTCCCAAAAGTTCATTTTTGCTTTTGTTTCCTTTGCCTTTGGAGACACATCTTGAAAGAAGTTGCTGTGGCTGATATCGAAGAGATTACAGCCTATGTTCTCCTCTAGGATTCTGATGGATTCCTGTCTCACGTTGAGGTCTTTTATCCATTTTGAGTTTATCTTTGTGTATGGTGTAAGAGAATGGTCGAGTTTCATTCTTCTACATATAGCTGTCCAGTTTTCCCAGCACCGTTTATTGAAGAGACTGTCTTTTAACCATTGTACTTTAAAACAAACATTGGATTTAGTAAGGATGAATAGACAAGAGAGAATACATTCCTGTAAGAGATGATGAATATCCCATTGAATATTAAGATATTAGTAATTTCTGATACAGATGCCTATGCGGTATATTTGAAATGTTGAGGGATATACATTAAAGAGATGACTTGTGCCAAACATATATTTGTGGGTTGCAACCTTTCAGTTCAATATGAACCAACATATTTTTATTTGCTTAACCTGCATGACATAAATAACTATGTACTGACACCAATCTTGAAATTACATAAGAACTTGAGCTCTCTGTGGTAATTTTAAGGTGAATGCTATCAACCACACCATAAATGAGATTCTATTTCTTTTAAATTTTCAGAATACTCATTATGTAGTATAGAGTCTAAAATGGGGAGAAAAGAACACAGATTTAAGATTCTGAGAAAACTTTCTCCTTTGGTGCCAGGTGTCCCTTGATTAGCATAGCAAAATGAATACAGTCATATATAATACAAAATACAGTGAATTGACCACTTAGTTCCCAGTGCAGCACTTGAGTTAACCTCAAGTTAAGAAATTTATTCCTGAAGCTATTAAGAAATAGATGTATAAAAGAAAGGAATGAAGAAACAAATGAACTAAAATCATATCAATATTAAATATAATTTATTATGTAGCTGTTCATATACTTTAATGTAGTATAGTATACTCTTAAAACTTCTTATGTTGCTACAAAAGTTGGGTATTCGTCCTTTCTGATGGAGGCATAATCCTCCATAGTGTATATGGACCACATATTCCTTATCCATTCGTCCATTGAAGGGCATCTTGGTACTTTCCACAGTTTGGCGACCGTGGCCATTGCTGCTATAAACACTGGGGTACAGATGGCCCTTCTTTTCATGACATCTGTATCTTTGGGGTAAATACCCAGGAGTGCAATTGCAGGGTCATAGGGAAGTTCTATTTTTAATTTCTTGAGGAATCTCCACACTGTTCTCCAAAGAGGCTGTACCAACTTGCATTCCCACCAACAGTGTAAGAGGGTTCCCCTTTCACCACATCCCCTCCAACACATGTTGTTTCCTGTCTTGTTAATTTTGGCCATTCTAACTGGTATAAGGTGATATCTCAATGTGGTTTTAATTTGAATCTCCCTGATGGCTAGTGATGATAAACATTTTTTCATGTGTCTGATAGCCATTTGTATGTCTTCACTGGAGAAGTGTCTGTTCATATCTTCTGCCCATTTCTTGATATGATTGCCTGTTTTGTGCGTGTTGAGTTTGAGGAGTTCATTATAGATCCTGGATATCAACTTTTTGTCTGTACTGTCATTTGAAAGTAACTTCTCCCATTCCGTGGGTTGCCTCTTTGTTTTTTTGACTGTTTCCTTTGCTGTGCAGGAGCTTTTGATTTTGATGAAGTCCCAAAAGTTCATTTTTGCTTTTGTTTCCTTTGCCTTTGGAGACACATCTTGAAAGAAGTTGCTGTGGCTGATATCGAAGAGATTACAGCCTATGTTCTCCTCTAGGATTCTGATGGATTCCTGTCTCACGTTGAGGTCTTTTATCCATTTTGAGTTTATCTTTGTGTATGGTGTAAGAGAATGGTCGAGTTTCATTCTTCTACATATAGCTGTCCAGTTTTCCCAGCACCGTTTATTGAAGAGACTGTCTTTTAACCATTGTACTTTAAAACAAACATTGGATTTAGTAAGGATGAATAGACAAGAGAGAATACATTCCTGTAAGAGATGATGAATATCCCATTGAATATTAAGATATTAGTAATTTCTGATACAGATGCCTATGCGGTATATTTGAAATGTTGAGGGATATACATTAAAGAGATGACTTGTGCCAAACATATATTTGTGGGTTGCAACCTTTCAGTTCAATATGAACCAACATATTTTTATTTGCTTAACCTGCATGACATAAATAACTATGTACTGACACCAATCTTGAAATTACATAAGAACTTGAGCTCTCTGTGGTAATTTTAAGGTGAATGCTATCAACCACACCATAAATGAGATTCTATTTCTTTTAAATTTTCAGAATACTCATTATGTAGTATAGAGTCTAAAATGGGGAGAAAAGAACACAGATTTAAGATTCTGAGAAAACTTTCTCCTTTGGTGCCAGGTGTCCCTTGATTAGCATAGCAAAATGAATACAGTCATATATAATACAAAATACAGTGAATTGACCACTTAGTTCCCAGTGCAGCACTTGAGTTAACCTCAAGTTAAGAAATTTATTCCTGAAGCTATTAAGAAATAGATGTATAAAAGAAAGGAATGAAGAAACAAATGAACTAAAATCATATCAATATTAAATATAATTTATTATGTAGCTGTTCATATACTTTAATGTAGTATAGTATACTCTTAAAACTTCTTATGTTGCTACAAAAGTTGGGTATTCGTCCTTTCTGATGGAGGCATAATCCTCCATAGTGTATATGGACCACATATTCCTTATCCATTCGTCCATTGAAGGGCATCTTGGTACTTTCCACAGTTTGGCGACCGTGGCCATTGCTGCTATAAACATTTGGGTACAGATGGCTCTTCTTTTCACTACATCTGTATCTTTGGGGCATTGCGTGTGGTGCAAAAATAATGAATACTTTTATGCTGAAAATAAAAAAAAACTTCTTATGAAATAATTTTATTTGTGTTGGTTAAGACTACTGTTGAAAAATTGTGCTAAAAATTACTGGATTATAGGATTTTTATTTTTATTTAAATTCAATTTAATTAGCAAATGCCATATTATTAGTTTTAGAGGTAAAGTTTGTTGATTCATCAATTACATACAACAGCTTGTGCTCATTACTTCAAGTGTACTCCTTAATGTTCATCACCTAATTATCCCATTCCCCCATGCACCGCTGATCCAGTAATCTCACTTTCCTATAGTTAAGAGTTTCTGATGATTTGCCTCCTTCTCCGCTTTCATCTTACAATATTTTTCCTGCCCTTCCCTTTTGTTCATCTGTTTTGTTTCTTAAGTCCACATATGAGGGAATCCATATGATAATTGTCTTTCTCTGATTGACTTATTTCACTCAGCATAATACCTCCAGTAAATGGTAAGTATTCATCCTTTCTGATGACTAATATTCCATTATATATATATATACACCATTTCATTTTATCCATTAATCTGTCCATGGACATTTGGGCTCTTTCCATATTTTGGGTATTGTGGACATTGTTGGTATCAACATTGTAGTGTATGTGACCTTTCCAATCTCTATGATTATATCCTTTGAATAAATACCTAGCAGTGTAATTGCTGGGACTTAGTTCTATTTTAACTTTTTGAGGAACCTCCACACTGTTTTCCAGAGTGGTTACACCAGTCTGCATTCCCACCAACAATACAAGAGGGTTCCCCTTTCTCCACATCCTCACCATCATTTGTTGTTTCCTGACCTGTTAATTTTAGTCATTCTAACAGGTGTGAGTGAGTCTCCTTGTGGTTTTGATTTGTATTTCGCTGATGCCAAGTGATGCTGAGAAATTTTTCATGAGTCTGTTGGCCATTTGTATGCCTTTTTTGAAGAAATGTCTGCCCATTTCTTGACTGGATTATTTGGTTGTTGAGTTTAGTAAGTTTTTTTATGGATTCTGGATACTAGCCCTTTATCTGATAAGACACTTCCAAATATCTTTTCCCATTCCACAAAGTTGCCTTTTAGTTTTGTGGATTGTTTCCTCTGCAGTGCAAAAGTTTTTGTCTTAATGACACCCCAGTAGTTCATTTTTGCTTTTGTTTCTCTTGCCTTTGGGAACATGTCTAGCAAGAAGTTGATGCAGCTGATATCAAAGACATTGATACCCGTCCTTCATCCATTTGAATTTATTTTTGTGTGTGATATAAGAACATTGTCCAGTTTCATTTTATTGCAAGGGGCTCTCCAATTTTCCCAAAACAAACTGTTGGAGAGACTGTCTCTTTTCCATTGGATATTCTTTCTTGATTTGCACAAGATTAGTTGACCATAGAGTTGAGGGTCCATTTCTGGGTTCTCTATTCTATTCCATTTATCTATGTGTCTGTTTTTGTGCCAGTACCATACTATCTTGATGATTAAAGCTTTGTAATACAGCTTGAAGTTCAGAAATTCTGATGCCTCCAGCTTTAGTTTTCTTTTTCAACAATCCTCTGGCTATTTGGGGTCTTTTCTGGTTTCCATACTAATTTTAGGATTGTTTATTCCAGCTCTGTGAAAAATTTAGATGGTATATTAATAGGGAATTCATTGAATGTGTATATTTCATTGGGAAGCATAGACAATTTAACTACATTTGTTCTTCTAATCTGTGAGTATAGAAAGTTTTTCCATTTCTTCCTGTCTTCCTCAATCTCTTTCATATGCGATCTATAGTTTCCAGGGTACAGATCTTTTGATTCTTTGGCTAGGTATATCCCTAGGTATCTTGTGGGTTTTGAAGCAATTTTTAAGTGGCAAAAATTCCTTGATTTGCCTTTCTTCTGCTACATGCTTGTTAGCATGTAGAAATGCAACTGACTTCTCTTCATTGATTTTACATCTTGCAACTTTGCTGAATTCCAATATTTTGGGGGTAAAATCTTTTGGGTTTCCTACTTCAAGTATCATGTCATCTGTGAAGAATTAGAGTTGGATTTATCTTTTGCCAATTTGAATGCCTTTATTTCTTTTTTTCCCCCTCTGATTGTTGAGGCCAGTATTTCCAGGATTATGTTGAACAACAGTGATGGGAGTGACATCCCTGCCGGGTTCCTGACCTTAAGGGGAAAGCTCTCAGTTTTCCTCCACTGAGGATGATATTCACTGTAGGTTTTTCATATATGGCTTTTATGATATTGAGGTATTTTTCCTCTATCCTTACACTGCGAAGAGTTTTGATCAAGAAAGGATGGTGTATTTTGTCAAATGTTTTTCTGCATCTATTGAGAAGATCATATGGTTCTTTTCCTTTCTTTTATTAATGTGACATATCATATTGATTGATCTGTAGATGTTGAAGCACCCTGCGGCCCAGGAATAAGTCCCACTTGGTCATGGTGAATAATCTTTTTAATATACTGCTGGATCCTCTTAGCTACTATCTTTGTGAGAATTTTTGCTTCTTTGTTGATCAGAGATATTGGTCTGTAATTCTCCTTTTTAGCAGGGTCCTTGTCTGATCTTGTTCAATATAATGCTGGACTTATAGAATGAGTTTGGACGTTTTCTTTCCATTTCTTTCTTTTCTTTTTCTTCTTTCCTTCCTTCCTTCCTTCCTTCCTTCCTTTTTAAAAACAGTTTCAGAAAATAGAAGTGATAAATTTAGACATTCAATCAAATAGTTTGTGCTCATGATATAATTCTGATATTTTAAAAGCAGAATTATATGATTGGCTTGAAATAATGACACAATCCTGACAATAATCAAGAAATGAGAGAGATATTTATAAGGGGTATAAAATGTCCCAAACATCCAGACAGCTATTGTTCTCCTACCTATATTGTCACCTCTAGACTCTGAACATGTAAATGTCAAAGACATTCATATGTCATTAATATTATGCTAGATATATATACATATAATATGAAAATTATATGCATATATATATCCAGTATAATAGTATTATAATATTCAAATCCCTATCAAGATTTGTTCTTAGATACATTTTTTTTTAATGAGAAGATTTCTGAAACTCATGTCATTACCAGGATTCTTAAATTACTATCACCTGTGAGAATCACAAAATTCATGCATCTGGAGAGTAATCAAAATCCCATTTGTTTTACTTCTAGGAAAACCTAGTTATTATGTAGTTTCTAGGGAAGCATATCAACAAGTTGAAAGAAATTCTTGGTTTTTATATTGTAATTCCCCCAGGGGGGAAAAAGTAAGAAGATTCATTTTTAATATTTTTGTATATAAAAATCAGCACATTTTTATTATAAAAACAAATAACATTACTAGTATGTTCCTCCCATTTTCCTACATCGGAAATGAAAAAGGGCATTGTCTATATCCATCATTTCCTTTTCACATCTCCATATTAAATACTTTGGGTCCTTTATGTTTATCTTTTTTTAATGATTTTATTTTTCAGTGTTCCAAGATTCACTGTTTATGCACCACACCCAGTACTCCATGCAATACGTGCCCTCCTTAAAAACCACCACCAGGCTCACCTATCCTTCTCTTCTCCTTTCCTACAAAACTCTGTATGTTCCTCAGAATCCACAGCCTCTCATGCTTTGTGTCCCCCTCCCTGATTTCCCCCAATTCACGTTCCTTTCCTTCTCCTAATGTCCTCCTTGTTATTCCTCATGCTCCACAAGTAAGTGAAACCATATGATAATTGACTCTCTCTGCTTGACTTCACTCAGCATAACCTCCTCTTGTCCCATCCATGTTGATACAAAAGTTAGGTATTCATCCTTTCTGATGGAGACATAATAATCCTTTGTACATATGGGCCATGTCTTCTTTATCCATTCATCTGTTGAAGGGAATATTGGATCTTTCCAGAGTTTGGTGATTGTGGCCATTGCTGCTATGAACATTGGGGTACAGATGGCCCTTCTTTTCACTACATCTGTATCTTTGGGGTAAATACCCAGCAGTGCAATTGTGGGGTCATAAGGTAATTCTATTTTGAATTTCTTAAGGAATCTCCAACTGTTTTCCAAAGTGGCTGCACCAACTTGCATTCCCACCAACAGTGTAAGAGGGTTCCCCTTTCTCCACATCCTCTCCAACACTTGCTGTTTCCTGTCCTGTTGATGTTGGTGATTCTGACTGGTGTAAGGTGGTATCTCAATGAATGTGGTTTTGATTTGAATCTCCCTGATGGCTAATGGGGATGATCATTTTTACATGTGTCTGTTAGCCATTTGTATGTCTTCTTTGGAGAAGCGTCTGTTCATGTCTTCTGCCCATTTTTTGACGGGATTATCTGTTTTGTGGGTGTTGAGTTTGAGGAGTTCTTTATAGATCTGGGATATCAGCCCTTTTGTCTGTAGTGTTATTTGCAAATATCATCTCCCATTCCATGGGTTGTCTGGTTATTTTTGACTGTTTCCTTTCCTGTGCAGAAGCTTTTGATCTTGATGAAGTCCCAAAAGTTCATTTTTGCTTTTGTTTCCTTTGCGTTTGGAGACATGTCTTGAAAGAAGTTGTGCCTGATGTTGAAGAAGTTACTGCCTATGTTCTCCTCTAGGATTTTGATAAATTACTGCCTCATGTTGAGGTCTTTTATCCATTTTGAGTTTATCTTTGTGTATGGTGTAAGAGAATGGTTGAGTTTCATTCTTCTACACATAGCTGTCCAAGTTTCCCAGCACCATTTATGGAAGGGACTGCTTTCCACTGGATATTTTTTCCTGCTTTGTTGAAGATTATTTGACCATAGAGTTGTGGGTCCATATCTGGACTCTCTACTCTGTTTCACTGGTCTATGTGTCTTTTTTGTGCCAGTACCATGCTGCCTTGCTGATCACAGCTTTGTAATAAAGTTGAAAATCAGAAAATTGATGCCCCCAATTTTATTTGTCTTTTTCAGTATTTCCTTAGAAATTCAGTGTCTCTTCTGGTTCCATGCAATATTAGGATTGTTTGTTCCAGCACTTTGAAAAATGTCGATGGAATTTTGATCAGGATGGTATTGAAAGTATAGATGGCTCTAGGCAGTATAGATATTTTAACAATGTTTATTCTTCCAAACCATGAGCATGGAATGGTTTTCCATCTTTTTGTCTTCTTCACTTTCTTTCATGAGTGTTTTGTAGCTCCTTGAGTACAGATTCTTTACCGCTTTGGTTAGATTTATTGCCAGGTATCTTATGGTTCTTGGTGCGATAATAAATAGAATCAATTCTCTAATTTCCCTTATATTTTCATTGTTAGTGTATAAGAACACAATGTATAGTATAGTGTGTACTTTATGTATACATTATACTGTATGCATACTGTATATAGTGTATACTGTATGTATACACAATATATAGTGTATAAGAATGATTTTTGTACATGGATTTTGTATCCTGCCATATTACTTAATTGCTACATGAGTTCTAGTAGTTTGAGAGTGGAGTCTCTTAAGTTTTCCATATAAAGTATCATGTCATCTGTGACAAGAGAGAATTTGACTTCTTCTTTGTCAATTTGAATACCTTTTATTTCTATTTGTTTTCTGATTGTTATTGCTAGGACTTCTACTACTATATTGAACAACGGTGGCAAGAATGGACATCCTTGTTGTGTTACTGATCTCAAAGGGAAGGTTTCCCCAATGAGAATCATATTTGCTGTGGGTTTTTCATAGATAGATTTTGTTTTTGTGGGAAAGTTTTCCTTCCACTTCTATTTTTTGAAACAGCTTCAGGAGAATAGATATTATTTCTTCTTTGAATGTTTGGTAGAATTCTGCAGGGAATCCGTGAGGTCCTGGGCTCTTGTTTTCTTGGAAGATTTTGATCACTGCTTCAATCTCATTACTAGCTACAATACTATTCAGATTGTAAATTTCTTCCCATTTCAGTCTTGGAAGTGGATAGATTTCCAAGAATGCATCCACTTCTTCTAGTTTGCTTAACTTATTGGTATATGACTTGGTAATAATCTCTGATGATTGTTTCTATTTCCTTGGTCTTAGTCCTGATTTCTCTCCTTTCATCCATAATTTTATTAATTTGAGTCCTCTCTCTTTTCTTTTGGATTAGTTTGGCCAGTGATTTATCGACCTTATTGATTTTTTCAAAGAACCAGCTTCTAGTCTCATTGATGTTTTCTACTGTATCTCTAGTTTCTAACTCTTTGATTTTGGCTCTAAACGTGATTATTTCCCTTCTTGTACATGGGGTTGGCTTAACTTGTTGATTTTCCAGTTCTTTAAGGTGTAAAGAGAGTTGTTGTGCTCTGGATTTTTAAATTTTTTTTTGAACAAGGCTTGGATGGCTATGTATTTCCCCATTATGACCACCTTTGCCATATCCCATTGGTTTTGGACTGATGCATCTTCATTCTTATTAGTTTCCATGAATTAAGTTCTTCTTTGATTTCTTGGTTGACCCAAACATTCTTGAGAAGGATGGTCTTTAGCTTCCAAGTGTTTGTATACCTTCCAAACTTTTTCTTGTGGTAGAGTTCCACTTTCAAAGCATTGTGGTCTGACAATATGCAGGGAATAATCTCAATATTTGGTATTGGTCGAGCCCTGAGTTGTGACCCAGTATATGGTCTATTTTTTTTATTTTATTAATTTTTAAATAAACATATAATGTATTTTTATCCTCAGGGGTATAGGTCTGTGAATCGCCAGGTTTACACATTTCACAGTACTCAGTATATGGTCTATTCTGGAGAAAGCTCCATGTGTGCTTGAGAAGAATGAGTGTTCTGTTGTTTTAGGGTGGATTGTTCTGTATATATCTATGAGGTCCATCTGGTCCAATGTGTCATTCAAAGCTCTTATTTCTTCATTGATTTTCTGTTGGAATGATCTGTTTATTTCTGAGAGTGGCATGTTAAGATCCCCTACAATTAATGTATTCATATCAATATGACTCTTTATTTTGATTAACAGTTGGCTTATGTAGTTGGCCACTCCCATATTGGGGGCAAAATTATTTACAATTGTTAGATCTTCTCAGTTGATAAACCCTTTAAGAATGATGCAGTATCCTTCTGTATCTTTGACTACATTTTTTTTTAAAGATTTTATTTATTTATTTGACAGAGAGAGATCACAAGTAGACAGAGAGGCAGGCAGAGAGAGAGGTAGAGGGAAGCAGGCTCCCTGCTGAGCAAAGAGCCTGATGCGGGACTCAATCCTAGGGCCCTGAGATCATGACCTGAGCCGAAGGCAGTGGCTTTACCCACTGAGCCACCCAGGCGCCCTCTGACTACATTCTTTAGCTTAAAATCTCATTTATCTGATATAAGAATCCCTACGCCAGCTTTCTTTTGAGGCCCAATGGCATGAAAGATGGTTCTCCAACCCTTTACTTTCAGTCTGGATGTACTTTTGGAGCCCAAATGTGTCTCTTGTTGACAGCATATGGACGAGTCCTGTCATTTTCTCCAGTCTGCATCCCTGTGCCATTTTATGGGAGCCTTTAGGCCATTCTCGTTGAGAGTGATTATTCAAAGATATGTTTTTATTGACATCATATTGCCTGTGACATCCTTGTTTCCATAGATTGTCTCTCTAAATTTCTGTTCTACGTCACTCTGGTGTTCTTTCTTCTTTTATAGAACCCCCCTTTATGTTTCTTGTAGTGCCAGCTTGGTGGTCATGTACCATTAAACCTTGCTGGTCTTGGAAGCTCTATCTCTCCATCCTTTTTGAACATCAGCCTTGCTGGGTAACATATTTTTGGCTGCCTGTTACTCTTATTTTGTGCCCTGAATATGTCTTGCCAGCCCTTTCTGGCTTGCCAGATTTCTGTGGACAGGTCTGTTGTTATTCTGATGGTCCTTCCTTTGTACATAAGGAATTTCTTCCCCCTAGCTTCCCTTAAGACCTCTTGTCTGCAATTACAATTTATGAAGTTCACAATTAAGAGTCTGGAGTTCTTTCTTGAATTGTTGATCTTGAGGGATGTCCTTTCTGCCTCTTGGACACGATCACTTGTTCCATTCCCCAGATTAGGTAAATTTTCATCCAGAATTTGTTCAAGCATAGTTTCTAGTCTTCTCTCTTTCTGCACCTCCTCAGGTATCCCAATAATTCTGACACTGGAACCTTCCTCGGCATCATTTATTTTCTTAATTCTGTTTTCTTTGCTTCTAAACTATTTGTTCCAGGCCTTCTCATGATCTTTCTTTTGTATAAGTTTGTCTTTTATATCACTAATTCAATTTTCTTCCTCAGGTACCCTGGCTGTTAGAGTACTTAGATTAGATTGGATCTCATTGATAGCATTTTTTAGTACTGCCAGATAAGCTCTCACTTCTGCCCTTAGATATTCTATGTTGCTACTAATGATCTTCTCCAACCTAGCTATTGCCTGGATAATTGTTACCATGAATCCCTTTTCCAATATCCTGTTTATGTCCATATCCAACAACAGCAGAGGGCACAGTCTCTAAATTTTGCCTCTCTTGGTTGTTCCTCCTCACAGTCATTTTGGTAGAGGCGGTTCAGTGGATGTATAGCTGAATATATCAACCACAATATAGGCAATGTACACCCTGGAAATTTTTGGAACTTTTGGAAGTCACCTTTCAAAGTTGGAAGTCACAATTCAAAAGAAATGAAAAAAGAAAAAAAATAGGGTAAAAGAGAAAAAAAGAGATGGAGAAAAAGAAAAAAAAAATCTCAGCCAGAGTGAGCCCTTAAAGAAAGATTTATAAGGTACATAAGCAAAAAAGAACAAATAAAAAAGACTGACAAAAGTAAAAGAGAAGTAAATAAGAAGACAAACCCAGTCAAAATGAATCCAAAGAATAAAATTTATATAATACAAGAACAAAGACAAATACACAGAAACAGTAACAGAAGAAAAAGATGGGAGGGTGGTTATAAATCCTTGATATGGTAAAGGAAGGTTATTTTAGTTATTCCTGGATGTATCTTGCTATTTTTGTTAAAGGACTCACGTTTCCAGAGATACAGTGAAATTATAACTGTTTTATATATACAGGTAGTATTGAATAGTGGAAAAGTATTGCCTTGAAACTTATCTTTACATGAATATTATAAAAAGGAAAAGAAAAAGATACCTACATATATGTATGAAAAATTTCAAGTTAAAAAGTCTTTATAGAAAATGTATTAAACCTCTAGTTGTAATGGTAAGTTGGTTAAAAATGAAAAGAAGAAGAATCAGGAGAACTAGTTAAAAAAAAAAAAGAGAAAAGTTTTATCTATGAAATACAGATGTTTTGGGGCAATACCAGGAGCTTAATATATTGTTTTCCCCTGATGTTGGAGTTTTACAGTTTTATGGGGACTCTTTGGTGGTTGTCCTCTTGTTCCTTCAGTTTGTTTTCTGGGGGAGGGGACTGCCACGTTGTTTTTCAGTCAATCTTGATTGGGCTGAGTCGCCCTGCCTCCTATTAGGGGCCTGTGGTTCTTGGAAACTGTTTTTTCAGGCTTTTGTTCTCTAGAGGTTTTTGTATTTTGGGGATTTTTGTGGCTTTTTGGAGGTTTAGTGGGAAGTAAACTCTCTGTACCCAGACTTCCACTTCAGAGAGAAGTCTCAGACTGTTCCCCTGTGGGTAGTCCAGAACACACAGATACCTCCTCTGCAAATTCTGCTGAACACCAAAAATTGACAAAGACAGTGCACACCTCCAGCCACCATTTCAGTGGTTGCCTGAAGCCCCCACTTGTCTCTGCACACCCGTGATACTAAAACCACAAGCGATATTGGTCCAGGTAAGCCTGAACCCTAGTGACTGCCATTGCCAAGACTGCTGTCCAGGGTCCACCCCATGCTGGGTGTGCTCACACCCAGTGGAAGCACAGGCTGTGGAAGGCTGCAGGCTGAGGACCCCCACCTGAATTCATGCTCGGTTCTCTCAGGCATGGACTGTATGCACAGACCCCATGGTCACACAGGCTGCAAAAGGCTGTGGGCCATGGTAGGCTGTGGGTGGAGGAATCCCGACTGGAGTTCATGCTGAGCTCTCTTGGGTACAGGCAGGAATGTCCCCAGCCAAAGAGGTGGTACAAGCACAGGGAAGCTGCAGGCTCAGGTTCCATGGACTGGAGGCCCCACCAGACTCTCTCTGGCATGGGTGGTCACTGTTGGTGACCTTCTTGGGACCATGGGCTTAGGCCCATGCCCATGACTACCTGATTCCACCAGTTGCCCCTTGAGATCTTTTGCTCTTTTTGAGTGCTTTTAACCAGACTCTGTGTTAATCCTGGTCCCCAAAACAGGGCAATTTTGTATTGGATATTACCTTCCAATGGGTCACTTCTGGTGGCTCCCTCCCCCTTCTGTTTATCCTCCAATATCAGTCCCAGTGTTTCCACTCTGCTTTATTTCTCCACTGATGTCTTCTGCCTCTGTAGAGATCCAGAAGTATATAATCTTACATCTCAGGGTGCTTTCATGGGTGTTCAGAATGTTCTGGTAGATATTTAGCTCACTTTAGGGGACCAGTTGAAACAAGGTCTCCTACTTCTCTGCCATCTTGCCCCTCCTCTGGAAGATCATTCTATTTAGCTCCTAAGACCAGCTGTGAGAGTTAGAGTAAGAAAGTCAATCTATGTTTTATATGAAGAAAATCCTGCTAACAATTAGAATGACCCCATAATGGAGTAGAATGCTTCATAGAGCAGATAGCTACCTGTTACTGGGATGCTCAAAAAGTTGTGGTACATAAACAATGAATTTTGGATCACTGAAAAAATTTAAAAAATGAAAATAAATGAAATAGACTAAAAGTTGTCAAGCAGGAAAAAAAAGAAGTTGTTGGATGAGAGTGTTGGGGGGATATTGTGAAAGAGATTCTTATGCTGGGTGGAAATTTAAATCTTTTTCATCTCTGAGTTTCTGTGATACATTAGTCCCCTACATTATCCTTGGGGGTTACATTCCAAGACCTATGATGGATGCCTAAAGCCAGAGATAGTACCAAACCCTATATATAGTATGTTTTTTCCCATAGATGCATATGATACAGTTTAATTTATACATTAGGTACAGTAAAAGACTTATAACAGTAACAAATAATAAAATAGAAGTGTTAAAACAATATACTGAAAGAAAAATTACAAGTATGTGGGCTCTCTAAAAATATCTTATTCTATATTTATCCTGTTACCAGCTAGACCCTAAGACCTGACCTTTACTGTTCACCTGTTTGTACCCCCTTATCTTTGTCCCATATTTTTCCTTAAGCTCTACTTTCCAGCTTGTCTCTTAACACAGGCAAAAGACCTGAGGGGTGTAGCATCCTCTGATGAAAACAGAAGCTACACCTCAAACAATAATGACTACTCGGATAAAGAGTTCTGACTAGTACACAATACCCAGACCAGTTTCAACTTAACCCCTAACTTTTGGTTGCATTGATGGACCATGAAGTCACCCATAGAGAGACTGACAGTTACCTTTATCTGGTAATAATACTAAAATCTCTACCCAAGGAGGAGCACAAGCCTTGTTTACATAATATACAATGTATTCATAGACATGTTTCCTTAAAGCTCATGTGTGACCTTATGCCCACTTCTACATATGATGACTAGGCTCTCCTATCTAAATATTCATCCAAACCCTAAATAAAAAGAACCAATTCACCCTTGTTCAAGGAATCATTGCATTAGAAGTTATCCCCTGTGATTTTCTTACTTGCTGAAAATATGGCTCAAAGATTCAACCTGGTGTAGTTTCTATCTGTGACACACGAAGATGTGAACTCACATTTGTTCAGTTACAATCCTTTGGTGATGATGTGAGATGATTAAATGTGTATGTGTGATGAAATGAATTGAGATGACTGATGTAGACATTATTGTGTAGTGATAGGCTGCTATTGACCTTCTGACATCAGAAGAAGGATCACCTGCTCCCAGATTTCTGTTAGCTGTGGACAATTAAAACTGTGGAAAGCAAAACTGAAGAAAGTGAAACCAAGGATAAAAGAATACTATACTAAAATGCCTGTGAGGAAGCAGAATGAAGAAAGACATACAGGAACTCTTCCAAGATAGCACCTGTATAAAGATTCAGTTTAGAATATTTGTGGTGGAAATTTCTAATCCAAAAAGAAAGTAGTTTAAAAAGGGTATTCCTGGGGAGCTAAGAAAGAAATGTAGTAGGGGGACCCCAGGCTCATCTTGTCCCTTGAACACAATAAGATAAGTTTCAAATCATTCTCAATACCAAAGAAATTTACCTAAGGACTGACAGAACAAATCCCATAATTAGAGGGAGAGAAGAGACCACATCAGAGAAGGTAGGAAATGCAGATATATGATTTGGAGGAGAAAAGGGTCATGGGTGTTGTGGAGGAGAGAGAGCCATGGTCACAGAGAAAGGCGAGAGAGGAACACAGAGGGAAATGCACAACGAGAACACTTTCCCCAAAGCCATTGGCTGGGAAAATTAAAGGGGCTGATTGTCCTCAGTTTTTGCAACCAGTAGAGCTTAAAGACTGGAATTTTAAGGGTCAGTGGGCATGACTGGGACTAAGGATGCTGCCCTACTCTTGGACAAAAGACAAGAAAGAACTCGGCAGCAGACAGCACAATGTGATGAATGGCTGGGGCACATCGAGGAGAGATTATTCACTCTTCTCACAGTGAGTCCCTGAAGCTAGCAGAATAAGGGTAATAATAAATATTAGAGCAGAAATCAATAAGATAGAAACAAAAACAACAACAACAGCAAAAAATAGAACAGTCATTGAAACCAGGAGCTGATTCTTTGAAAAACTAAAAATTGATAAATCCCTAGCTAGACTTATAAAAAGAAAAGAGAGAGGACCCAAATATATAAGATCATAAACAAGAGAGGAGAAATCACTAACAACACCACAGAAATACAAACAAATATAAGAGAATATTATGATAAACTACATGTCAACAAATTGGGCAATCTGGAAGAAATGTATTTTTGGAAGAAATTCCTATAAACATATGAACTACCAAAACTGAAACAGGAAGAAATAGAAAACTTAAGAAGACTAATAACCAGCAAATAAATGAATCTGTAACCAAAAATCTCCCAACAAATGAAAGTCCATGATCATATGGCTTCACAGGTGAATTCTACTAAACATTTAAAGAAGAGTTAATACTTACTCTTTTCAAATTATATCAAAAGATAGAAATAGAAAGAAACTTTCCAAATTCATTCTAGGAGGCCAACATTACCCCAATACAAAAACTAAGACTCCACTAAAAAATATATTAAAGGCCAATATACCTGATGAACCCAGATGCCTAAATTCTCAATAAAATACTAGCAAATGAAATCCAATAGTACTGTAAAAGAGTCATTCACCATGATCAAGTGGGATTCATCCCTGGGCTACAAGTGTGGTTCAATATCACTAATCAATCAACACTATAAACCACATTAATGAAAGAAAGGAAAAGAACTATATGATCTTTTCAATAGATCCAGAGAAAGCAGTAGACAAAACACACCATCTCTTTATGAAAAAAACCTCAACAAGGTAGAGTTAGGTGAACATACCTCAATGTAATAAAGGCCATACACAAAAAACTGACAGCTAATATCATCCTCAATGGGGGAAAAACTGAGAGCATTTCCTCTATGGTCAGGGACAAAACAAGGATGCCCACTCTCACCACTGTTGTTTAACATAGTACTGGAAGTCCTAACCTCAGCAATCTAAAAACAAACAGAAATAGAAAGCCATCCAAATCAGCAAGGAAGAAGAAATCTCTGACTATTGGCAGATGCCATGATACTCTATACAGCAAGCTCAAAAGATTCCACCAAAAAATTGCTAGAATTGACATGCAAATTCAAAAATAGTGGCAGAATACAAAATCAATGTACAGAAATCCATTGCATTTCTATACACCAACAATGAAACAGCAGAAAAATAAATCAAAGAATCAATCCCATTTATAATTGTACCAAAACCAATAGATATATAGGAATAAACCTAACCTAAGAGGTAACAAATCTGTATGCTGAAAACTATGAAATGCTGATGCAAAAATTGACAATGACACAAAGAAGTGGAAAAATATTCTATGCTTATGGGTTGGAAGAATAAATGTTGTAGGGGTGCCTGGATGGCTCAGTGGGTAAAGCCTCTGCCTTCAGCTCAGGTTGTGATCCCAGGGTCCTGAGATTGAGCCCCGTATCAGACTCTCTGCTCAGTGGGGAGCCTGCTTCCTCCTCTCTCCCTGCCTGCCTCTCTGCCTACTTGTGACCTCTGTCTGTCAAATAAATAAATAAAATCTTAAAAAAAATACTGTGAAAAATGCCATATTAGTCAACACAATCTACACATTTAATGCAATACCTATCAAAATACTACCAGAATTTCTCACAGAGCCAGAACAAACAATCCTAAAATTTGTATGGAAGCACAGAAGATCCCAAATATCCAAAGCAATCTTAAAAAGGAAAAACAAGGCTGGAAGCATGAGAATTCTGGACCTCAAGTTATATTATAAAACTGTAGTGAAGACAGTATGTTACTGGCATAAAAACAGAGACATAGATTAATGGAACAGAATAGAAAATCCAGAAATGAGGCCACAACTACAGGGTCAATTAATCTTCAACAAAACAGGAAAGAATATCCAATAGGAAAAAGACATTCTCTTTAACAAATGGTACTGGGAAAACTGAACAGCTACATGCAAAGAATAAAACTGGACTGCTTTCTTACATCACACACACACACACACACACACACACACACACAAATCAAAATGGGTTAAAGACATAAATGTGAGACAGGAACGCATTAAAATCCTAGAGAAGAACATAGGTAGTAAACTTTGACTTTGGCCATAGCAACTTCCTTCTAGATATGTCTCCTGAGGCAAGAAAAATAAGAACAAAAATAACATACAGGACCTCATCAAAATTAAAATCTGTACAGTGAAGGAAACAATAAAAGGTAACCTGTTAAATAGAGGAAGATATTTGCAGTGACATATCTGACAAAGGACTAGTATCTAAAATACATAAAGAATATATAAAATTCAACACCCAAAAAACCAAGTATTCTAGTTAATAAATCGGCAGAAGACATGAATGGACATTTTCCCAAAGAAGACATACAGATTACCAACAGGCTGATGAAAAGATGCTCAACATTACTCGTCATCAGGGAAATACACAACAAAACTACAATGAGATACCACCTCACACCAGTCAGAATGGCTAAAACTAACAACACAAGACACAACAAATGTTGGCAAGGATGTGGAGAAAGCAAATATCTTGCACTGTTGGTGGGAATGAAACTGGTGAAGCCACTCTGGAAAAGAGTATGTAGAGGTTCCTCAAAAAGTTAAAATACAACTACCCTATGATCCAGCAATTGTACTGCTAGGGTTTTACCAAAATTGTACAGAATTGCTAATTCAAAGGGGTTCATGCATCTGATGTTCATAGCAGCATTATCAACAATAGTCAAATTATGGAAAGAACTGAAATGTCCAACAGCTGATGAATGGATAAAGAAGAGGTTTTGTGTGTGTGTGTGTGTGTGTATCTTACTCAAATATAAAAATGAATGAAATCTTGCTATTTGTAATGACAGGGTTGGAGTTAGAAAGTATTATGCTAAGTGAAATAAATCAGTCAGAGGAAGACAGATACCATACAATTTCAATAATATGTGGAATTTAAGGAACAAAACAAATGAACATTGGGGCTAGAAAGAGAAAAACCAAGAAACAGACTCTTAGCTATAGAGAAGAAACTGATGATTACTGGAGGGGGGGTAAATAGGTGATGAAATATTAAAGAGGGGTTTTGTGATGAGCACTGGGTATTGTATGTAAGTTTTGAATTACTATATTTGACACCTGAAATTAATATTACATTGTACTAACTGGGATTTAAATGAAAACTTGGAAGAAAAAAATTAATTGAAAAATTAAAAAAATGTAAATGTGTATTCTTGTTGTGCTCCTTATATTCTGCTTGTTAACACTTTAGAACTCCTAACTTGTTTCCATAGAAAAGGTTTGGTAATTCTTTTGTTGGCAACTCACAGTTTGTTCCTGAAGATTCTTGCCAAAAATCATAAGTACAATACAGTATTAATAGATACCACTATTCCTATGGAAACCTTAAACCTTAAAACTATATTTTGCCCCTGGGTAAGGATTCCTGAACTCAGAATGGCATCTTGAAAAAGTTTCAGCTCAAGATTATGATTAATTTTTTTGTGTTGTTATGAAACCTGGTGTGCATTTTTCAGTTTTAAGGTTTGCTTAAAATGTTAAGTGTTTTCTCAAACCCCCTATGCCAGGAAAAGTGGGTTCTGTGGTAAAAAATTAATGAGAAAATTCTTTTTGTTTGTTTATTCATCCATCTATCCAATCACTCATTGATTTTTTACATCAGTCATTTGGGAGCCTGTAATATGCTAATTGCATTCTTAATATTCAAAGGAGGATATATTACAGTATCTGGAATTTCCCAAATTTATTTGTATACAGAGTATTTTTTATATAATATGTTATAAGACTATTCTGTGATAGATCTAGAATTTTGAAAAAAAAAAAAGAAACAAAACAGAAAAACAGAATAGCTTGATATCTATTCTTATTCCTCACTTTCCTTCATCTCAAATCCAATTCATCAATATACCTTGTTGTTTCTATTGTCAAAATGGATCTCAAATTTGATCCTTTTTGATCATTTCCTAATACCATGAACCCAGCTACTATCAAAGGTGATTCTTTCATGCTAGATTTATCCTCCTTTTGGTATATTCATAGCTTTATTTATCATCTCCTTGAGACCTTTATTCAAATGTCGCTTTTTCAGTCCATAGAATTTGGAAAAGATTTCTCTTTCTGTCTTTCTCTTCACCTTATTTATTGTTTGTTTGTTTGTTTGTTTATAGTTTTATGGTTTTATTAACACAAATATGACATGCACATAAGCTGTCTATTAATTTTCTTACCTGTGTAACCTGACATTGGGATTGGTGACTCTGAGAGCTAGCTGGGCTGCTCTTTCCACAATAGCTTTGCAGTCTTGAAGGAGAAATTGTGAATAATCTCTGCAATGTAAGATTTTTTCACATTATCAGTACTTGAAGCTTCTTGATATTGTGGACTATGAACTTCTATAAGCCACAGAGCATCTTATGCTTTGTTTTCTTCTTGCTTCCTTAACCAATATTTGGCATAATGATCTGACCCTTGAATCTCCTGCACACCATAATCTCAGTGCCTCTGGGTTTCTGTCAGTTGTGCCTAAGCTTTATATATCAGCCTGACTGGTGCTGGATGAACTTCTTCATCCTGTTTTTAATGATCTTGGGCTTCACCAGAGGCCTGAGGGTAGGAGGAGATGGCTGCCACTTCCATAGGTAGTACCGAGGAAGAGAGGGGCTCCACACTTTATTTTTAAACATAGTAATTAATGACTATCCAGCACACTATTTTTTTTTGCCTGTTTATCTTGTTATTACCTCTTTTCTCCTACTAGAATATAAACTCTCTGATGGGTAGGGCTTTGTTCCATTTATTGCTATATCTCCATCATCTAGAAGTGTGCTAGGGCATAGTAAGTGACAAGTAAATATTTACTGAATAAGTGAGTGAGATAACTGATGCCCCAGATGCCAACAGTAAGAGAACGTGTACATGATGGTATCCTACAAGGAGCATTGGCTTTGTAGTGAGCCAGACAGTGATCTCTTTATTGGTTCTGTCACTTATTTGCTGTGAGACCTTGAACAGGTTACTCAGTAGCTCAGCTCTGTTATCACACATGGGAATAATACAATTCCCTTAGACTTATTGTAAGTCTTCAGCAATACATTAAACTAAATATGCTATATAACAAGAATGATATCTGATAAAAAGCATTTAAAGTGCCTAATGCATATCTAGCATGGTTCCTACTAGAAGTCCCAGTACAAATTCTAGAAAATTACTGTAACAAATAAATTGTGTCATCCTTTCTTCTCTTTTTCCCTATCCTCTCTTCAGTCTTGGGGTGTGTTTTCATGAAGATACTTTTGTTTTATCTTTTGATCTGCACCACATATTTATGAAGTTATGTTAGGATGGGTTCTGCAAATACGGAAGGGATTTTTCCCCCTTTGTCTGAATCAAGCAGTTCTTAATAAGCTAAGTCATGCCAATCATTGTCTTTCGTCAGCACAACTAACAGTCTCAGATGGATAATTGTTAAAAGGGAGAATTAGAAATGACAGTGTCAGAGAGGATGGGAACCTGGCGAGCATGATGTTATCTATAACTTTCACCTTTGGAATTTCATTAGAGGTTACATTCTGTGCTATATCAAATGATCAGTTTCATTATTTTATAGTCATTTCGTTTTTGATCCACATGCTATTAGCAGTTTGATCACTCACCATGTTCATGAGATCTAACTCTGAATGACTTTTAGGTGTATTAAAAAAATCAAATCTTCCCCTCAGAGGACCAAAATTTGCCATCAGTGAGAATACCCACAACAGTGTATCTCAGATTCTGTATCTAATTCTACTGAGTAATTTCACAAGTGTATAGCAGCATAATTGTTAACTGTGTGACCACTTTGAAGAACACTGCTCATTTGATTATCTCAATTCTGTTATGTCTGTAGAAAAACTGGTCTCAAGAGGCCATAGTCATACTTCGGATACGCTATTATATCATAATACTCTCAAATATATCTGTTGTTTTTTCCCCAAAGTCTCTCTGACTTTTCCTCCACATACAAGCTTTATCTATATGACCAAAATACTGGTATGAAAATTAACAGAGATGGTATTTTCAGTCATTTGATGGACTTAGATCAATTACTTCATTACTGTAATAGTAACCTTTTATGTAGAAAGATTGATTAATACTTTGAATGGTTCATACTGCTGCATATAAACATAATAACCTCATCTTCCCCCAAGTATACCTAATCCCTTTTCTCTATTTTTTATTGTTAAACACATTGTATTTCTTCTCTTGTCATCTTGTACTACATTCTATGTCCATACATCAAAATACAGCAATCTTGTTTTTCCAAACATCTCCTTTTGATATGGGAAACAAAGGTAGAAGAAAAATTATTAAATTTCCTTACCACCTACATCCCATTGACAAGTCCTTGAAACACACAAAGTGACATTCCTCTAGGGACTCAATGTCTTGGTGTTGACACTTTATTAAGGGTAAAAGGCAATCCTAGCCCACACCCCACCCCCATGATCCTGTAAGCCTACTTTAACATAAAAACATGTTTTAAACACATTGGAGACATTTTGTATATTGGGCGCTGATTGGAGGGTCATCTCAAGTGAAGACATCTCTGTTACTGAGGAATAGTGACTGAAAGCAAGAAAAAGAGACAGGTTGGCCATTTCTGTCCATCCCTTTTTCTAACAGGAGAAAATAAATTTTAATAGGTATATGTACAGGGAATCTGCATAGACATGAAATTCCAAGGACAATGAGGCAACATGAAGCTTATATGAATCAAGAAAAAATGTAGGGGCCTGAGGACAGAAAGGAGAGAAAACTCCTTAGCAAGAAGGTGAAAATAATGTGGTAAACATGTTAAGTTTCAAAACAGACAGCCAAGAAAGAATTCTTAAGATGTCTTTGGTGCAAACAGGTGGTTTTATTAAAACACAGGGCAGGACCTGTGGACAGAAAGAGCGGCAGTGTGGTCTTGGGATTGGCCCATTATATACTTTTAAGCTGGGAGGGGGTTAGGGACAGTGTAAATCTCTAAGGAATTTTGGAAGTACAGTTTCCAGGACCTTGAGGGGGCTGCTGTTGTTGGGGAAAGGTAATTTATTACCATCTAATAAAACCTTAGTCATGAAACTTTTCAGATGTATGTCAGTGGGCCATTTGCTTGGAGGATGATTGGGGGGCTTAGAGATAAAGGAAATTTCTAGAGGAATTTTTTAAAGAGTTCTTAAGCTAAAAGGGGCCTCTGTTAATATTTCTTTTCTTGTTGCAGCCTCTTCTTTCCAATGTAAATTTAAGCATTTATGGAGGAGGCAAAGTATCTTTCCTGCATCTGCTAGGTTTTTATTACTGTTAACTTAAAATAATCTTTATGTGAAAGTGGCAAATTTTCAGGCAGCCTGCCCTAGGCCCCTACAGTTCCCCTGTCTGGAACTTCCCTGGAAGTTCTTCATATTAAAAGTTGAAATGGTAAATTATTTCACTTCATTGAACTATTCTTAGCCCTGACAATAGGTCAATTTAGTTAAATTCATTTCAGGGATGGTGAGACAGATGTGTTTTCAAAATTAGGCCTATGGTTCAAGAAATCAGGTGTTAAACAAGGAGCATTTCTATGGAAACAAAAGAAAAAATATTAGTGATTAGGTCATTATCTAAATCAGTTTTTGAGTTCTGAGGTTAACCAGTGGAGATTTCTAGCTGTTAAGCTCAAAGCACCTTCAAATACAGTGAGAGCAGACAGTGGCAGTCTGTTTGCTCTCACTGAAAATTTTCCTGGGTTGTAGTTCAAATGTCTTAAGAATTTTGAACATTCCATACAGCAACAACCATGAAGATTATCTATACAGGAGCTGTAGTGGTGATTTCTTTGAAGTTTATATCAAGTTGTTCATATATAGTTTGCAGGACTTAAAGAAAAAGGACAATTTTACTTGGCAGAATTTAATTTCTTGCTAAGTGTTTCTTCTTTTTGTACTAAAGTGGAAAGTTAAAAACAGAACTATCTCTTTTATGCCAGAAGCATATAACCTTATATCTCTTTACCTCTGTTCACATCTTCTTGATCCTCTTTCCTCCAAAGTTTATATTGTTAAATACTTTAAGCTGAGACAGATTTACATTGAAGCTAAAGAATCTTTAAGCTACAGGGCTCTTTATTGCATTGGCTCTTCCAAAACCTTGCATTTAATTTTGTACTTATAATTTTATATTATTTTCCTTAAAGCAATCCCCCGTAGCTGTATAGGGTTTAGGCCCTTAAAAAAGAACCCAAATCCATCCTCGAAAGTCATCATTTCTTCTGTCTTTTTTACTCACTTCCTCTTGAAGATCTACTCCAACTATGGCAGTGCTTCTATTGACACTCCTTCTGTCCTTTGTCTCTGTTCAGGGAAAGGTGAAAGCCAAACCTTAACTGACATATGGGTTCGCTAAATGAATTCATTTCCTCTATTCACTGTGAATTAATCCTAGAGAATTGAGAAGACATGATGATTTGTTGTGTCCTGAAGAAATATGGAAGGAGTCAGATAGATTTAAATTCTACTGAGGCATTTACTAGTTTGATATTAGTTAACATTTCTGAGCCTCAAATTTCTCCAAAATGGAAACAATAACATTCACTTTTCAGATTTGCTCTGAGTACTAAACCAGAAAATCTGGGGGAAAACACCTTGTTTTCTCAATTGCCTGGCACCTGGTATCAACATGTTTAAATTCTACTTCCTTTTCTTTCAGCTGCCATCACAGGACACAGCAAAGAAAGTTTGTTATTTATAGATAATATTTCCCATCTGCATTTTTATGAACATTTTCTCACCTACAAGAGCTAGAAAAATGTATGCCATTAGTCTGGAAAGACAGGTGAGCCCTCAGGCAGGCACAGAGGGATGGAACTGTTGCTTTGTTTGAGAGAGTGGCAGTGGACAGAAAGGGCAGATGCATCAGCAACCATGTGAGCCACCTGATGAGAGGACAAAAGGCAAACTGAGGGCAAAATGTGAGCTGACTCCTTGAAAACCACCTCCTCTTTTAAGGTAGGCGATGTACAACATTCTTCAGGCACTAGTGACTGCCTAAGAACAAAAGTAGGGGAGAAACAAATGGTCAACTGACAAATAATTCAGTCATGCAGGACTTGAAACTCCACTACAGTTTGTAACTCTCCTAATGATTTACAAGAAAAGCAAAACCTTTTTTTAAAATGATTTTATTTATTTATTTGAGAGGGAGAGAGATTGCATGAACACATAAGCAAATGAGAGTGAAAGAGCAGGGGGAGGAAGCAGACTCACCATTGAGCAGGGAGCCAAATGTGGAGCTCAATTCCAGGACTCTGAGATTAAGACCTGAGCCAAAAGCAGATGCTTAACTGAGTGAGACACCCAGGCACTGCAAAAAAGCACACTCTTCTTTTTTATTTTTATTTTTATTTATTTATTTGAAAGAGAGAGAAAGAGAGCACAAGCAAGGGGAGGGACAAAGAGAGAAGCAGACTCCCCACTGAACAGGGAGCCTGACACAGGGCTCAGCTCCAGCTGCCCCAGAAAGCACAATCTTAATAATAGTCAGACCTCCAGGAACCTATAGACTCAATTTCCTGAAGGCTTAAGGTCGCCTTCAGCTCTATAGGATAGCAAACCCGATATAATCAATCACTCATCACAATCTCAATGTAGCTCTTTATCCCTCTGTGTCCTGTCCTTGTGCTACAATAAAAACACCTCTTTGCAATGCAAATATTTCAAGAATTCTTTCTTGATCATTGCACTCAATGATCCTGCATCACATCCATCTTCAGACTCTTGAGTCTTTTCAGCTATGATACAACAGTGTACATCCTTCCCATACCCAATGTACTAAAAGTTCTTTTTCCTCTTTTTGTATTGCCTCTTATGTTTACAGAATAAACATTTGGTCTTAAAATGAATCTTTGTTGGTTGTGAAGGGGTGGCATAAAATTTCATTTATTTAGTGGATATTTTTCACATGTGTTCCTTAAATAATAGATAACACAAAACAGAGAAAAGCCAAGGATGTTACCATAAATGTATTAAGTCCAGATGCTTGGATTCTTTCTGTCTTTCCTGAGTGCTTTTCTGTCAGGTTATTTGTTTATTAAAAAAAAAAAATCTTAACAGCATTGTTTATAAGTAGAGTCTGAACATTGGCATTTGAAAGATTATATAATTTCTTAGCTTTAAAGTTAAAGAAATTAACCACCTTGTTATGTCTAGTAGAATTAAACCCTAAGCAATAAAAAATTCTTATATATAATACTTGGTGGATATATTGTGTCTGTAATCTTTTTGGGAATGTTTTATTCCCAAGTCATGTGGACATTTGTCTATTATACACTTTAATTATGTAGAAATATAATGAAAAGATCATCAGGTTGAAAGTGAGACAACCCTGTGTTCTAATTCTTCTAGGTCTGTAACAATCCTTTTATTTTATTTTATACTACAAATGATACATCCACAAAGCATGAAGTTAACTCCCTGTCCCTAGGTTGTGTTGTGAAGAAAAATGAGCTAATATTTGTGCAGGTTTTGTAAGTTCAAAAGAAGAGAGACAAACCACTAATAGTGACTTCTCACATTAGTGTAGTGATTTAAGCATAAGGTCGAAGCCTTTGATATTTGAGATAAAACAAGAATGTAGAGAAATGGCTGATTAGCATGAACTTAAAACTCTGAATCAAGTTAGGTTACCACTTACCTGGACATTACTAATATAGGCCCTCACAATATTATAACTTAATATTATACCCAGCTGTTATTGAGCATATATATTAAAAACAGCCAGTGGGAAAATTATTCTGTAAGAACACTGACTCTTAGGTTCAATGGTTCTTATACACAGAACTTCGTAAAAGAATTCCTCCAGTCATTTAGTTTTAGGTATCCAGGTGAATTGGTATTGTTTTTCAAAGATTTTATTTATTTATTTGACAGACAGAGGGCACAGGTAGGCAGAGAGGCAGGCAGAGAGAGAGGGGGAAGCAGGCTCCCTGCTGAGCAGAGAGTCCGATGCGGAGCTTGATCCCAGGACCCTGGAATCATAACCTGAGCCAAAAGCAGAGGCTTTAACCTACTGAGCCACCCAGGAGCCCCATGAATTGGTATTTTTAATTAAACAATAACCACTGCATAATTAATCATATTTCCAATTTTGACTTGACTATCTGGAATCACATTAAAGTACAATGATGAATTGTGGTAATTAGTTTTAGTGCAGCTTTCCTTATGTAATTATCTTCTTTCTTCAACTTTACAGTCCTTTTTTATAGGTGCCATGTACAGTAAACTGCTTTAAATATTTCATTTTTAAAAACAGGCAGGTGGATAAATAATATTTCTGTATAAATATAGTGTCTCTTTTGTGGTCATTTATTAGCAAAGCTTAGGTATTTGGCTTGATTCCTGTCTAGGCAATTGAATATTGCTCTACTTGAAGACATTCCACATTAATCCTAACCCTAGATGATTGTATGCAAACTTTTGGCTATAGGAGAAATTGAGAAAAAATGGGGCCCAATTAGAGCTAAGCCTTTACTGATATGATAAAAACAGTTCAAAGCTTATGTTATCAATGATAGTGTAGTCTAATCAACTTTATTTTTTATTTTTATAATCACATTTAGAAATGAACAATAGCAATATTTTATTATTCATAAACACATAGAATAATCATATTTCCCCTTCTTTCCTGAGTAATGCTCATGGAACATTAAAATCTAAAAGTCCATTTCCCACCCCATTCCATAACGGCATTGGAGTAGCAGAATAAAAGTGTGCTGTGTTTAGGCAAATGGGCCAGAGATAGGTTATTTTATGGTCTTTCATGAACCAGGAACATCAGAATATATCAATATTTTACTTTGTGCCCATGAAAGTGATGAGGTTGGTAGACTTCCAGAAGACAGTGACAATTTCAAAAGTAACACTGGTGGGCTGTGAAGACAACAAATTTCAAAGTTTATGAAAGAAGGCTTTGAATTTCATGTTTAGATGCAGGACAGTGAGCAAGACGTTTCAAAAAGGCCTAAAGAAACCTGGTTAGAGCTTGCTGTTGAGATCAATCTTGTAGTAAATTTCTAAAAGAACTGAACCTCTTCTTGAATAGGGAGGAGGTTACTCCAGTGCAACAACAAGCTGTGGCTTTCAAAATGGAGGTACTAGTTTAAACCTTAAAAAAAAAAAAAAGGCATGCTCATGAAGAGCCACATGAGGCATTGGAGAAAGACTTAATGAACCACATAGCAAGGCAAGGATGAGAAGAGGAGACTTTTAAATACAGTCACTAAATGGACTGGATAAATGCAAGCACTCTTCTTTATTGCATTCCCATATTTCTAGTACTATCTTACCATTAAAGAAAACCTATAGCTGGCAATGTAGACTGAAAATAACCACTAATCTCTTAAGAGTCTAGCCTCATTCAGCCATAATTTCCCTCCTTGAAACAGATTGTGAGGGCCAGGAGACTAGACAATACTTCTGAGAAAGACTAGGGCATGGTAGGAGATTCAGGGTGAAGAGCTAACCCACACAACCTACAGCTTTTAAGCTAAGTTGCTTATTCTTTTTTTTTTTTAAGATTGTGTTTACTTATTTGACAGACAGAGATCACAAGTATGCAGAGAGGCAGGCAGAGAGAGAGAGGAAGGGAAGCAGGTTCCCTGCCGAGCAGAGATCCCTATGCGGGGCTCAGTCCCAGGGTCCTGGGACCATGACCTGAGCTGAAGGCAGAGGCTTTAACCCAATGAGACACCCAGGCACCCCAGTTGCTTATTCTTGAACTTTTGATTGAGCTCTTTCAAAAGTGTATTCCAGCTCTGTATAAGAGGCTGAAATACCCAGAGTTGGAATGGAAGAAAATCCAATATTGAGAAAAGGAGAACTTCTGGGAAATACTGGCACTCTGTAGAAAGAAATTCAGGAGAGAGATCCAGTCTCCACTTTCTTTGGGTATAGATTGTATGTGTGTTACTATGTATAGGCAGGAGCATCTAAATGGGAAATAAAGCTTCTTCATGAAGAAGAAAGAATAAGGAGAACAAGGAATAAAGACAGTTTATTATTAACCACATTAACCAGAGAATTTGTTCCCCTTCATGCTTGCTTGTTCTTATTAACTTTTCTTTTTACCACTAATCCTGCCCACCATAAGCAATCATAAGCACAGAAAACAGGAAAAATGTGATAACACTGGGGTCAGAGCAAGACTTCTTCCTTCTGAGAGCAGGTAAGATTTCACTGAGCGGGGAATAGAAATCTAGAGGCAAAAACCTTTAAAGAGAATCTTTGGATAAAGATTTAGACCCAGTACACATTCATATAGATACATAAGTGCATATAATTTAAGGATGTCCCAATTTTAGCATCACATTTTGAATCATTAATGATTCAAATTAAGACCTATTTTTCATAAATCTTCAATTTCCTGATATTTATTAATTCTTTACATATGGTAAAAATAGGGAGCACTTTAAAGGGTTGTTAGAAGAAATCAACAAGGTAGAATATAGGGTTTCAATGAAAATGACTAAGACAAGGTATATTTTGAGTATTTGCAGTGTATACTAGGTTCTATGGGAGAAAAAAAGGGGTGATATATAAAATATATAGAGAGTTAATGGAACTTTAATTTTATTCAGGATCTAAAATTGAATAAAAGTGTGTGTAACATTACTAAATCATATGTGACTACATATGTTATAATGGCAGCATGATTTAAACAATGCTCTAAATTCTCTAGGAGGCCTAAGCAGGAATGGCTCACTGTTAATAAAAATTATTATACAGTTGACCATTGAACAACATAGGTTTGAACCATTTTTTGATAAATACAGTACAGCAGTATAAATATTTTTTTCTTTCTTATGATTTTCTTCATAACATTTTCTCTTCTCTAGCTTACTTTATTATAAGAATACAGTATATAATACAGATAACATACAAAATACATGTTTTTTTTTTTTAAAGATTTTATTTATTTATTTGACAGAGAGAGAAATCACAAGTAGGCGGAGAGTCAGGCAGAGAGAGAGAGAGAAGCAGGCTCCCGCTGAGCAAAGAGCCCGATGCGGGGCTCGATCCCAGGACACTGAGATCAGGACCTGAGCCGAAGGCAGCGGCTTAATCCACTGAGCCACCCAGGCGCCCCATACAAAATACATGTTAATCATCTGTCTATGTTATCAGTAATGCTTCTGGTCAACAATAGGCTATTAGTAGTTAAATTTGGAGGAGTCAAAATTTATCTATGGATTTTGACCTTATGATGGATGAGCACCCTAATTCCCACCTTGTTAAAGAACCAATTATAATTGCCTTTGCATGGTCTTTGGAGTCAAATATATCTCATATTAATCTTGGCTCTGCTACTTAGTATTTACATGATTATAGAAATGTTAAATAACCCCTTTAAACCTCATTTTTCGTAGAATTGCTATTATTCTTTTCTTCGATCTCCTGTTGAGTTTGTCAGTGTTCAGAATGGTTTGATAACTATCTAGCTGAATTCCTAGGACCAGGTGAAATTTAGGTCTCCTACTGTCCTGCCATCTTGCTCCTCCCCAAACCTCATTTTTATCATTTGTAAAAGTGGGATTATAATAGTGCTTACTTCATTGGGTTATTGTAAGAATTTAATAAGATAATGCATGATAAACACCAAGTATAGTGGTTGGCACATAGTAACCATTCATTAAATACAGATACTAAGAAGAAGGTAAGATATGAGAAAGTTTGTGAAAGATAAAAAGGATTTGAGATGGTATCCCATATCAAGAAAATAGATGAGCTATGTCATAGTGGTAGGAATGACTTACTTAGGGAGCAGTGGTATGAATATGGCAGAACTAGAACATTCTCTTAGGAGAATTAGGTTTTGAAAATACATGTGGATGGTAGTAGTCACAGCAAGTGATCATGGTAAGGTTCCCTGAGATTCTAGGGAAAATATCAAGAAAAACTTACCATTTGAATATGACACTAATTCAAATCACATGTTGATGGGATTATTTATAGATTTGATCTACAAATACCATGTGTTGCTAAAGAGTCTTAGAAAACACAGTGGTCTGGGGCTCCTGGGTGGCTCAGTCAGTTAAATGCCTGCCTTTGGCTCAGGTCATGATCCCAGAGTCCCAGGATTGAGTGCTGCACTGGGGGGGGGTCCCTGCTCAGTGGGGAGTCTGCTTCTTCTTTTTCCCCTCCCCTCGATTGTGCTTGCTCACTCTCTTCCAAATAAATAAATAAAATGCTAAGAAAATACAGTGGTCTAATCAATATCCTCCCCCTAGTTTTTCTCAACCTAATCAAAGTGATCAGGGTATACTTCTAGATTGACTTTGTAACTAAAGAAGGCTACACCCTAATTAATGATATCATTTTCTTTATGAAAGGACGGTTGTGTCAAGATCTGCATGAGGTCACCCCCAAATTCTAGAATAATAGTCAGAAGCCATGGAAAGTTTGATAATAGAAGTATTATATAATCAGGATGCCTGGGTGGCTCAGTGGGTTAAGCCTCTGCCTTTGGCTAAGGTCATGATCTCAGGGTCTTGGGATGGAGTCCTGTATCAGACTCTGCTCGGCAGGAAGCCTGCTTCCTCCTCTCTATCTCTGCCTGCCTTTCTGCCTACTTGTGACCTCTCTCTGTCAAATAAATAAAAAAAAAATCTTTAATAAGAAGAAGTATTACATAATCAAATAACTGTTTTGGGAAGTAATCTGGGAGAGGTAGAAATAATGGGCTGGAAGAATAAAAATTGGAGGCAGGGAGATGAATTAGAAGGAAATGATTCTTAACATTCATGTTAAATGGCTCAGTTTGAAAATACACATTGACATAATAATTTCTTCTGAATAATGCTGTAAAATATAACTTAAGAGTTTAATGATCAATTTAGAAGTTTAATGATTCTATAGATATAGGTCTAAGTAATTTATAAAAATTTGATTTTTCCAGCTAAAGACTACCAATTTATTTATTTTTTGAGTGAAATAAAATGTTCATATTCAGTTGAAAAATATTAAAATCAATACCCATGTACCTGCAATTCAGTTTAAGACCTAGATTATATCAGAATCTTAGAAGCCCCTAATGTGCCCTCTTCCATAATTGTATCTCTCTCTTAGAAGTAACTACTACCTTGGGCACCTGGGTGGCTCAGTGGGTTAAGCCTCTGCCTTTGGCTCGGGTCGTGGTCCCGGGGTCCTGGGATCGAGTCCCACATTGGGTGCTCTGTTCAGCAGGGAGCCTGCTTCCTCCTCTCTCTCTGCCTGCATCTTTGCCTACTTGTGATCTCTCTCTGTCAAATAAATAAATAAAAATCTTAAGAAAAAAAAAGATTTAAAGAAGTAACCACTACCTTGATCAATACAAATTCTCCTGATTATAGTTATTGGTTATCACCTCTGTATGTCTACATGAACAATATGTTCTTTTTCCTATTTCCTATTCCCTTGTATAAATGGAATCATACACTTCTGTGATTTGCTTCATTAGCTCAACGTTATAATTTGTATATCCATCAACATTAATATATATAGCTGTGGTTCATTCCTTTATACTACTGTATACTATTTCACTCTATGACTATACCATAATTTAGTTAGTTAGTCTAGTATGGCTAGATATTTGGCTATCTCAAGTATTTTTTCCTATTATGATATAATGGTGTACCAGCCTCATTTTATGTGCCCTTCTATAGATCTGCTAGCCCCTCCCACCCAACCCTTTCCCACATCCATATCTCCTTAGTAACTATTCATACTATTTCTGTGGTCATCAATCCCAAGAGCTGTTTTGCCACAGACTAATAATCATACATGGCACTAACTAGCAAGAAGAGATTATTGTGTCATGCACCATCTGGACTAGACCATGGGAGCTCTGGCTTCCATCCTGGAAGAATCAGTTGACACAACATGGAGGTGAGGGAAGCCAGTTTCATGCAGAGAAGTCTTTGGTTAGGATGAGAAGGAAAAGAGAAAGAAATTAGCAGATAAATTGTTCTCTTTTTCCTCCCTCCCCCAAAAGACTGTTTTAAGATTAAATCATTTCATATAGCTTCTTTGAAGAGATTGTGTGAGATGAGATCATTTATTATGTTTGGCACACTCATGAATATATTTGCCTTCCTATCCTTCCTACCTCATTTTACTTTTAAAAACATTTTATGGCTTATTTTAGATTTTTTTTTTCTTCACTGCTGTTTCCCTTTCATTGAATTCCCCCAATAAAGCCTGAGCACATAAAAACTTCTGTCAGGTTCCATTTTCTAGAGGGCCTGGCATAAGAGAGCTATAGTGGGCATTCCAAAGTTTCCTCTCTTCCCTCCCTTCCTTCCTTCCTTCCTTCCTTCTTTCCTTCCTTCCTTTCTTTCTTCCTCTCTCTTTCCACATGTTCAGAGTTTCTTCAGAATATGTACCTAGGAGTATAATTGCTTAATTCTAGCTGTATAGTTGTAGAATTGAAGAATTGTAGTAAATGCTCAGATTTACCAAGCAATGCCAAACTGTTTTCCAAAATGGTTTTTATTCATGTATACTTTCATTAACAGTGTATGGGAGTTCCTGTTGCTTTACAACTTCTCCAAAACTTGATGTTGTCTATGCTTTTAATACTTCAAAAAAAAGATTATTTATTTGAGAGAGTGAAAGAGTGAGGGAGTAAGTAAGAGAGCACAAGCAGTGGGGAGAGGCAGAGGGAGAGGGAGAAGCAGACTGCCTGCTGACCAGGGAGCTGGACTCAGGGTTCAATCTCAGGACCCCCACATCATGACCTGAACAGATGGCAGATGCTTAACTGACTGAGCCAACCAGGTGCCCCTGATTTTAATACTTCTAATCTGGTGGATATGTAATGGTATCTTGTTTGCTTTTCCTAAGACTTTACTTGAATACAAATGAGGTTGAGGATATGTTCACAGGACACTAGTATTTCATCCTGCTGTGAAATACCTATCCATGTCTTTTGTGCATTTTCTATTGGTATGGCTGTATTTTCTTTCTGATTGATTGGAGTTCTTCATATATTTGGAAAGTAAGCCTTTCTTGGTTATATGTCTTTCAAATATCGTCTTCAACTTTTTTCCTTTCTATATGAATTATCATTTATTCCTTCACCATTCAATGCATGATCTCTTCTGTTTCTTTTACAATGCAATGCTTTTTTTCCTGTTATAAATCAAGTTTACACATATATGTGGTCTTTCTTCATTCTTTTTTTTTGGTTCTATATGTCTATAATTGCTCCAATATCACATTGTCTTCATTATTATATGTTCATAATATGTGTTGAAAATCAATAGGGCAAGTCTTCCTTCCTTCTTCTTCTGCACTACTGTGTCTTTTTTTTTTTTTATTCTTTGTTTTCTCAAGTGACACATCGACACACACACATACACATGCTAGCCTGTTAGGATTTTGTTTGAAATTGCATTAGATTTTTATTTTAATCTTTATTTAAATCATTAATTGGCATATAGTAAATTACTAGTTACAGGTAGAGTTTAGTAATTCATCAATTGCTTATAACATACAGTGCTCATTCCATCAAGTGCCCTTCTTAATGCCATTCTAATACACTCTAATTGCAACCACACAATTGCAAATGGCAAGATTTCATTCTCTTTGATAGCTGAGTAATATTCCATTGTGTAAATATACTTATCTAGGCCTTTTCCATATTTTGGTTATTGTGAACATTGGTGTTAAAAACTTTGGGATGCATGTGTCCCTTCAAATCACTATGTTTGTATCCTTTGCACAAATACATAGTAGTGTAATTGCTAGGCCATAAAGTAGCTCTATTTTTAACTGTTTGAGGAACCTCCATAATGTTTCTCAGAGCAGCTGTACCAATTTACATTCCCACCAACTATAAGAGGGTTCTCCCTCTCTGTATCCCCACCAAATCTGTTGATTCCTGACTTGTTAATTTTTAGCCATTCTGACTGTGTGAGGTGGTATATCATTGTGGTTTTGATTTGTATTTCCCTGATGCTGAGTGATGTTGAGCATTTTTTCAGATGTCTATTGGACATTTCTATGCCTTCTTTGGAGAAATGTTTGTTCATGTCTTCTGCCCATTTGTTGACTGGATTATTTGTTTTTTGGGGTTTTGAGTCTGATACATTCTTTGCAGACTTTGGATACTAGCCTTTTATTTGATAAGACATTCCTCTAAGCTGTAAGCTGTCTTATAGTTTTGCTGATTGTTTCTTTTGCTGTGCAAAAGCTTTTTATCTTGATGAAGTCCCAATAGTTCATTTTTTATTTTGTTTTCCTTTAATTTGAAGACGTGTCTACAAAGAAGTTGCTGAGGCCAAGGTCAAAGAGGTATCTGCCTCTGTTCTTCTCTAGAATTGTGATAGATTTCTGTCGCACATTTAGGTCTTTCATCCATTTTGAGTCTATTTTTGTATATGATATAAGAAAATGGTCCCGTTTTATTCTTCTTTTTTAAAAATTTATTTATTTTTTTCAGTGTAACAGTATTCATTGTTTTTGCACCACACCTAGTGCTCCATGCAATCTGTGCCCGCACTAATACCCACCACCTGGTTCCTCCAACCTCCCACCCCCCACCCCTTCAAAACCCTCAGATTGTTTTCCAGAGTCCATAGTCTCTCATGGTTCACCTCCCCTTCCAATTTCCCTCAACTCCCTTCTCCTCTCCATCTCCCCTTGTCCTTCATGCTATTTGTTATGCTCCACAAATAAGTGAAACCATATGATAATTGACTCTCTCTACTGTTTTATTCTTCTGCATGTGGCTGTCCATTTTTCCAAAACCACTTGTTGAAGAGACTGTCTTTATTTTAATTGGATAGTCTTTCCTACTTTGTCAAAGATTTGTTGACCATAGAGTTGAGGGTCCATTTCTGGGTTCTCTATTTTGTTCCATTGATCTATGAATCTTCTTCTGCCTGTACCATACTGTCTTGATGAGTATAGCTTTGCAACACAGTTTGAAGTCCAGAATTGTGATACCTTCAGCTTTGGTTTTGGTTTCCAATATTCCTTTCAATATTTGGGTCTTTTCTGGTTTCCATATAAATTTTAGGATTATTTGTTTCAGCTGTCTGAAAAATGTTGATGGTATATTGATAGGGATTGCAATAAATATGTAGATTGCTTTGAGTAGCATAGACATTTTAACAATAAACTTTCTTTCAATCCATGAGCATGCAATGTTTTTCCGTCTTTTTGTGTCTTCCTCAATTTCTTTCTTATGTGTTATATCACTTTCAGCAGTACAGATCCTTTACCTCTTTGGTTAGGTTTTACCCTCAGTATCTGATGATTTTTGGTGCGATTATAAATGGGATCAATTCTTTGATTTCTCTTTCTTCTGTGTCATTGTTAGTGTATAGAAATGCAACTGACGGGACGCCTGGGTGGCTCAGTTGGTTAAGCAGCTGCCTTCAGCTCAGGTCATGATTCCAGCGTCCTGGGATCGAGTCCCACATTGGGCTTCTTGCTCAGCAGGGAGCCTGATTCTCTCTCTGTCTCTTCTTGCCACTCTGTCTGCGTGTGCTCTCTCTCTCTCTCTCTCTCTGACAAATAAATAAATAAAATCTTTAAAAAAATGCAACTGACTTCTCTGTATTGATTTTATATCCTGTGACTTTGCTGAATTCCTTTGTAAGTTCTAGCTGTTTTGGGGTGGAATCTTTTGGGTTTGCAACATAGAGTATCATGTCATCCGTGAAGAGTGAAAATTTTTCTTCTTTGCCAAATTGGGATGCCTTTTATTTCTTTTAGTTGTCTGATTGCTGAGGCTAGGACTTCCAGTACTATGTTGAACAATGGTGATGAAAGGGGACATCCCTGTCATGTTCCTGATCTTAGGAGAAAAGCTCTTAGTTTCTCCCCACTAAGGGTAATATTCACTGTAGGTTTTTCATATATGGCTTTTATGAAATTGAGATATGTTCCCTCTAACTCTACAGGCTGGAGAGGTTTTAACAAGAAAATATGTGTATTTCATCAAATGCTTTCCTGCATCTATTCAGAGGATCCTTGTCCTTGTCCTTTCTTTTATTAATGTGGTGTATCACATTGATTTATTTGGAGATGTTGAACCAGTCTTTTGGACTAGGAATAAATTCTACTTGGTCACGGTGAATAATCCTTTTAGTGTACTGTTGAATCATCTTTGCTAGTATCTTGGTGAGAATTTTTGTATCCATGTTCATCAGAGATATTTGTCTATAATTCTCCTTTTTAGCGGGGTCCTTGTCTTGTTCTTGGATCAAGGTAATGCCAGGATCATAGAACGAGTTTGGAAGTTTTCCTTCCATTTCTATTTTTTCAAATAGCTTCAGAAGAATAGCTATTAATTCTCCTTTAAATGTTTGGTAGAATTCTGCTGGGAAGCCACCTGACCCTGGACTCTTGTTTATTGGAAGATTTTTGATTCCTGTTTCAATTTCTTTCCTGGTCATGGGTCTTTCAAATTTTCTGTTTCTTCATGTTTCAGTTTTGGTCATTTATAAGTTTCTAGGAATATATGCATTCTTTCCAATTGCCTAATTTGTTGGTATATAATTTCTCATGATATTCTTTTATATTTATTTGTATTTCTTCAGTGTTGGTTGTAATTCATCCTCTTTCATTCATATTTTACTAATTTGGGTCCTTTATCTTTTATTTTTGATGAGCTTGGTTAGGGATTTATCAATCTTATTAATTCTTTTGAAGAACAATCTCCTCATATCATTGATCTGTTCTACAGGTCTTTTGATTTCTATTTCATTGATTTCTTTTCTAATCTTTACTATTTCTCTTCTTCTGCTGGATTTATGCTTTGTTGGCTGTCCTTTTTCCAGTTACTTTAGGTGTAAGGGTAGGTGGTTTATTTGAGACCTTTCTTGTTTCTTGAGAAAGGCCTGTATTGCTATATATTTCCCTCTTAGAACCACCTTTGTTCCAGGCCAAATGTTCCGAATTGTTGTGTTTTCATTTTCATTTGTATCTATGTTTTTTTTTTAAATTTTTCTTTAATTTCCTGTTTGACCCATTCATTCTTTAGTAGGATACTCTTTAACCTCTATGTATTTGTGTTTCTTTCAAGATTTCTCTTGTGATTGACTTCAAGTTTTAATTCCTTGTGGTCTGAAAATATGCAAGGAATAATCTCATTCTTTTGGTACCAGTTGATACATTATTTGTAACTCAGTGGGTGATCTATCTGGAGAATGTTCCATGTGCACTTGAGAAAAATGTGTATTTTGTTGCTTTAGGATGAAATGGTCTGGATGTATCTGTGAAGTTTATCTAGCCCAGTGTGTTATTCAAAGTCCTTGTTTCCTTGTTTATTCTCTGCTTAGATGATTTGTTCATTGCTGTGAGTGGTATGTTAGTGTCTCTTGCTATTATTGTATGATTATCAAGGTATTTCTTTTATTTTGTTATTAATTGGTTTATATTTGGCTGCCCTCAATTTAGGGGCATAAATATTTATAATTGTTAGACTTTCTTATTTGGTAGATACTTTTATTGTGATATAGTGTCCTTCTTCAACTCTTCTTATAGTCTTTGGTTTAGAATCTAGTTTCTCTGATAAAAAGATTGCAATTCTGGCTTTCTTTTGCTGTCCATTAGGAGATAAATGGCTCTCCACCACCTCACTTTTTATCTGGAGGTCTTTGGGTCTAAAATCAGTCTCTTTTAGACAGTATTTCAATGTGTCTTATTTTTTTTTTATCCTTTCTGATACCGTGTCTTTTGATTGGAGCATTTAATCCATTTTTATTCAAAATAATTATTGGAAGATTTTAATTTAGAACCATTTTATTATACATAAAGTCGTTATTCCTCTAGATAGTCTCTGTTCCCTTCTTGTCTTTGTTACTTTTGGGATCTTTCTACTCAACGGCTCCCTTTTAATATTTCTTGCAGTGCTGGTTTAGTGTCCATGAATTCATTTAGTTTTTGTTTGTCCTGGAAACTCTTTTATTTTTCCTTCTATTCTGAATGATAGCTTTGCTGGATAAAGTATTCTTGGATGCATATTTTCCCCATTTAACATCCTGAATATATTATGCCAGTCCTTTTATGGCCTGCCAGGTCTCTGTGGATGGGTCTGCCACAAGCCTTACATTTCTATCCTTTTAGGTTAATGACCTTTTGTCCTGAGCTATTTTCAGGAGTTGTTCTTTATCTTTGAAATTTGCAAGCTTCACTATTATATGTTGAGGTGTTGACTTATTTTTATTGATTTTAAGGGGGTTGTTTGTGCCTCTTGGACTTGAATGCATATTTCCTTTCCTAGATTATTGAAGTTCTCAGCTATAATTTGTTCAAGTAAATCTTTTGTGTTTCCCCTCTCTCTCTCCTCCTCTTCTGGAATCCCTATTGTTTGAATATTATTTCAATTTATGGGATCGATGATTTCTCAAATTCTCCCTTCATGATCCAGTAGTTGTTTTTCTCTTTTTTTTTTTCAGCTTTCTTATTCATCATTTTGTATTCTACATCATGGACTCCCTCTTCTACCTCATTTATCCTAACAGTTACAGCCTCTAAATTTTTAAAAATATTTTATTTATTTATTTGATGGACAGAGATCACAACTAGGCAGAGAGGCAGGCAGAGAGAGAGGAAGGGAATCAGGCTCTCCACTGAGCAGAGAGCCCAATGCGGGGCTTGATTCCAACCCACTGAGCCACCCAGGCGTCCCCAGCCTCTAAATTTTTAAGCGATTTTATTTGTTTATTTAACAGAGAGAGAGAGAGAGAGAGAGAGAGAGACAGCAAGAGAGGGAATACAAGCAGGGGGAGTGGGAGAATGAGACACAGGCTTCCCGCCAAGCAGAGAGCCTGATGCAGGGCCCTGGGATCGTGACCTGAGCTGAAGGCAGGCACTTAATAACTGAGCCACCCAGGTGCCCTGTACAGCCTCTATTTTTTACTTTGTCTCAGTAATAGCATTTTAAACTTGGCCCGATTAGATTTTAGTTCTTTTATTTTGCAAGGAAGGGATTCTTTATTGTCTTTTATGCTTTTTTCGAGCCTAGCTAGTATCTTTATAATCATTATTTTGAATTCTAATTCTGGCATCTTACTCATATCTGTATTGATTAAATCTCTGGTAGTGAGTACTCCCTCCTATTCTTTATTTTAGGGTGAGTTTCTGTCTTATCATATGTCCAGAAAAGAATAGAAGAAAGAGAGAGAAAAGACTAAAAAATTGTAACAACAAAAGAAACAACAGAAAAATAACAAACAAAACAAACCAGGATAAAACAGAAACAAAACAAAATAGGAAAATGTTAAACAGAAGTAAAACAGAACAGATCAATAAACTAGATTCTGACTGTATTTTGGTCTGTTTGTTTAAAGAAACTAGATCTCAAAATAAGAAAGAAAGAAAAACTTATGTCTATACAAAATAAAGTAAAATACAGTCAAAGGAAACAAAAAAATATACACATATATAAAAATTTAAAAAAAGAATTAAAATGGAATTAATAAAATAAGGAAATAGCTGAGAGAAAATAAAACTGAAAGTCAAAAGAATTATAATTTAGAAACAAACAAAAATACAAATGCTATATACTTTTTTCCCCAAGAGCTGAACTTTTACAGTTCTCTATGATCAGTAAACTTGGTGTTAGCTTGTTGCTCCTGCTGGTCTTCTAGGTGAGGGTCCTGATGCTCTGATTCCCAGGTGGTCTTGTCCTGGTGGAATTGTATCTCCCTTATTGGGGGCTGGGGTCAGTGTAAGCTGCTCCAGATTCCACTATGTGGCATTGTGCTTCTTGAAGACTTTCAGGACCAGTGGTGATGGTGGAGATGGAAATGCTGGCACCCTGCTCTCTGGCCCAGGAGCTGAATGTTCCTGTCCTCCAACATCAGTGAGCCCTCACAGAAAAGCAGTCAAACACTTTTGTCTCCGTGGTTTCTGTCCTAGCTCTGTGTTCACCCCGCCCGTGACCTAGCATTTTTATCTCATACGTGTGACCAAGTTTTGAGTCTCCAAACATTAATGACTCTGGCCGTGCAGACTCATGTCATCCATCCTAGGGGATGGAAGAGGTTCTTGCCTTGCTTCTGCTTTTTGCTTGGACCCTGAGCAGGGAATGGTGGTCAAAGGGTGCAACGCTGAGCAGAAAGCCATTGCGTAGGCTCACTGTATTCAGCTAGCTTCCTGTTCCAGGACTTGGGAACTTTGCTGCACTCAGACATCCCTGTTCTTTTTGTGACCCAGGGGATTCTAAGACCATAATACCCTTCCTGGCATTCTTCCTTGGTTTGCCGCCTGAGCACCTTTAAGTAAGGGACAACCCCAACTGTAACAGACTTCTGAAAGTTCTGATTCTGTGCTCTGCTGCTTACTTTCTGGTAGCCTGCTTAAGAGCTCCTTCCCCTCCATGGTTTATCTTCCAATATATCACTCCAGATTCATATATTTGCACCTTCTACCTTATGAAAAGTGGTCACTTTTCAATTTGTAGAACTGCAACAATTCTTTTCTCAGATCTCTGATGGATTTCTTAAGTGTTCAGAATGATTTGAAAACCATCCAGTTGAATTCCAGGGGCCAGACCATATTCAGGTTCCCTACCCCTCTGCTATCTTAAGCCCTCCTTCAGAATTGCATTAGATATTTAGAACAATTTGTACTTAATGAACATTACAAGTTTATGATTTTTCTTTTTTATACAGTACTTGGCCTTTTTGGTGTCCATCTCATGAAATTATAGCAGAGTGTTTCCATTTTCTAAAAAATTCATCGAACCATTTATGTAGGATTTGAATTGTCTGTTCCTTTAATGTATGGTAGTACTCACTTATAAAGTCACCAGACCTAGATTTCTCTTTTATTAAATATTTTTAAACTATAATTCAATTTCTTTAATTTTTGTATTAACATATAATGTATTTTTTTTTTCAGGGGTACAGGTCTGTGATTCATCAGTCTTACACAGTTTACAGCACTCTCCATAGCACATACCCTCCCCAATGTCCTTCACCCAGCCACCCCATCCCTTTAACCCCCTCCTCCTCTTCATCAATTTCTTTAATTATTATAAGGCTATTTGGGTTTTCTTTTTTCTTTGAGTTATTATTATTATTATTATTTTTGGTGCTTATATACTTCTAAGCATTTATTCATGTCATGTTGCCTTCAAATTCATTGGCATAAGAGTTTGTACTTTTCTTTTATGTATTTCATTTTTTATACCTGATTAATGCCTACTTTTCCATTCCTAGCATAGTAACTTTGTTCTGTTTCTTCTTGATCAATCTTGCCAAAATTTTTCTTCTTCTTTTGTTTTTTTTTAAGAAGCACATTTTGACATTATCATCTCCATTTTATGTCTTATATTCCATTAATTACTGATTTTAGCTTTATTGCCTTCCTTCTATGTTTAAATTTTATCCTGATGTTCTTGTTCTAAAATCTTAAGTTGCATGCTTAGTTCATTAATTCTAAGACTTCCTTCTTTTCAACTATTTTTTATTAAGGTATAAATACAAAGAACTACAAAAGCATGTATATCCAGTTTAATGAATAATTAATAAGAAACCAGTATTCAGATCAAGAAATAGAAAACTCGCACCTCCAATAGTCCTCTGTGCAAGTCATCCCTGATCATAGTCTCATCTCTGTCTTCTAGATATTATAACTATCATGATAATGTATATGTAGGACTTGTATTTATTTAAAATTGTATTGCTTAATATGAACTCTTAAACAACACAGTTTAACCTTCTCTATTTTTGTACCTACATATGATGAAATAATATCTAATGAGTGCTGTGAAGTGTGTAAACCTGGCAATTCTCAGACCTGTACCCCTAGGGCTAATAATACATCATATGTTTATAAAAAAATAAAAAATAAATAAAAAAAATCAAAAAAGAGATAATACCTCGTGTATCCTTTATAAACTTTATTTTTTACCTAATATTTTATCTATTAGATTCATTATTTTATTTCTAGTGCTGTGTTCAGTTTTGGGAATATACCAAAAATTATATATCCAGTGTGCTTTCAAACATTTAATTTATTGTCAGTTTTTTGCTATCACAAATGATCTTGTTATGAATGTTCTTATACATTTCTCTTGGGGCCCATGTGCAAGAATTTCTCTATATAGCAGATGCAGAATTGTTTGTCCAAATGGTATGTATAAGTCGGCTTTTAATAGAATATGGCAAACAGTTTATCTAAGTGTATCAGCTCACATTCATACCAGGTACCAATTTTCACTTTACAAGTGGTGTAGAGTGTATGAGAGTACTCATAACTTCATGTTTATTCTTCCTTAATTTATTAAATATCCCCAATATAATAAGTATATAATGTATTAAATTTCATTTTATAATGAGAATTCCCTGATTGCTATTAAAACTGGACTTCTATTTAAAATTTTTTTCTACTCTGATCATTTTAAGTTGTATATTTTAAACTTATTACTACCTTATTTCATTCTACATACTTAGTTTTTTTTAATTTTATTTTAATTCCAGGAAAGTTAACATACAGTTACATTAGTTTCAGGTTTACAATATGGTGATTCAACAATTACATACATCTCCCAGTGCTCATCACAAAAATGCATTTCTTAGTCCCCATTACCTACTTCACCAATCCCCCTACCCACCTCCCTTCTGGTTATCATCAGTTTGTTCTCTATAGTTAAGAGTCTGTTTCTTGACTTGTCTCTTTTCTTTTAAACCTTTGCTCATTCGTTTTATTTCTTAAAATTACATACGTGAGTGAAATCATTTTTCTGACTGACTTACTTCACTTAACAATATACTCTCTAGCTCCATCCATGTCACAGCAAATGGAAAGATTTCATTATTTTTTATGACTCAATAATATTCCCTTGTATATATACCACCCTCTCTTTATTTGTTCATCAGTCAATGGACACTTGGAAAGCTTCAAATTCGGCTACTGTAAATAATGCTGCAATATACATAGTGGTGCATGTATCTTTTTGAATTACTATTTTCATATTTATTGGGCAAATACCCAGTAGTGTGGTCCAGTTTTATTCTTTTGCATGAAGCTGATCAGTTTTCCCAACACTATTTGTTGAAAAGACTGTTATTTCCATTGGATATTTTTTTCTGCTTTGTCAAAGATTACTTGACTATGTAATTTTGGGTTTATTTCTGTATTTTCTATTCATTTCACTTGATTTGTGTGTCTATTTCTGTGCCAGTACTATACTGTTTTAATTATCACATCTTTTAAAAGTGTTTTCTTTTCTTTTAGCTGAAAATATTTATTTATTTATTTTTAAATTTTTTATTTCTTTTCAGCGTAACAGTATTCATTGTTTTTGTACCACACCCAGTGCTCCATGCAATCTGTGCCCTCTATCATCCCCACCACCTGGTTCCCCCACCCTCCCACCCTCTGCCCCTTCAAAACCCTCAGATTGTTTTTCAGAGTCCATAGTCTCTCATGGTTAACATCCCCTTTCAATTTCCCTCAACTCCTTTCTCCTCTCCATCTCCCCTTGTCTTCCATGCTATTTGTTATGCTCCACAAATAAGTGAAACCATATGATAATTGACTCTCTCTGCTTGACTTATTTCACTCAGCATAATCTCTTCCAGTCCCGTCCATGTTGCTACAAAAGTTGGGTATTCGTCCTTTCTGATGGAGGCATAATACTCCATAGTGTATATGGACCTCATCTTCCTTATCCATTTGTCCATTGAAGGGCATCTTGGTTCTTTCCACAGTTTGGTGACCGTGGCCATTGCTGCTATAAACATTGGGGTACAGATGGCTCTTCTTTTCACTACATCTGTATCTTTGGGATAAATACCCAGGAGTGCAATGACGGGGTCATAGGGAAGCTCTGTTTTTAATTTCTTGAGGAATCTCCACACTCTTCTCCAAAGAGGCTGCACCAACTTGCATTCCCACCAACAGTGTAAGAGGGTTACCCTTTCTCCACATCCCCTCCAACACACTTTGTTTCCTGTCTTGCTAATTTTGGCCATTCTAACTGGTGTAAGGTGGTATCTCAATGTGGTTTTAATTTGAATCTCCCTGATGGCTAGTGATGATGAACACTTTTTCATGTGTCTGATAGCCATTTGTATGTCTTCATTGGAGAAGTGTCTGCTCATATCTTCTGCCCATTTTTTGATATGATTTTCTGTTTTGTGTGTGTTGAGTTTGAGGAGTTCTTTATAGATCCGGACTCATTATTAGTGTATAGATATGCAACAGATTTCTGCACATTGGTTTTATATCCTGCTAACTTACTGAATTCACTTGTCAGTTATACTTGCTTTTTAGTGGAATCTAGGTTTTTTACATATTGTATCATGTCATCTGCAAATAGTGAAATTGGACTTCTTCTTCTGATTTGGGTGCCTTTCATTTCTTATACCTCTTGTCTGATTGGTGGCTAGGACTTCCAGTACTATGTTGAAACAAAATGGTGAGAGTCTATTTATTTGTCTTGTTCATGACCTTAGAGGGAAACTCTCAGGTTTTCCCATTTGTGTATGATGTTCACCTTGGGTTCTTCATGTCTGACCTTTATTATGTTGAGGTATATTCCCTCTAAACCTACTTTCTTGAGAGTTTTTATCATGAATGAATTTTGTAGCTTGTCAAATGCTTTTTCTGTATCAGTTGAAATGCTCATATGGTTTTTATCCTTCCTCTTATTGCTGTAAAGTAACATGTTGGTTGATTCATGAAGATTGAACCATGCTTGCATTCCAGGAATAAATCCAAATTGATCATGGTGAATAATTTTCTTAATGTATTGTTGGATTCAGTTTGCTAGTATTTTGTTGAGGATTTTTGAATCTATGTTTATTGAGGAATTGGCTTGTAGTTCTCTTTTTTGGTGGTGTCTTTATTTGGTATTAGTATCAGGGTGACATTGGCCCCACACAACAACTTTGGAAGTCTTCCTTCTTCTATTTTTTGGGGCTCGTTTGAGAGGAATAGGTATTTACTCTTCTTTATATGTTTGGTAGCATTTGCCTGTGAAGTCATATGTTCCTCGACTTTTATTTATTGGGATTTTTTTTCATTGCCATTCAATCTCCTTGCTGGTAATCATTCTGTTTAAATTTTTTATTTCTTTCTGCTTCAGTTTTGGTAGGTTATATGTTTCAAGGAAATTATTCACTTCTTCTATGTTGTCTAATTATTTTGCATTAGTTTCTCATAATATTGTCTTACAATTATTTGTATTTCTGTGGAGTTGGTTATTATTTCTCCTCTTTCACTTTTTATTTTATTTGAATCCTTTCTTTCTCTTTGGTGATTTCAGCTAAAGGTTTACCAATTTTGTTGGTATTTTCAAAGAACCAGCTGCTGGTTTCATTGACCTATTTTATTGTTTTTTATAGTTTCCATATCATTTATTTCTGCTCTTATCTTTATTATTTTCTTCTTTCTGCTGCTTTTGGGTTTTGTTTGTTCATTCTTTTTCCAGCTCCTTTAGGTATAAGGTTAGGTTGTTTATTTGAGATTTTTCTTGGTTCTTGCTTCTTCTATAGCCTATATTGTTATAAACTTTCCTCCTAGGATTGCTTTTGCTGCACCACAAAGGTTTGGGACTATTGTATTTTTTTTTCATTTGTTTCTATGAAATTTGATTTCTTCTTTTATTTCTTGGTTGACTCATTCATTGTTTAGTAGCATGTTACTTAAATTTCAAGTATTTGTGGTCTTTCAAGATTTTTTCCTTGTGGTTGATTCTTAATTCCATACTGTTGTGGTCAGAAAAGATGCCTGGTATGGCCTCAGTCTTTCTGAGATTTCTAAGGCTTGTTTTGTCCCCATCCATCAGAAAAGAATGTGTATTGTGCTATTGTAGGTCAGACTGTTTTAAATATGTGTGCCATTCAAAGCCAATGTTTCCTTGTTTTTTTTCTCTTTGGATATTATTTCTTGACATAAATGGGGTGTTAAAGTCCCCTATAATTATTGTATTATTATTGATTAGTTTCTTTGTTATTAATTGATTTCTGTATTTGGGTGCTCCTATGTTGGGTGCATAAATATTTATAATTATATCTTCTTGTTGAATTGTTCTCTTTATTATAAGATAGTGTCGTTCTTGTATATTTTTATGGACTTTACATTCAAAGTAATTAGTGATAGATACATATTTATTTCCATCTTTTTACTTGTTTTCTGGGTTTTTTCTTTTTTTTGTAGCCTTCTGCAATCATTTCTTCTTGTTCTGTTTTTCATGGTTTGTTGGTTTTCTTTAGTGATATACTTACATTGTGTACTCTATATTCTTTGCATATCTAGTAATATATTTGTTATTTTTTGTTTTTTTAGTTTTGTTTTTTAAATCATATTTTGTTTATTTAAATTCAAGTTAGTTAGCATATAATGTAGTATTGGCTTCAGGAATAGAATTTAATGATTCATCTCTTATATATACCACTCAGTGTTCATCCTAAGTACCCTTTTTAATGCCCATCACACATTTAGCCCAACTCCTACTCATCTTCCCTCCAGCAACCCTCAGTTTGTTCTCTTAACTATGGAGTCTCTTATGGTTTGCCACAATCTCTGTTTTAATGTTATTTCATTTTTCCTTTATTTCCCCTACGTTTATTTTTTTTTGTTTCTTAAATTGTAATGAATAAAATCATATGGCATTTGTCTTTGATTGCATTATTTTGCTTAGCATAATACACTCTAGTTCCATTGACAAGGTTGCAAATGACAAGATTTCATTTCTTTGATGACTAAGTAATATTCAGTTGTGTACTGTATATACGCACACATACACACACACATACATACACACTACTTCTTTATCCATTTATCAGTCAGAACTCTTGCCATAATTTGGCTACTGTGGATAGTGCTGTTATAACCATTGGGGTGAATGTGCCCCTTCTAATGAACACCTGTATTCTTTGGGTAAATAACTAGTATTGCAATGGCTAGGTTGCAGGTTAGCTTTATTTTTAACTTTTTGAGGAAACTCCATACTGTTTTCCAGAGTGGTTTCACCACTTTGCATTCCCACCAATAGTGCAAGAATCTTCCCCATTTGCCACATACTTGCCAACATCTATTGTTCCCTGAGTTTTTAATTTTAGCCATTCTGAGTGGTGTGATTTTGAATTTCCTTATGGTTTTGATTTGTATTTCTCTGATTATGAGTTGATGTTGGACATTTTTTCATATGTCTGTTAGCCTTCTGGATGTCTTCTTTGGAGAAATGTCTATTCATGTCTTCTTCCCATTTTTAAACTGGATTATTTATTTTTTGGAGTTTGAGTTTGATGAGTTATTTATAGATGCTGGATACTAGCCTTTATCTGATAAGACATTTGCAAATATCTTCTCTTATTGCATCAGTTTTCTTTTAGTTTCATTGTTTCCTTTGCTGTGCCAAAGTTTTTTATCTTGATGATGTTGCAATAATTCTTCTTTGCTTTGTTTTCCTTGCCTCTGAAGATATGTCTAGTAATAAGTTGTTGCAGCCAAGGTAAAAGAAGTTGCTGCCTGTGTGTTCTCTAGTATTTTGATGGAGTCCTCTCTTACTTTTAGTCCTTTCATCCATTTTGAATTTATATTTTTGTATGGTGTAAGAAAGTGGTTTAGTGTCACTCTTCTGCATTTTGCTGTCCAGTTTTCCCATCACTATTTGTTGAAGAAATATTCATTGGGTATTCTTTCCTACTTTGTCAAAGATCATTTGACCATATAGTTGTAGGTCCATTTTTGGGTTCTCTATTCTGTTCCACTCATCCATGTGACTGTTTTTATGTCAGTACCATACTGCATTGATGATTATAGCTTTGTAATAGAGCTTGAAGGCTGGCACTATGATGCTTCCAGACTTGATTTTCTTTTTCAATATTGCTTTATCTATTCGGGTTATTTCCCATTTCCATACTAATTCTAGGATTGTTGGTTATAGCTCTGTGAAAAATACTGGTTTTTATTTTTATCAGGATTGCATTGAATGTGTAAAATGCTTTGGGTAGTATGGACATTATAACAATATTTGTTCCTGGGTGCCTGTATGGCTCAGTTAGTTTAGTGTTAAACTCTTAATTTTGGCTCAGGTCATGATATCAGTGTTGTGGAATTGAACCCTGCTTCAGACTCCAAGCTCAGCACATAGTCTTCTTATCCCTCTCCCTCTGAGCTGACTCCCACTTGCACACTCTTTTTGTCTCTAAAAATAAATAAATTCTTTAACAATATTTGTTCTTCAAACCTATGAGCATAGATTTTTTTTTCCATTTATTTGTGTCTACTTTAGTTTCTTTCATAAGTGTTCTATAGTTTTCATAAGACAGATCTTTTACCTCTTTGGTTAGGTTTATTCCTAGGAATCTTACAGTTTTGGGTGAAGTTGTAAATGGGATCAAGTCCTTGATTTCTCTTTCTGCTGCTTCATTATTGGTGTATAGAAATGCAACAGATTTCTATACATTGATTTTATATCCTAAGACTTTCCTGTATTCATGAATCAGTTCTAACAAAGATTTGGTGGTCTTTTGGGATTTTTAAATAGAATATCATTTCATCTGTGAAGAGTAAAAAGTTGACTTCTTCCAATTTGGATATATTTTATTCCTTTTTGTTGCCTGATTGCTAGGACTTACAGTACTGTGTCGAATAATAGTGGTGAGACTGGACATCCCTGTCGTGTTCCTGACCTTAGGAGAAAGTTCTTAATTTTTCCCCATTGAGGATGATATTAACTACTGGTCTTTCATATGGGGTCTGTGATCTTGAGGTAGGTTCTTTTTATCCCTACTTTCTTAAGGGTTTTTATCAAGAAAGAAAGTTTATTTAATCAAATGCTTTTTCTGCATCTTTTGAGAGGATCATATCCTCCTTATCCTTTCTGTTATTAATGTGATGTATCCTACTGATTGCTTTGTGGATGTTGAACTACCCCTGAAGTCCAGGGAGAAATCTCACTTGATCATGGTGAGTAATCCCTTAAATATACTGTTGGATTTGATTAGCATCTTGTCGAGAAATTTTGCATCTATGTTCATCAGGGATATTTGTCTGCAACTCTCCTTTTTAGTGATGACTTTGTCTGGTTTTGGTAATGTTGGACTTGTAAAATGAGTTTGGAAGTTTTCATTCCATTTGTACTTTTTTTGAAACAGCTTCAGAAAAATAGATATTAAATCTTCTTTAAAAGTTTGGTAGAAATCCCCTGCGAATCCTTTTGGTCCTGGACCTTTTTTTTTTGTTGTGAGATTTTTTTATTACTGATACAATTTCTTTGCTGATTATGGGTCTGTTCAAATTTTCTATTTCTTCCTGTTTCAGTTTTGGTCATTAACATGTTTCTAGGAATTTATCCATCTCATCCAGATTGCCCAATTTGTTGGCATATATTTGCTCATAATATTCTTTTATAATTGTTTATATTTCTGTGGTGTTGGTTGTGATCTCTCCTCTTTCATTCTCGATTTTATTTATTTGTGTTCTTACTCTTGTCTTTACTATAGGTCTGGCTAGGGAGTTATCAATTTTGTTAATTTACTCAAAGAACCAGCTCCTAGTTTCATTGATTATCCTACTGTTACTTTTGATTTTTATATTTTGATTTCTGCTCTAAACTACATTGTTTCCCCTCTTATGGTGGATTTTGGCTTTATTGTGATCTAATAGTTTTCATTCCCTCTTATATTCAGATTCCTTATTTTCCATAATTTTATATTCTATATCAACTCTTCACTTCCCTTCTTTCATACTCATTGTGATTACATATATTTGATTTTGCATCTTAGTTATGGTATTTTTTAATTTATTTTTTATTTTCAGCATAACAGTATTCATTATTTTTGCATGACATGCAGTGGTCCATGCAATTCGTGCCCTCTATAATACCCACAACCTCCCACACACCCGGCCCTTCAAAACCCTCAGATTGTTTTTCAGAGTCCTTAGTCTCTCAGGGTTCACCTCCCTTTTCAATTTCCGACAACTCCCTTCTCCTTTCTAACTCCCCATGTTCTCCATGCTATTTGTTATGCGCCACAAATAAGTGAAACCATATGATAATTGACTCTCTCTGCTTGACTTATTTCACTCAGCATAATCTCTTCCAGTCCCCTCCATGTTGCTACAAAAGTTGGGTATTTGTCCTTTCTGATGGAGGCATAATACTCCACAGTGTATATGGACCACATCTTCCTTATCCATTCATCCGTTGAAGGGCATCTTGGTTCTTTCCACAGTTTGGCGACCATGGCCATTGCTGCTATAAACTTTGGGGTACAGATGGCCCTCCTTTTCACTACCTCTGTATTGTTGGGGTAAATACCCAGGAGTGCAATGGCAGGGTAATAGGGAAGTTCTATTTTTAGTTTCTTGAGGAATCTCCACACTGTTCTCCAAAGAGGCTGTACCAACTTGCATCCCCACCAACAGTGTAAGAGGGTTACCCTATCTCCACATCCTCTCCAACACATGTTGTTCCCTGTCTTGCTAATTTTGGCCATTCTAACTGGTTTAAGGTGATATCTCAATGTGGTTTTAATTTGAAACTCCCTGATGGCTAGTGATGATGAACATTTTTTCATGTGTCTGATAGCCATTTGTATGTCTTCATTGGAGAAGTGTCTGTCCATATCTTCTGCCCATATTTTGATATGATTGTCTGTTTTGTGTGTGTTGAGTTTGAGGGGTTCATTATAGATCCTGGATATCAACATTTTGTCATTTGCAAATATCTTCTCCCATTCCGTGGTTGCCTCTTTGTTTTCTTGACTGTTTCCTTTGCTGTGCAGAAGCTTTTGATTTTGATGAAGTCCCAAAAGTTCATCTTCACTTTTGTTTCCTTTGCCTTTGGAGACATATCTTGAAAGAAGTTGCTGTGGCTGATATCGAAGAGATTACTGCCGATGTTCTCCTCTAGGATTCTGATGGATTCCTGTCTCACATTGAGGTCTTTTATCCATTTTGAGTTTATCTTTGTGTATGGTGTAAGAGAATGGTCGAGTTTCATTTTTCTACATATAGCTGCCCAGTTTACCCAGCACCATTTATTGAAGTGACTGTCTTTTTTCCACTGTATATTTTTTCTTGTTTTGTCTAAGATTATTTGACCATGAGTTGAGGGTCCACATCTGGGCTCTCTACTCTGTTCCACTGGCCTATGTGTCTGTTTTTATGCCAGTACCATGCTTTCTTGGTTATCACAGCTTTGTAATAAAGCTTGAAATCAGGTAACGTGAATCCCCCATTTTATTTTGGTTTTTCAACATTTCCTTAGTGATTCGGGGTCTCTTCTGATTCCATACATATTTTAGGATTATTTGCTCTAGCTCTTTGAAGAATACCGGTGGAACTTTGATGGGAATAGCATTAAAAGTATAGATTGCTCTAGGCACTATAGACATTTTAACAATGTTTATTCTTCCAATCCAAGAGCATGGAATTGTCTTCCATCTTTTTGTGTCTTCTTCAATTTCTTTCATGAGTGTTCGGTAGTTCCTCGAGTACAGATCCTTTACCTCTTTGGTTAGGTTTATTCCCAGGTATCTTATGGTTCTTGGTGCTATAGTAAATGGAATCGATTCTCTAATTTCCCTTTCTGTATTTTCATTATTAGTGTATAAGTAAGCCACTGATTTCTGTACATTGACTTTGTATCCTGCCACATTGCTGAATTGTTGTATGAGTTCTAGTAGTTTGGGGGTGGAGTCTTTTGGGTTTTCCATATAAAGAATCATGTCATCTGCAAAGAGAGAGAGTTTGACTTCTTCATTACCAATTTGGATAACTTTTCTTTCTCTTTGTTGTCTGATTGCTGTTGCTAGGACTTCTAATACTACGTTGAACGAGAGTGGTGAAAGTGGGCATCCTTGTCGTGTTTCTGATCTCAATGAGAAGGACACAGGCTTTTTTCCATTGAGGATGATATTTGCTGTGGATCTTTCATAGATAGATTTGATGAAGTTCAGGAATGTTCCCTCTCTCCCTATATTTTGAAGCCTTTTAATCAGGAACGTATGCGGGGATTTTTTCAAATGCTTTTTCTGCATCGATTGAGAGGACCATGTGGTTCTTCTCTCTTCTCATATTAATTTGTTCTATCACATTGATTGATTTGCGAATGTTGAACCATCATTGTAGCCCAGGGATGAATCCCACCTGGTCATGGTGGATAATCTTTTTAACGGGCTGTTGGATCCTGTTTGCTAGGATCTTGTTGAGAATCTTAGCATCCATATTCATCAGTGATATTGGTCTGAAATTCTCCTTTTTGGTAGGTCTTTGCCTGGTTTGGGGATCAGGGTAATGCTGGCTTCATAGAAAGAGTCAGGAAGTTTTCCTTCTGCTTCAATTTTTTGAAACTGCTTCAGAAGAATAGGTGTTATTTCTTCTTTGAAAGTTTGGTAGAATTCCCCAGTGAATCCATCAGGTTCTGGGCTCTTGTTTTTTGGGAGGTTTTTGATCACCGCTTCAATCTCGTTACTAGATATTGGTCTATTCAGGTTGTCAATTTCTTCCTGATTCAATTTTGGGAGTTTATATTTTTCCAGGAATGCATCCATTTCATCTAGGTTGTTAATCTTATTGGCATATAACTGTTGATAATAACTTCTGATGATTGCTTCTACTTCCTTGGTGTTCGTTGTGATCTCTCCCTTTTCATTCATAATTTTATGTATTTGATCTTTCTCTCTTTTCTTTTGGATTAGTGTCACCAGTGGTTTATCGATCTTATTGATTCTTTTAAAAAACCAGCTTCTAGTTTCATTGATACGTTCTACTGTATCTCTGGTTTCTACCTCATCGATCTCAGCTCTAATCTTGATTATTTCCCTTCTTATGTGTGGAGTTTCTTTGATTTGTTGTTGATTCTCCAGTTCTTTAAGTTGTAGAGACAGCTGCTGTGTTCTGGATTTTTTAATTTTTTTGAGGGAGGCTTGGATGGCTATGCATTTCCCCCTTAGGACCGCCTTCACTGTATCCCATAGGTTTTGGATCAAAGTGTCTCCATTGTCATTGGTTTCCATGAATTTTTTCAGTTTTTCTTTGATCTCCTGGTTGATCCAAGCATTCTTAAGCAAGGTGGTCTTTAGCTTCCAGGTTTTTGAGTTCCTTCTGTACTTTTCCTTGTGATTGAGCTCCAGTTTCAAAGCATTGTGATCTGAGAATATGCAGGGAATCATCTCAGTCTTTTGGTATCAGTTGAGTCCTGATTTGTGACCCAGTGTGTGGTCTATTCTTGAGAAGGTTGCATGTGCACTTGAGAAGAATGAGTACTCTGTTGTTTTAGGGTGGAATGTTCTGTATATATCTATGAGGTCCATCTGGTCCAATGTGTCATTAAATGCTCTTGTTTCTTTATTGATTTTCTGCTTAGATGATCTGTCTATTTCTGAGAGAGGCATGTTAAGATCACCAACGATTAGTGTATTCATATCAATATGACTCTTTATCTTGACTAAGTTTTCTTATGTAATTTGCTGCTCCCATATTGGGGGCATAGATATTTACAATTGTTAGATCATCTTGGTCGATAGTCCCTTTAAGAATGATGTAGTGTCATTCTGTATCTCTGACTACAGTCTTTAGTTTAAAATCTAATTTTTCTGATAGGAGAATTGCTACCCTAGCCTTCTTTTGAGGCCCATTGGCATGAAAGATGTTTCTCCATCCCTTCACTTTCAGTCTGGGTGTATCTTTAGGTTCAAAATAGGTCTCTTGTAAACAACATATGGATGGGTCCTGTCATTTTATCCTATTGCAACCCTGTGCCGTTTTATGGGTGCATTTAGGCCATTCACAATGAGGGTGATTATTGATAGATATGTTTTTATTCACATCGTGTTACCTTTGAAGTCTTTCTTTCTGTAGATTGTCTCTATATTTCTCTTCAATGCTATTCTTGGGCTTTTTCCTCCTTTTTTTAAAACCTTGCTGGTCCTGGAAACTCTTTATCTCTCCATCCATTTTGAATGTCAGTCTTGCTGGATAAAGTATTCTTGGCTGCATGTTCTTCTCATTCAGTGCCCTGAATATATCTTGCCAGCCCTTTCTGGCTTGCCAGGTCTCTGTGGACAGGTCTGAGGTTATTCTGATGGGCTTTCCTCTGTACGTAATGATCTTCTTTGTCCTAGCTGCTTTCAAGAGGTTCTGCCTACAATTATAATTCTTCATTCTTACTATTAGGTGTCTCAAGGACTTTTGAGAATCTGTAATCTTGGGGGGAAACCTTTCGGCCTCTAGGACATGAACTCTGGTTCCATTCACGAGATTTGGAAAATTTTCATGAAGAACTTGTTCCACTATATCTTCTAGACTTCTTTCTCTCTCCACCCCTTCAGGGATTCCAATAATTCTGACGTTGGAACGTTTCATGGCATCATTCATTTTCCTGATTCTGTTTTCGTGGCTTCTAAGATGTTCATTCCAGGCTTCCTCCTGATCCTTTCTCCCTGTCTGTTTGTCATCCAGATCACTAATTCTATCTTCTGTCTCAGTTACTCTAGCGTTGAGAGAATTTAGATTAGATTGGAACTCATTGAGAGCATTGTGAAGCTCATCCCTGGTAGCTTTCAGCTCTTCCCTAATATTGAAAACACGATCTCTGGTCGTTTTCAGTTCAGCCCTAAACAATTCTTTTTGGTCACCAATGGCTTTCTCCAACCTAGCTATTGCTTGGATAATTGTTAGCCTGAATTCTCTTTCCGACATATTGTCTATGTTGATAGCCATTAGCTCTGTTGCAGAAGGTCCATCCTCTGTATTTTTCTTCTGTTGGGCATTTCTCCTAGTCATTTTGGTGAGAGATGGCTGAAAGGGTGTAGCTGGGTGTATCGACTGTGGTGCAGTCAAGGTGCACCCTGGAATGCTTCTGAGCAATCAGGGTTCCCCACCCAAATGAGAGGAAAAAGAAAAGGAAAAGAAAAAAAGAGAGAGGGAGAGAGACAGGAAAGAAAGGTGAGATAAAAGGGAAGGTTCAGCCCAAATGGGCCCCAAGGTAAGATTTATGAAGTATACAAACAGACACAGACATACAAAAAGACTGATAAACGTATATAACAAGAGAAAAAATATATATATTTGCATATATATGTATATATATGCATATATATATGCATACATATATATAACCAACTGTGTATATATATATATATATATTTATATATATCTGTATATATATATGCAAATAAAGGAAGAACCTCATCAAAAAGAACCCCAAGTGTAAAATTTATATACTATCAGGACAAACAGAAAAACACAGAAATGCTGGTGGAAGAAAAAGTTGAGAGAGTGTTTGTAAATTCTCAGTGTGTTTGAGGAAGGTTGTTTTGATTCTTCCTGGATGTATCTTGATATCTTTCTTAAAGGACTCAACTTTCCTAAGATAAGGGGGGGGGATTAGGAATTTGTTTTCCTATGGGGTTGGCATTGATTGGGGAAAGGGGATTACCTTGAAGTTTAACTCTATATGAATATTAGAAAATAACAATTAAAAAATGAATAAACTAGACTAAACTAAACTAAAATTTAAAAAGAAAGAAATTTAAAAAATAGAAATGCAAAAGGAAAACACAGGTGTATATATCAAAAAGTTCAGGTTAGAAGGTTATTATGGAATTTGATGTACTGGACACCTCACTGTGACGGTAAATAGGTTAAAAAACTATCTATATAATAATAAAAAATTAACTATATTAAAAAAATGAGCCAGAATAGTGGGATCGAATTAATAATAAAAATTGTCCTATGACATTGGGGAGGTTATGTGCTTTGGTGAGTGCTGTGACGTGTGTAAACCTGGTGATTCACAGACCTGTACACCTGGGGATAAAAATATATGTTTGCAAAAAATAAAAAATTAAAAAAAAATTGTCCTATGAAGTAGTGGTGGTTGTTCTCTTGTCATCTTTTTTCTTTTTTTTTTCCTTTCCTGGTTGGTTTTCTGGGGTAGGGGCCTGCCACATGGGTTTTCAGTCAATGATGCTCTCTCAGTTAAGTCCTCCCACCCCCCTCAAGGGGGTGGGCTCTGATGAAACTGGTTTTTTCAGGCTTTTGTTCTCTGGAGGTTTTTATATTTGTTCACTTTTGTTTTTCTCTCTCGCCTTGAGCACTTTTGATGGTTTTTGTAGGTTTAAAGGAAAGCAAACTGCACCCTGACCTCCGTCTCAGAGAGAAGCCTCAGTCCAGCTGCAGAGCCCAAATAAATCCCCCTTTGGCTGCTGGCAGAGCAGTTTCCCAGTCGCGGTCCCTGGGGACTCAGGATTTTTTGCTTGTACCCAAATCTATAGCAGCGGTGGCTGTCTGGCCAGCTCCAGACTTCCAGAGAAGTTCCAAGCAGTGATCGCACACTGAGATTTTCCCGCTGGCCTGGGCTGGGAATGTTTGGTCTTCTGGTCCGAGAGCAACTGGCTGGAGTTTTTGTGCACCTCTCTAAGAGGAGGGCACGGGGCACAATTCGGACTCTGATGGCATGGCAGGGCACTTGCGTGGGGACTGCAAAAAGGCTGTGCTTCTGTTGGCTGACGAGGCCCCCACCCCTCATGGGAGCCGGGCGCCATGAACTCTCAGGCACGCTGGTGGTTCAGGGACGGAGACCTGGTTTCTCTGCTGCACTCTCTCTGGCTCTGCGCCAGGGGTGACTGTCCTGGGTCTGGGGACTTAAGCCCCGACCCTAACACCCCAATTCCCATAATTTCCCCCCAGTGATCCTTTGCTCTTTTTGAGTGCTTTCTACCAGACTCCCAAGTTAATGCTGGTCCCCAGGCACAGGGCACTCTCATATTGGGATATTACTTTCCAATGGGTCGCCTCTGGTGGCTCCCTCCCCCTTTTGTTTATCTTCCGATATTAGTCCGACTTTCCCACTCTGCATTACTTGCCCACTGGCGTCTTCTGCTCCAGTAGAGATCCAGACGTGTATAATTCTGATCTCAGGCTGATTTCGTGGGTGATCGGAGTTCTTTGGAAGGTAATCAGCTCACTTTAGGGTACAGGTTGAAAGGGCGCCTCCTCCTACTTCCCCACCATCTTGTCTACCCCTTAGTTATAGTATTTTTTTCCAACCTGACTAGTTATAGATCGTTTATCTCTGTAACCAGGGTTTTTCTGTTGTCCTTTATGCTTCTTTTAACCCCAGCTAATTTTTTTTTTTACTTTTTTTCAGCGTAACAGTATTCATTGTTTTTGTACCACACCCAGTGCTCCATGCAATCCGTGCCCTCTCCAATACCCACCACCTGGTTCCCCCAACCTCCTACCCCCGACCCCTTCAAAACCCTTGAAATGCCAATTGAATATTACCCCCACCTTAAAAGACCACCAGAGACGTGAGTCAAAGCCAATCAGCAAGGGTCGTTTATTGCAGGTTCGAACCTGGACCTCTGCGCCGCTCGTTACCGATAACACCGAGAGGTCCAGAGCTGGGTTGGTGCAGGATTTTTATAGACAGATACAAACAAGTTTCGGGTGGGGCTGAGCTGATTGATTGATAGTTTGAACAGGCATACTTGGCGTCAGTGGATTGGGTCAGGGGACCCCGCGCGAAAGCAGACAAAGCAATCTTACAGAAGCAGAACTGGCCGGTTAGCCCACGCATGCGAAAAAAAGCACTACCAGGATATTGGAGGCCTGGTTACTTATCAAGTAAAGACAATTGGGAGTCTCCTGGTGGAATGTTACATTCCTGCTATCAAGCATCCTTGTTAATGAGATTTAGGTTTAGAAGAAATTTAACTTTATTTACTTTTCCTTCTACCTCCACCTCCTTCGGTGTTTTATGGAGGGGAGGGTGACATTAGGGCTATTGATAGGGTAACTTCTTTGTTGTAAATCTCAAGGACATTTGCAAACCAAGGGAGACTCCTGTCTTGCAGGATTGTGATCTCAGCAAGTTAACTATTTATCATTTTATGGCAGTCAGGGGTGCCTGAGGAATGCTACACATATGGAGGGGAGCGGGTGAAGGGGGGGTGCAAGGCGCCAGCTTTTGCTTTGTCCTCAGCCAGCCTCCTGCTCCTTCACCCTCAGATTGTTTTTCAGAGTCCATAGTCTCTCATGGTTCACTTCCCCTTCCAATTTCCCTCAACTCCCTTCTCCTCTCCATCTCCCCTTGTTCTCCATGCTTTTTGTTATGCTCCAAAAATAAGTGAAACTGTATGATAATTGACTCTCTCTGCTTGACTTATTTCACTCACCCAGCTAATACTATTATGACAGTTGTTCGTTTTTTCATTTAAAGTTTTATTTATTTATTTGAGAGAGAGAGAAAGAGAGAGAGAATGAGTGGGAGGGGCAAAGAGAGAGCAAGAGAGAATCTCAAGCAAACTCCACGCTGTGTGTGAATCTCGATGTTGGGTTCATTCTCAAAACTCTGAGATTATTACCTAAGAGGAAACCAAGAGCTGGAAACCTAACTGAGCCACACATGTGCCCTAGGACTGTCTTTTACAATTTTGTTAAAATACATTGTTTATATCTATTTGAGCAAATCCCTAGTTGTGAATTCTTTTTTATGTTTCTTTTGGAGAGAATTCCTCTGTTTTGTCATTATGTCTAGGTTTCTGTCTTTTGCATATTAAGAAGCTTGTTAGGTTTCCTGCTCCTAATAGTAATACTATATTGAAAAATGCTGTATTCACTCTGTTGTATTTTGGCTGCTCTTCATTCCAGGTCAGTCCTCTGTAGAGCTCCTCCTTGCTTGCAGTTGGGAGTATTAAGACCTTTATCTAGGTTTGCTTTCATTTGTTTGTTAAGCCTGATTTAAAAAAAAAAAAAAAAGTCCTTATCCAAGGAAAGAGAAAAGGAAAAGGAACAAGAAAGCAAACAAACAGACAAACAAAAATGTATAAGACTGATTCTAAGGAAAATGAACGAGAAAAGGAAGAGAAAAAGAAAAAAACTTAAAGACTGATTTTAAAAATGAGAAAAGGAAACAAAAAAGTCAACAAATGCACAAAAAAATAAAAAAAAAACAAAAACCCTGTAAGCCTGATAACAAAGAAGAAAGAAAAAAAGAATATAACAAACAAACAAAAAAGAAAAATTAAAAGAAAAAAAACTGATAGAGAAAAACAAAACAAAACCAAACCCTGGTCCTATTTCCCACAGAACTAAAGGCGATACTTTGGAGCACTCTTTTTTTTTTTTTTAAAGATTTTATTTATTTATTTAACAGACAGAGATGACAAGTAGACAGAGAGGCAGGCAGAGAGAGAGGAGGAAGCAGGTTCCCTGCTGAGCAGAGAGCCTGATGCGGGGCTCGATCCCAAGACCCCGAGATCATGACCTAAGCTGAAGGCAGAGGCCTTAACCCACTGAGCCACCCAGGTGCCCCCTTTGGAGTACTCTTTGATCAGTATCCTTGATGCACGTGGAGGGCCTTTATGTGGTCTTCTGAGGGGATAGCCTGCTGTGCTGTCTCACAATCAGACCCACCCTAATAAAAACATCTTTTCTGGGTGTGTGAGGGGGGTTTGGTGTAAGGGACTCCAGCCTCCACTGGAGGCACTATGTTTGTCTCTGAAGTCCAACCATGCTTGGGGGTGGAGGTCGGGTGGGGTTGGGGGTGATGAAAGATGGTGTCATTCCACACTCTTGTCCCTCCGAAGGGGAACTCATAGCCTCTGCTATTCAGGAGGTCCTCACAGAAAAGTGACCAATATTCTCTTCTGCATCCAAGGCTTTTGTCATATCCCTGCCTTCAATCTGTCTGTGATTAGCTAGCCATTGGCACACACCATGCCACAGTTCTCTTGTGTTTTATCTCTGGCTGTTGGCTGGGATTCAAAACAATACATGTTAAAGTATCTGTCACTGTGTGGACCCACTCCCTTCCCTTGGAGGAGAGCCTCACATTCCTGTGCCTTTCCCCTTTCTGTCCCATAAAAGCAGTTGCATGTTTGCATGAGTGCCTGTAGTCTATGTTGAAACAGCAAAAGGCTGCTACCAGGTTATCAGTCCTCTGCATGTGCATCTGTCCCCTGCTGTTAAATGGTCACTCAATAATGTCCGATGCATTCTTTGTCCTTGGAGAGGGAAAATACCCACTTCAAAATGCACCCCAGGAAGGGGAGCTTTTTTTTTTTTCCCCATGCGACCCAGGGGATCTCCATGGCATTGGGCCTTGGGTGAACCCTAGGTGCTGCTCTCTTTCCTACCCTCTCCCTCTATCCCTGACTTCATTCCACCAAGAGCATTTCTACCCCTCTGTGACACCATGGCTTTTGTCTCTTGCAATTCACATTTCTTTCTTTCTTTCTTTAGATTTTATTTATTTGTCAGAGAGAGAGAGAAGGGGGAGCAGCAGGCAGGGGGATAAGCAGGCTCCCCTCTGAGCAAGGAACTTGATGCTGGACTTGTTCCCAGGACCATGGGATCATGGTCTGAGCTGAAGGCAGGCGTTCAACTGACTGAGACACCCAGGTGCTCCCAATTCATGTTTCTGAACCTCACATCTACCATGTTCTCTCCTAATTTGCAGATTGTTTTCTTAATCCTCAGATCAATTTCCTAGTTGATTTGATGTTGATCTAGCTGTGTTCAAGGGATGAGGCAAGCCCAGGGTCTTCCTACTATTCTGCCATTTTAACTCCTCCCCTCGAGTTGTCTGTCTATTTTTTTTTATTTGTTTGTTTCTTACACCAGATTTTATTGCACTCTGAAATACAATCTAATTCTTACAAAATAGAAACTCCTTGTTTGTAGGGGATAATTTCTGTATAAGCTGAATATGCTGATGTTTCATGAACACTTTATAGAAAGGATCACAATATTTTTTAAAGTTAACTGCCTTATTGAGAGGAGAAGAGGAAATTAACAAAAGTCTACAACCATAGATAGTCCTAGTAGAGTATCTCAAACATGAAGGTATAAATTTGAGTCAACAATGAAAATGTTAGCAAAAAGATTTTACAGACACAGTTGAGTTTTGGTGTTTATAAAAGGAAGGTAAATTCCTTCTGAAGGGCTTTTGTACATATATTCATGCTCATATCTTATATGCATATGGATATTAATTTTTTTATTCAATGTTACCATTCTGTTTATATATAACATCTTCTGCATATAGCAGTCTATATTAAGCTGATGGCTGCTTGCTGTTGAACTAATTCTTTACTCTTCTCTCCACCATGTTTCAGATATTTAGTGTCATATTTTACCTTCTTTTGTTTTATGAATCCCTTTACTGATTTTTACAGAAATACTCTTTTATTACTTTTGTGTTTTCTACCATTTAAACTCTCACATATGGTATTTCCTTTATACTCAGAGTCCCCCTCAATATCTTTTTTTTTAAAAATTTTTATTTATTCCTTTGACAGAGACAGATCAGAAGTAGGCAGAGAGGAAGGCAGAGAGAGGAGGAAGCAGGCTCCCCGCCGAGCAGAGAGCCCGATGCGGGACTCGATCCCAGGACCCTGAGATCATGACCTGAGCTGAAGGCAGAGGCTTTAACCCACTGAGCCACCCAGGCGCCCCCCCTCAATATCTTTTTTAGGTTTAGTTTAGTGTTCATTAACTCCTTTAGTTTTTGTTTTTCTGAGAAACTGTTTATTCTTCTGTTCTAACTTATAATAACCTTGCTGGTTAGAGTATTCCTGGCTGCAGATTTTTTCCTTTTTATCACTTTGAATATATCATGCCACTGTCTTTTAGCTTGCAAAGTTTCTACTGAAAGATCAGGTGAGAACCTTATGTGTTTCCTTTGTATGTAACTGTCTTCTTCTCTCTTGCAACTTTTAACATTTTTGTCACTTTTTCCCTTTGCCATTTTAATTACTATGTGTCCTTGTGGTTGAATTTGTTGGAAGATCTCTGTGTCTCCTGAATCTGGATCTTTGTTTTCTTCCCCAGATTGGGGAAGGTTTTAGCTATTATTTCTTTAAACACACTTTATGCCCCCTTTTCTCTGTCTTCTCATATCCCTACAATGTAAATGTAATTATACTGGATGAAGCCACTTCTTAGATATATAATTTTGTCTTTATTTTCTTCAGTGTTTCCAGTAATTAGCTTTTTTTCAGGGATATTTTCCCCCAAAAAAGTAATCACTAAGTGATTCACAAAAGAAATTTGTAATCACTTAATAAAAATTAACAGTATGTGTAAATGGAAACTTCATTGAATGAGATGGTGAATAAGCCATTGGATTCATTATCTAAGGATAGTTGATTCAAATTCATGCCTGAAGAAAATTACAATAATCTTATTCAATTTTTTATTGAAAATAAGGGAACTATTGGGGCACCTGGGTGGTTCAGTGGGTTAAAGCCTCTGCCTTTGGCTCAACTCATGATCCCAGGGTCCTGGGATTGAACCCCACATTGGGCTCTCTGCTTGGCGGCAAGGCTGCTTCCCCCCTCTCTCTACCTGCATCTCTGCCTACTTGTGATCTCTGTCAAATAAATAAATAAAATCTTTAACAACATCAACAACAACAACAAAAGAAAATAGGGGAACTATCAAGATAAAGGTTCAAATCCATAAATTATATCAGATTTTTCTGAATAAGTTTTAATGATCTTCTGTATGTATCACTTAGTTTGAGCCAATTGTAGTCCTGTAAGAGAAGTAATATTATGCCTATTGTTTGGATGGCATAGTTCAGAGTTGTTAAGGGCCTGAATTAAAGCTATGGGAGCATAGTTTTTACATAGACTTGAAAAAATTGCAGAGGTAATGGAAATGGGTCTTAGAAACCATACTGAAATAAGATTGATAATAGTTTACATAAACATCACACACACAAAAAAGAACAGATTTTAGATGGGAGAAAGGTGAGTTCTAGGAACTGCAAAAAACATTTATTTTTAATTATTCACAGATTACCATGAAGCATATATATGGAGACAAAAACCTAGGAATCTACATTTGTCTGTGGAGAGGTGATGATAGGAGCCATTTCAGAGGATGACAGTATTGAAAGACAGGAATGACAACTTTGAAGAAAGGCAGAAACTTGAGTTCTGCCTATGTTTAAAGGATAGATAGTGAGAGAAGAAAGAGTTAAAGAAAATAGATACAATGCAAAAGTGATATAGAAAAAAAAACTTGGAAATGTGGTTTTATGATAGTCAAGGTAGGAGAATATTTAAATAAGAGAAAGAGTATGGTTGCCACAACTGCTGTAGGTAGGCTGGATTTTTTTTTTTATTTGACAGAGACACAGTGAGAGAGGGAACACAAGCAGGGGGAGTATGAGAGGGAGAAGCAGTCTTCCTGCTGAGCAGGGAGCCCAATGCAGGGCTTGATCTCAGGATCCTGAGATCATGACCTGAGCTGAGGGCAGACACTTAATGACTGAACCACCCAGGCACCCCAGTTAGGCTGGATATTAAGAGAACTATGCAGAGTCCATAGAATTTGATGATTAAGAAATAATTGGTGACATTATTGAAATCACCTTTAATAGAGTTATGGAGTAGAAGTTATATTGTAATAAATTTAGGAATGACTGAATGGTGGAAAATAAGAGTATTCTTTCATATAGTTTGTAATGAAGAGGAGAAAAAAATGGGAATTTAAAATAAGGCAGGCAGAGTGTAAGTTTATTTGTTTTCTTTTCTTGATAGTGATATTTGAGGATATTTTTAGGGGAGGGGAAGTTAGCAATGCTCTAAAAAAGATGAGAAATTAAGAAAATGGGGGGTATGATCACAAATGTGTTGCAGATGAAAAGACTGCTGAATTTATAGTCAAGAAACTAATATTTATATCCTGGTTTTGGCATTTTTCAGATTTTCTGGATTCCATCTATGTTTGTAAAAAAAATCACTTAACACTTTGTGACCCAAATTTCCTCGTCTGTAAAATCAGAAAAATTACATTTACTATATATATTTTGTAGAATCAATGTAACATTGAATAATATTTACAGAGAAGTAGTTAGAAATGAACATACATTCTATATTAGAGTACACAATTGTGAAAAGTGATTATCAATGTTGACTATTTTTTTCCCTTTTGGAATAGTTAAATTATTAAGATTAATAATGATTCTTTTGAGAAAAGTTCCAAAGAACAAGTTTATGGGTACAGATGTTGCTTCTCTTTGGGAAGATATTGAGACATAACTTCCTCTGAAACACAAGTGAAGAGAATAGTAAAGGGAAAGTTTGAAGCAGAAACTTGAAAAGTGTTATTACAGAATATTTAGGGCTTTTTAAAAGTTAAAAGAAGAAAAATTCAAATTCAAATTACAAACCAGTTTTTGTAAGGAGCCTAAGCAAATGTGGATATACTGCTACTTTTAAATATTGTACTGCTAGCAATAGCATTTAGTGAACTGTTTTATCTTTATTTATTTCTCATAAAGTTCAATTTGCAGTCCACTCTTCATTCTATGCGTTATGATATCACTTATGAAACCTTTTTGGAGTTTCACTGGCAATGTTACCAAGAAAATATTTTATGAATACTATGTGCAAAACATTGTACTATGGCAATATTTCTCAATTAAGGAGAGTTCTATTTATATGGGGGTGGTTCTGCCTAAAGGACAGTTTCAGTGGTCACAATAACTAGGATGTTGCTGCCATATTTTGTAAAGAGGTTACAACTATTAAATATCCTTAAGTTCTTAGGATAGTCTCACATAGTCTCTAGGGATTTTGGAGAACAAAAACATTAAAACAAAATGATTGTATTAAAGAAGTATGTAGATTCATTGTGAATAGAACATAAATATGCTAAAGATTCTTTAAGAGTACAAATTACTGATAAAGTGTATCAAATGAATGAGAAAGATAATGTCATTAATAATAGGAGGGACCATATCCATTCCATTTTTTCCCAGTTCCTAACATATTTCCTGAAAAATAATGTCTCCAATAAATATATATTGAATGAATAAGCAAAGGAATGAATGGATATATGATATAATATTTGAGAAAAGAGACATCAAATGAAATTGTATGGTGCAGTGGCAAGAACATGGGTTGGGAATCAAAAGGGAGGGTTGGGGTTCTAGTCATTGTCTTCCCACTGACTCTGTAGTTTTAAATAAATCACTACCTTTCTGAGTTTTGATTTCATCATATATAGACAAGAGCATTGTACTAGATGATTTCTTTTTTTTTTTGTATGTATATATTCACAGTTTTTATTTATAAAAAAAATTACAGCACTTGTGAAGAGCCAGCAGAAGACATCGGACGTGCTCATTCTTCCCAGCTTTGTTCAGTTTAGCGGGTTGTCCGTGACACTTCGTCAGGCGATGCTCACACGGGAGCCCTGACACCTGACCCGGTTAGATTGTCTTTCTCCTTTTTTCTGAGACAGCATTTTGATGAACTACTGATTACCTATTTCTCAAGTTACTTGAATTCTGGAAATATTACAGTATCTGGATCCGCTCCTTGGCCATATAATCATGTCCCCCCACCCCCTTTTCTTTTTCTATGAACATTACCAAACAGGTTACTTATTACTGTTAGTTAAAGTTAAGTGGAAAATCTCAATTTTTAAAAGTAGTCTCCCTGAACCTGTTACTTCTTTACTGAATTGTATCTTCTATATTTCATGAGGTTTACTCTATCCTACTGGTTCTTAAAATGAAGCAAAAAACACAATGTAAAAAGAAAAAACAAACCAAAAACCAAAAAACAAAACAAACAAACAAAAAACCAGGAGAGAGAGAATAAGAGAAAATCACAATTAAGTTTTTCACAAGAAAGAAAATATAAAAGCTAGCCTTTGTCCCCTGACTTAAGAGTGAGAGGCACTGCAGGGGAGGGCATCGAGAGAAAAGAGGATAAAAAAATAAAGTATTTTTTTTCATGTGTCTGATAGCCATTTGGATGTCTTGATTAGAGAAGTGTCTGTTCATATCTTCTTCCCATTTTTTGATATGCTTGCCTGTTTTGTGTGTGTTGAGTTTGAGGAGTTCATTATAGATCCTGGATATCAACCTTTTGTCTGTACTGTCATTTGCAAATATCTTCTCCCATTCCGTGTGTTGCCTCTTTGTTTTTTTGACTCTTTCCTTTGCTGTGCAGAAGCTTTTGATTTTGATGAAGTCCCAAAAGTTTATTTTCGCTTTTGTTTCCTTTGCCTTTGGAGACATATCTTGAAAGAAGTTGCTGTGGCTGATATCAAAGAGATTACTGCCTATGTTCTCCTCTAGGATTCTGATGGATTCCTGTCTCACGTTGAGGTCTTTTATCCATTTTGAGTTGATCTTTGTGTACAGTGTAAGAGAATGGTTGAGTTTCATTCTTCTAGCCCTCAGGGAGATTCAAATTAAAACCACATTGAGATATCACCTTACACCTGTTAGAATGGCCAAAATTAACAAAACAGGAAACAACATGTGTTGGAGAGGATGTGGAGAAAGGGGAACCCTCTTATACTGTTGGTGGGAATGCAAGTTGGTGCAGCCTTTTTGGAGAACAGTGTGCAGATTCCTCAAGAAATTAAAAATAGAACTTCCCTATGACCCTGCCATTGCACTCCTGGGTATTTACCCCAAAGATACAGATGTAGTGAAAAGAAGGGCCATCTGTACCCCAATGTTTATAGCAGCAATGACCACAGTTGCCAAACTGTGGAAAGAACCAAGATACCCTTCAACGGACGAATGGATAAGGAAAATGTGGTCCATATACACGATGGAGTATTATGCCTCCATCAGAAAGGATGAATACCCAACTTTTGTAGCAACATGGAAGGGACTGGAAGAGATTATGCTGAGTGAAATAAGTCAAGCAGAGAAAGTCAATTATCATATGGTTTCACTTATTTGTGGAGCATAACAAATATCATGGAAGACAAGGGGTGTTAGAGAGGAGAAGGGAGTCGGGGTAAATTGGAAGGGGAGGTGAATCATGAGATTCTGTGGACTCTGAAAAACAATCTGAGTGGTTTGAAGTGGCGGGGGGATGGGAGGTTGGGGTACCAGGTGGTGGGTATTATAGAGGGCACGGATTGCATGGAGCACTGGGTGTGGTGAAAAAATATTGAATACTGTTTTTCTGAAAATAAATAAATTAATTTAAAAAATAAGGTATTTTTTCAGTGCAATATGTAAACTAGGTTTGGAAGACTTTATAATATTGTAAGGAAAATGAACTTGAACATGGAGGATTAGATGTTGTAATTTTTCATGAAACTTCCAAAACATTTTGAAAACTCGGGTTTTATTGGAAGATTGTGTTGGAATATTCTCTATTAAGTTACTACTAGGAAGTTAATTGGACTCTCCACTCAGCTTTATTTCTAAGTGAAATTACTGTTGGTTCTACTAAACTCCTAATCCCAAGTGGTACGGCACGGGTGCAGCCTGATCGTGTACTACCCCAAGGCTCTTGGGTGAGCCAGAGGGCCAGTGTTTCACAAATGCATATTTATTTTAACTTTAAGAGTAGCAATCCCAAATACTGAATAGTCACTCTTCAGCTCCATTAAATAAGACACAGCAAGGGGAAAGACCTATCTTGTTAAATGGCTTTCAAGTTCAAGTTGAACTGTATTATAATTATACTGTGGCACAGAGGCAGCTTGTGGGCACTTCTTGTTAAAACAGCACAATGTATCAACTCCTGACAAGACTCTTAGTATAGCCTTCAGCACCAACCTAAGATTACTACTTTCCTACAAATAGAGGTGAGTCTTAACCAGAGTAACACAAGTATATATGAGGTACAACCCATCACAGCTTCTTTCTCATATCCATCTTGTAGGTAAGAGGTTTTGCTTCTTAAAACTACACCTTTATAACTTTTAAAAGATATTTAACATTTTCTATCATATTAAATTAGCAACATAAAACATTATGCTTAATCTATAAAGTTCTACTCCGGTTTGCTCCCTAGAGTTTATATACATACTTTTATTTCTAATCTGCAAGAAAAAAAAATTCCTATTTTATATTTGGTAACAAGAGCAGTAAAGGATACTATACACATGTGGAATATATATATTTACAAAATACACTTCAAAAAGAAGCCAACACACTTTAGCAAAAGTCTAAGCTTGCATAGATTAAAAAGTAAAAAGAATTATGAATACAATTTTTGTTAAAATAGAAAATGGGGAGTAAAAGTTACAGAATGAAGAGAGATCTTTTCCAAACTTTTATTTGTATACATTCAATTGAAAAAGATAACTTTTACAGGTTCTTTCGTGCCCATATTCAACATACAAAAATGTAAAAGACTATTCACAAATAAAACACATTAGCTCAAACTGGGAAGAAATAATGACAATAACGAAACAATTTAAGGCAGTGCACACTGTGACAGATTTGCTTACGGGGACATGAGAATTACTGCGAAAATAAATAGAATGTACTTTTGTAAAAGCAGCAATGTCATGTCTTGTAAACTTCCTTTTTATATTACAGCAAGGTTTGAAATAAAATCCAAAGGGCTTGGAGCTTACACTGTAGCCGTGAATGAATAAAAGAGTCTATTTCCTCAATTACTGTTGGTCCAGTTTTCCTTTTGTTTTGAGTCCAATGTGCAGCAGGTTTTAAAGGTGCTCAGTTAGGAATTCTAACCAATTACATGATGAATTATAAAATTTCTTTCCTGCTTTCAAACACAAATGGGTAAATCTGTTCCACAGCAGTCGCAATAGCCTTTACGTTGGGCCCTGTTACTGTGATACTTCCTGTTGAAAAAATCTGTAATACAGCTCTTAGAGATTTTATCCGATAGCACACAGCAGGATGAAGTTCAGGTTCGTAACTGGCATGAGGTCTGTTGTTCTTCGTTAATTCCGGCAAACGGATTTCAAACGGCATGTTACACACCGCCAAAACGTTCACAACCTTAAATCTGTAAATATTACCTGAAAACCTAGTTTCTGAAGACTGCGGGCTAAACGTCTGGCATCAAATTTAGCTTCTTCTTCACTTGTTGCTCCAGTGCAAATAATTTTTCCTGAGGACCAAATTGTAGCTGTAATTCTAGGTTTTCTCAGCTTCATTAATACTTTTCCAACATCACGCTTATAAATTACATTTACTCCCTCCAAAGCAATCTTCCTTAAGTTCAAATGACATCTTGTTCTAAAAACACAGACTACATTTGTAATTATAATGTCCAATGCAACATCACTGTCTGCATCCATTGGGGTAGTTTAAAAACTTAGCTTCCCACCACGAAGATCACATCTGTGGGAAGAGGGGGCGGCGGCAGAGAACGAGGCGGCAGCGCTGCTGCGGGTTCTGTCGCACGCTAAGGATAAGCTGGAGGACAAGGATGATGATGAGGCCGGCGCGCTCCCCAGTCTCCATGGAACTCCCGCCCCCCGCCCGTTGCTAGGAGCCCCCGAGGCTCGGGCTCCGTCTTTCTCGCTTTGTTGTTCCGGGTACTGGGCTGTACTAGATGATTTCTAAGCAACTTTCAACTTTAAAATTCAATGGTTCTATGAACTAAAGACACTTACGTATCAGAGATGAAGGTTGAGTTCAATGTTAAAAGGCAGAGTAAAAAGAGTTGATATGTGGAAGGAAGACAGTATAAGCACTCTTGTTAAAAAGTAAACCTGAAAGTTCAACATATTCTGGAGAAGAGAGGTTTTCTTAAGAAGTAATAATGGCAAGTTAGTAAAATCGAGATATGGCACTGGTAGTGGTAGCTTTTAAGATTTAGGATAATGAATGAATTTAATCCTGTAAATAACTGACTCGCTTCTGCTTGACTTGGTCCCCTTTTAGAGTGGCATCATTGTTTCAATCATTCTCAATGTTCTTACCCCACCAGATTAGCCAAAAATTTGTCATAAACACTTGATGCTATAAGTTGAGCTATTACCCTTTTTCTTTTTCTGTGGAACAACTTTTGCCTTATGTGATTAAATCCCTAAATCACTGTGACTCAAATTGGAGCCTACTGATCACAGCTTCCAAATATCCTATTAAGCATGTTAAAAATGCAGATTCTCAGGTTCACCAGGCATGTTCAATCTGAATCTCCAAGCGGTGCTATAAAAAAAATCCTTGGTGTGCCTGGGTGGCTCAGTGGGTTAAGCCTCTGCCTTCAGCTCAGGTCATGATCTCAAGGTCCTGGGATTGAGCCCCACATCGGACTATTTGCTTGGCAGGGAGTCTGCTTCCCCCCACTCTCTCTGCCTGCCTGCTTGTGATCTATCTCCCTCTCTGTCAAATAAATACATAAAATCCTTTTTAAAAATCCTCTTTTATTTATTATTTAACATCTTAATGTTATTTTATTTTTTTCATGTTCCAAGATTCATTGTTTATGTACCACATCCAGTGCTCCATGCAATACCCACCTTAATATCCACCACCAGGTTTACCCATTCCCCCACCTCCCTCCCCTCCATAACCCTCAGTTTTTTCCTCAGAGTCCACAGTCTCTTATCTTTCATCTACCCTGCTGATTTACCCCAATTCACTTTTCCTTTCCTTCTCCTAATGTCCTCCATATTATTTTTTATGTTCCACAAGTAAGTGAAAGCGTATGATACCTGGCTTTCTCTGCTTGACATATTTCACTCAGTGTAATCTCCTCCAGTCCTGTCCATGTTGATACAAAAGTTGTGCATTCATTTTCTTTGCTGGCTGAGTAACATTCCTATATATATATATATATATATATATATATATATATATATATATATATATAACCACATCTTCTTTATCCATTTGTCTGTTGAAGGGCATCTGGTTTTTTCCATGGTTTGGCTATTGTGGCCATTGTTGCTATGAACATTGGGGTACAGATGGCCCTTCTTTTCACTACATATTTATCTTGGGGGTAAATACCCAGCAGTGCAATTGCAGGGTCACAGGGTAGCTCTATTTTTTATTTTAACAGTGTGGAATCTCCACACTGTTTTCCAATGTGGCCGCACCAACTTGCATTCCCACCAACAGTGTAAAAGGGTTCCCCTTTCTCCACATCCTCTCCGAAACCTGTTTCCTGTCCTGTTGATTTTGGCCATTCTAACTGGTGTAAGGTGGTATCTCAGTGTGGTTTTGATTTGAATTTCCTTGATGGCTAGTGATGATGAACATTTTTTCATGTGTCTTTTAGATTTATAAAGAATTCCTGAAAAACAATCTGAGGGTTTTGAAGGGACGGGGGGTGGGAGGTTGGGGTACCAGGTGGTGGGTATTATAGAGGGCACGGATTGCATGGAGCACGGGGTGTGGTGCAAAAATAATGAATACTGTTTTGCTGGAAATAAAAAAAAAAAAAATAATAAATTAAATAAAAAAAAAAAAAAAAAAAAAAGAATTCCTCAAACTCAACACCCAAAAAACAGATAATCATGTCAAAAAATGGGCAGAAAACAAACAGACAGTTCTCCAAGGAAGACAAACAAAAAACAATCCACATTTAAAGCAAGTGAATCTTATGTACAAAGTCAGTTTTATGGGCATGGAACCCGTAATCACATGAGTTCCAACCTCAGAAGGGCCCCATGCTTGGCTTAATGCTCTGATATTGCTCTCTGAAAGTCTTAGTAATTTTTAATAAGGTACCTTGAATTTTCATTTTGTCCTGGGGCTCTACAAATTATATAGTCATTACCACTCATGAAAAGTGTTTAAGTTTTAGAACCATGGACCTATCTTAGTCTTTACATATCTCCAGCTTCCTTTCCATTCCCATTGACCTTTGTCATCGTGTGCCTAGCATGACTTTTATAAAACAGATGGGAATTATGACATTAGACAATTGGGAATGCTGAAATGTCTGTATTTTTTTTAAGTTTACTTTAATAAAAGAGTGAAATGTGGCTTATAGATAATGAAGAGGAGGTTGAGAGAGAAGTTAGGAGGTTATTGTAAAAAATATCTGAACTAATAAAAGCTTGAAAAAGAATGGTAGTTAGAATGGAAAGAAAATAATGAGTGTTAAAACCAAAACAAAATAATTAATGAAACCTGGTAATTGATTGGTTAATAACCCAAAAGAATTCCCAGCCTTCAGGGCTGGGTGAATGAAATAGGCACATTATGAGGGGCATTTGGTTTTGGAAGGAAGAGACATTATATTTTTAATACATAGCAGTTGAGGTAGTGGTTAGTAACCCAGGTAGAAAATCCCAGTTGGAAGTTACAAACTAAAACTAAGTGTCTGATGTAGAGATTAAAGGCTGTAGATTCTACAGAAAAGAGGTAACCCTTTTTCTGCATCAATTGAGAGAACCGTGTGGTTCTTCTCTCTTCTCTTATTGACTTGGTCTATCACATTGATTGATTTGTGAATGCTGAACCATGCCTTGAATCCCATGGATAAATCCCACCTGGTCATGGTGAATAATCTTTTTAATGTACTGTTGGATCCTATTAGCTAGGATCTTGTTGAGAATCTTGGCATCCATATTCATCAGGGATATTGGTCTGAAATTCTCCTTTTTGGTGAGGTCTTTGTCTGGTTTGGCGATCAGGGTAATGCAGGCTTCATAAAAAGAGTCTGGAAGTTTTCTTTCTGTTTCTATTTTTTGAAACAACTGCAGGAGAATAAATATTATTTCTTCTTTGAATGTTTGGTAGAATTCCCTATGGAATCTATCAGGTCCTGGGCTCTTGTTTTTTGGGAGGTTTTTAACCACTGCTTTGATCTTGTTACTAGATAATGGTCTATTCAGATGTCAGTTTCTTCCTGATTCAGTGTTGGAAGTTTATATGTTTCAAGGAATGCATCCATTTCATCTAGGTTGTTTGACTTATTGGAATATAACTGTCGATAATAATTTCTGATAATTGTTTCTATATCATTGGTATTAGTCATGATTTCCCCCTTTCATTCATAATTTTATTAATTTGAAGACTCTTTGTTATTTTGTATTAGTTTGGCCAGTGGTTTATTGATCTTACTGATTCTTTCAAAGAACAAGCCTCTCGTTTTATTGATGTGTTCTACTGTATCTCTAGTTTCTGTCTCACTGATCTCTGCTCTAATCTTGATTATTTCCCTACTTGTGTGTGGGGTTGGCTTAATTTGTTGTTGTTTCTCCAGTTCCTTATGGTGTAAAGAAAGCTGGTGTATTCTGGATTTTTCAACTTTTTTTGAGTAAGGCTTGGATGGTTATGTATTTCCTTCTTAGGATAGCCTTTGCCATATCCCATAGGTTTTGGACTGATGTGTCTTCATTCTTATTGGTTTCCATGAATTGTTTAAGTCCCTCTTTGATTTCCTGGTTGATCCAAACATTCTTTAGCAGGGTGGTCTTTAGCTTCCAAGTGTTTGAATTCCTTCCAAACTTTTTCTTGTGGTTGAGTTCCAATTTCAAAACATTGTGGTCTGAGAATATTCAGGGTCCTCTCAATTGATGTAGAAAAAGCATTTGACAAGATACAGCATCTGTTCCTGTTTAGAACGCTTCACAGTATAGAGATAGAGGGAACATTCCTGAACTTCATAAAATCTATCTGTGAAAAACCCACAGCAAATATCATTCTCAATGGGGAAAAGCTGAGAGCCTTCCCTTTGAGATCAGCAACACGACAAGGATTTCCACTCTCACCACTGTTGTTCAACATAGTACTAGAAGCCCTAGCAATAACAATCAGAAAACAAAAAGAAATAAAATGTATTCAAATAAGCAAAGAAGTGGTTGAACTCTCTCTCTTTGCAGATGACATGATACTTTATGTGTAAAACCCAAAGGACTCCACCCCCAAACTACTAAAACTGGTAAGCAACTCAATAATGTGGCAAGATACAAAACCAATGTACATAAATCTGTTGCTTTCTTGTACACTAACAATGAAAATATAGAAAGGGACATTAGAGAATCGATTCCATTTACTGTAGCACCAAAAACTTTAAGATATCTGGGAATAAACCTAACAAAAGGGTAAAATATCTGTACTCAAGGAACTACAGAATACTCATGAAAGAAATTGAAGAAGACACAAAGAAATGGAAGACCATTTCATTCTCATGGATTAGAAGAATAAACATTGTTAAAATGTCTATATTGCCTAGAGCCATCTATACTTTCAATGCCATCTTGATCAAAACTCTATTGGCATTTTTTAAAGCGCTTGAACAAACAATCCTAAAATTTGTATGGAAGCAGAAGAGACCCCAAATTTCTAAGGAAATACTGAAAAAGAAAAACGAAAGTAGGGGCATCATGTTGCTGGATTTCCAGCTTTACTACAAATCATGTACCAAGACAGTATGTTACTGGCACAAAAACAGACACATAGACCAGTGAAAGAGAGTAAAGAGTCCAGATATGTATCCACAGCTCTATGGTCAAATAATCTTTGACAAATCAGGAAAAATATACAGTGAAAAAAGACAGTCTCCTCAATAAATGGTGCTGGGAAACTTGGATAGCTTCGTATAGAAGCATGAACCTCAAGCATTCTCTGACACCTTACACAAAGATAAACTTGAAATGTATAAGAAACCTCAGTGTGAGGCAGGAATATATTAATATCCTAGAGAAGAACATAGACAGTAACCTCTTTGACATCGGCCACAACTTCTTTTAAGACATGTCTCAAAAGGCAAAGGAAACATAAGCGGAAATGAACTTCTGGGACTTCATCAAGATCAAAAGCTTCTGCACAGCAAAAGAAATAGTCAACAAAACAAAGAGGGGCCAATGGAATGGGAGAAGATATTCAAAAATGACACTACAGACAAAGGGCTGATATCCAAGATCTATAAAGAACTCCTAAAACTCAACACACACAGAAGAGGTAATAACATCAAAAAATGGGCAGAAGACATGAACAGACACTTTTCCAAAGAAGACATACAAATGGCTAACAGACACATGAAAAAAATGTTCATCCTTATTAGCCATCAGGGAGATTCAAATCAAAACCACATTGAGATATCACCTTACACCAGTTTGAATGGCCAAAATCAACAAGACAGGAAACAAGCATTGGAGAGGATGTCAAGAAAGGGCAACCCTCTTCCACTGTTGGTGAGAATACAAGTTGGTGCAGCTACTTTGAAAAACATGGATGGGACTGGAGGAGATTATGCTGAGTGAAGTAAGTTAAGCAGAGAGAGTCAATTATCATATGGCTTTATTTACACATGGAGCCTAAGGAATAACACGGAAGACATGGGGAGATGGAGAGGAGAAGTGAGTGGGAGAAAATCAGAGGGGGAGACAGACCATGAGAGACTGCAGACTCTGAGAAACAAACTGAGGATTTTGGAGGGTCGGGGAGTAGGGGGTTGGATGAGCCTGGTGGTGGGTATTATGGAGGGCATGTATTGCATAGAGCATTGGGTGTGGTGCATAAATAATGAATTTTGGAACACTAAAAAAAAATTAAATATAGTAAAGAAAAAAAAAAAACAGAAAGAAGTAACACTTGAAGCCATGGTAGAAGGTGAGTTGGAAACAAACCAAAAAAGATTTTAATGTGTAAAAAACATAGAAGACTAAAGGGATATATCTTGCTATCCCTAGTTAAAAGGTAGAAAGAGAAGTGTCATAAAAGGGAAAAAGAAGGAATCAATGTAGATACTATCCAGAACTTTTTGTCTTAGCTTGGAGTCAGCAGAATAGACTGGATAGCCATGTATTGTTTTCAGTTTCATGACTCTCTGACTCTGTTACACTGCCCAAGTATAATTATTATTATATGGCTGAATAAACAATATCTTCAAGATGCTGATATTTTCCTGGTCATTTTCAGTGATGCATACGCACACCATTTGTCAATATTTGTTATATTGCAACTTGCTTAAAAAGACTACTCAAAGGAACAAGAAAAGAATTTTTTTTAAGATTTTATTTATTTATTTCACAGAAAGAGATCACAAGTAGGAAGAGGGAGAGAGAGGAGGAAGCAGGCTCCTTGACAAGCAGAGACCCTGATGTGGGACTGGATCCCAGGACCCTGGGATCATGACCTGAGTTGAAGGCAGAGGCTTAACCCACTGAGCCACCCAGGCACCCCCAAGAAAAGAAATATTACTCAGAAAATGTAATTTGTTACATAGAAGCCAAAAGAAGAAGCCTGGGTGGCTCAGTCATTAAGCGTCTGCCTTCAGCTCAGGTCATGGTCCTGGGATCCTGGGTTGAGTTCTGCATCAGCCTCACTGCTCAGCCTAGAAGACTGCTTCTCCTTCTCCCTCTTCCCTGGGTTGTATTCCCTCTTTTGCTCTCTCTCTCTCCTCTGTCAAATAAGTCAATAAAATCTTTTTAAAAAGTCAAAAGAAATCACACTGGCTATGTGGAGAATATTTAAAAATAAGGTAGAATGTTGCCTGGGTAAATGCACTTGCTTTTACTGTGTCACTATATAGTTCATATTTATTTATTTTTTTAATTTTAATTCCATTATATTTAACTTAAGAGTGTGGCATATTAATTTCAGGTATATCATATAGTGATTCAACGATTCCATTCATCATAATATGGTTCAGATTTAAAAGAATGAATATAATTTTTGTTAGAATTATTGGCTACAATTTTTTTTTCTAATCTGTTATGGTGGAATTTTTAATAGGAAGTTTGTTTTGAGATTGCTGTCACATATTTAGAGGTTGGAATTCACAGAATCTCCTGCTTTTCCCACCCATCATGTCTGACAAGTTAAGTTTGCTTTTTATGAGATTATTGATCCTGTAGACACTCTTGTATGTGGTTATGACAGAAAAAAAGTCAGACTCAAAATTAAAATATGTTTGTATTTATAATTTGAGCTGTCTATTGTACTGGGAAGTGAAAACTATACAAAATGTTTTCTGTATGAGAACAGATGAACTGGAGCACCTGGGTGGCTCAGTGGATTAAACCCTCTGCCTCTGGCTCAGGTGATGATCCAGGGTCCTGGTATTGAGCCTCTGCTCAGCAGGGAGCCTGCTTCCACCGCTCTCTCTCTATCTGTTTGCCTCTCTGCCTACTTGTGATCTCTGCCTGTCAAATAAATAAGTAAAATCTTTTTTTAAAAAAGAGAGAGAACAGATGAACTACCTAAATAATACTTTGCAAATATTAAAATAAGCCCTGACAATAATACATCAGTTTGGGAAGTTGCATGAAGCAAAAAATTGATTCTTGCCAAATAGTTGCCCGTCTTTTGTCCCAAAGCTAAAATTAACAAAGACTATCCAACCTTCCAATGTGTCCACAGAAAGAAAATCCTAACATGTGCTTTTTTTTTGAAGATTTTATTTATCTATTTGATATATATAGAGAGAGATCACAAGCAGGCAGAGAGGTAGGCAGAGAGAGAGGAGGAAGCAGGCTCCCTGCTAAGCAGAGGGATACAAAGACTCTTTTTTTTTTAATCTTTTTAATTTATTTTTTATTTTCAGCATAACAGTATTCATTATTTTTGCACCACACCCAGTGCTCCATGCAATCCATGCCCTCTCTAATACCCACCACCTGGTACCCCGACTTCCCACCCCCCGCCCCTTCAAAACCCTCAGATTGTTTTTTCAGAGTCCATAATCTCTCATGGTTCACCTCCCCTTCCAATTTACCCCAACTGCCTTCTCCTCTCTATCTCCCCATGTCCTCCATGCTATTTGTTATGCTCCACAAATAAATGAAACCATATGATAATTGACTCTCTCTGCTTGACTTATTTCACTCAGAATAACCTCTTCCAGTCCCGTCCATGTTGCTACAAAAGTTGGGTATTTGTCCTTTCTGATGGAGGCATAATACTCCATAGTGTATATGGACCACATCTTCCTTATCCATTCGTCCATTGAAGGGCATCTTGGTTCTTTCCACAGTTTGGCGGCCGTGGCCATTGCTGCTATAAACATTGGGATACAGATGGCCCTTCTTTTCACTACACCTGTATCTTTGGGGTAAATACCCAGTAGTGCAATGGCAGGGTCATAGGGAAGTTCTGAGATCATGACCAGAGCTGAAGGCAGAGGCTTTAACTCACTGAGCCACCCAGGCACTCCCTAACATGTGCTTTAATTAGTGCTTATAACAATTACCTTGGAATTAAAGAAAAATCCTCTCTTAGTTAGGGTCTTTGTAAAATGTCCCTAATATTTTTATTCTTCATGAGTACAGATTTTCAGTGTAAGAAATCTAGTATGCTGAAGTATGGGAAACATATCCTTTATCTAAGGAACAAGAAACCCTTGAGTGTTTAGTGATTTTGAAAAAGCTACTGGACAGTGCACAGGGAAAAGTCTCAATTATGTTTAAGTCACATGAAGAAATGTATTAAGTTGTAAGCAGAACTGTCAGCAGTCTCATGTGCTTCAACACAACAGACATTCATTTGAGTTAATATTTTAATTTGCCTTGTGCTTATTAGAGGACATATAGCAGGTTTCCATCTTGGCTGTGAAACGTTCTGATTTTAATTTTACTAAAATTCTTAGCAGTTCTCTCATGCTGTATTTGATGGGAGGCTAATTTCCAACATTCTGTTAACAAGGTCTCTTCATTGAGTATGAGGTTTTAAAATGAAATTTGCATATCTACCATGCAGTGATTCAACATCCACTCTCTTGCTACTTTGTTACTGTAAAACATGATACAAATTAGTAAAAACATTAGTTCTACACCTTTCTGGCTTCTCCACTGATAGATATGTTTGGACAGATCTGTTATTATGCTTTTCTTGTGTTATCTTTGGTTATCTGGGACCATGTAACAAGAAAATTCACAAATTTTGGAAAATAATAAAATAATTATCTCAGCAGGACAATCACAAGAACACATTCAACTCTGAAATTCATTGTGAAATATACAAAAAGTTCCATGTTTGTCCAGCATCAGGATCACTGGAAAGAGGTTAGAATGGAAAATAGCCATTTAAAGATAATGCATAGGTTTTGCTGTTTGAGTAACACTGCTTTGCCCTTAAATTTGAAGACTCTAAGAGAAAATGCAAGGTATTAGCAAGAAGAAGAACTAGAGGAACATTGTATGGATAGATAAAACTGATGGGTAAAAGTTAGAAGAAAGGATGTTGTGTTGACATTAGAGTAGATGGATTAAGATTTAGATTAGGGCTGTGTCTGAAAATGTAAAACTAGTGGTAGGTCCAGGAAATTCACAGAGGTAAAATAGATATAAAAAATGATTCCTAGGCAAATAGTCGGTATCAATAGTATGCTGAGAGTTAGGAGAAAATTTGGGGTGTTGTGGAAACATTCTGACCATTATCTAATTTTATGGCATAGATGACAGCTCTGTGAAAAGATCTTAGGGACAATCAAGACAATCACAATCAAGGGAGTAGACATGAATGAGGAAGGTGAGATACAGATGCACTGTGTCCAGGGGAAACTGAAGCTACGAAAACTGAAATGCAATCTGTTGGAGAGAATGTAAAGACACTAGATCAGCCTCAGCTCTTAATTTTTTTTGTGCAGTTTGAGGGAAGAATGGTTTGTGTGGGAGGGAGTATTTTCTAGAATCCTTTGGCGCACCACTTACGGTTTCTTACACTGTCATCTGCTGTCCACAAGGAGCTCCAAACTGTGGCAACTACTGTTTTGATTACAGTACTTTCTTGAGTGAAATAACAGACTGCATTCATTCAGCAGCAACTAAGATGAAAGTGTATTATTATTATTATAAAAGGCTTGAAGGTATTCAGAAGTTCCTGACAACTTATTTAGTTGATTCAAGTAACATGACTTTCATTTTGCTAACCCATCACCCTCTCTGACCAAAAAAAAAAAAAAAAAAAAAAAAAAAATCATTGGAATAAGTCTATCTTTTTAGGCAATGAAAATGAACAGGGCAGTTTTTGAAATGGTTCCAGTAATAGCAATGGCCTGCAGAATGTAAGCAATCCTTTTACAGTGGATAACAAGGAACTAAATTGATGAAACTGGTATATAAATGTGGGTCACATATTTATATATCCTTGTATGTGTATCCACTCAATTTCCAACTGTCAAAAAAAGGAACACCATTTACAAATTGAGTTATTAATGCAAATGTCCTAAACCATCTCCTTTTATTTTTTTGGCTAGTAACTTCAATATAACTATTGCATAATAATATATTCCATAAAGTCTCCACTTGTGGGAAAATAAAATTTCCTTAGATTTCTTGTTGCTCCTATAAAAATCTCAACCCTTCTAACACAAAGACATACATACAATATAAAGATTGAAGATGTTTGCTTTTATTGTTCATATACTATGAAAATTAGATCTGTAACCATTTGTGTAGATAATTGCCCTGATTCAAGAGAAACAAACAAAACCCAAATGTAGCCCACAGATAAAGCCCTAAGGTGCCAGGAAGTTTAGAGCTCTATCTCCCTTGGCATTTCCCAGATGTTTCCTTTGGAGACATCTTCAGAGCTTAAAAACTGGAGATACCTGTTTTATCCAATCCTTGGAAAAACATATGTACATTCTAAAAAGTTAAGGGGAAAAATCCAGGCTTATTTCATTCCATATCAAAGGATTGGAAATTTTTGTCCACACTCTTCTTTCCCGAGGGAAGGAGGATGACTTTTTTTTTTTTTAAGTATATGAACTAAGAAAACCCATTGTTCTCCATCATTTGCTTATGAAGTATCTCTTACTTGAGTAGGAAATTTGACATGGCTCTCATCGTGTCACCCCTTGGATAAGGTTGGAAATAAGGGGCGTGAATGCACTAATTATTAACTATAAGGTAATTAATAAGAAATCTATCTCTAACCAAAACCAACTTTTTTTGAGAATTAATAAAAATTCGTATTAAAACCCAACATACTAAATGGCCAAATTGATTTTCATCACAGTGACTTTTTTTGAAACTCTACAGATTTAATATGAAGCACTGCCCTAGGTATTGTACATTCTTATATAATTGCAGAGGTTTGTGCATAGCTTCTGTAATGATAGAAAATGGGGAGATTACTATGTACCACAAAAAGAGAGATAGAAGCTATGATGTAGCCATTATCATTTTATTCACAAAGATTCTGTTTTTTTATATAAAATTTTAAAATACATTTATTTATTTGACAGAGAGAGACAGCACAAGGAAATAGGAGGGACAGAGGGAGAAGGAGAAGTAGACGCCCCACTGAGCAGGGAGAACAATGCAGGACTCAATTCCAGGACCCCAATATCATGACCTGAGCTGAAGGCAAATGCTTAACCATCTGAGCCACACAGGCACCCCTCAAAAAGCTTCTGTTAAAGTGAGAAATTTAAAAATCAGGGGCACCTGAGTGGGTCAGTAGGTTAAGCATCTGCCTTTAGCTCAGGTCATGATTCCAGAGTTCTGGGATCGAGTCTCACATGGGGCTCCCTGCTCAGTGGGGTACCTGCTTCTCCCTCTGCCTGTTACTTGTGCTCCTTGCTTTATCCTCTCCTTGTTTGTACTCTCTCTGTGTCAAATAAATAAATAAAGTCTCTTTAAAAACAAAATAAAAATCGATTGTAAGGGATGCCTGGGTGGCTTATTTGGTTAAGCATCTGCCTTGTGCATGCTTATGATCCCAGAGTTCTGGGGTTGAATCCTACATTGGCTCCTTTTCAATGGGGATCCTGCTTCTCCCTCTACCTGCTGCAACCCCTCTTTGTTCCCTCTCTATTTCTCCCTCTCTCTCTTTGACAAATAAAAATCAATTGGTAAATTGGTCTGGACAGCTAATCCAGAAATTCCAGAATCCAATTTCCCCCACACATAGATAGACTATTGTGGATAGTTGTTTACCTTAAGTTTCTTAGTTTATTTCATAAATGCATAATAAGCTCAGTGTCTCAAAGTTTTGTGATGTAAATGTACTTCTGTTTGTATAATAGTCTATAAATTTTTAGTTAGTATAGAATATATAGAACACAGTTTATAACTTATAAATAGCTCTGAAATGGATTAACACATTAATTCCTTGCAACAGATATATGAAGGAAACGCTGATAACCATTTCCAAGATGGAAAGACTGAGAGGTAAGAGAGTTGACAAGGCTTATCAAAGGGACAAAATTTGAGAGGTTGGCTTTGTTTTAGTCACCAAATGTTACTGATCACTTTCTCAGAAAATTCTAAATTCTTGTGACAGCTTATGGAAATATTTTCTGAAGTATTTATGCATGTAGTCTAAAAAGTGCAACAGAATTTAAGATTAAGATGAGAATGGATAGTTTAAAAAAATGTGAAGCAACTATATTGGCACCTGAGAAAGAATACTTACAGAATAAGCATTCTGTTAAATTCCATACAAAACTAATTAGTGCCTTCTGTTCATAGAAACCAGAAAATTATGACTTTAGATTTTGAGATATTCCAGTTGGCTGGTTTGATTATTGTGAAAGTGAAAACTTTGGCTACTTTTCATGACAAGTAATTTTCAGTGAAAGAAGTTACACATTCAAGACTTCAGTGAAAGTTAGTCCACTTTCTTCACCTTACTTTTAAATTATTTTCAGTACTTCCCACAGCACCAAACTACATACAATTGTTAAGATGTGTAGTAGATATTGATTGTGGCTTGCCTGTCATCTGTTCTCCATTTCATGTTTTTGACAGAATTGCATTTTTTTAGGTGTCCTCCTAAGGTAGCTGAAGGATCCTCCTACACTTTCTTCCTTCTTTCATTTTATCATTCACAGGCATTCCTTCAATAAATCTCTTGCATGCACAATTTCATCTTACTTTCTGCTTCTTCTGAGAAGAAACTGACAAACTAACAGACATGAATGTAGAAGCACATAATTCCAGTTGTTAGAAGTCTTCCTTCTGTTCATGACAGAACCAATGCAAGCAAACTAACATATTGGGCAATATTGGAAAATGGAAAGGACCTCTTGATGAGGTCAGTGAAAGGCTGAATCAACCAATCTGAATTTGGTTTTATTTATTTATTTGACAGACAGAGATCACAAGTAGTCAGAAAGGCAGGCCAGGGTGGGGGGAGCAGGCTCCCTGCTGAGCAGAGAGCCTGATGTGGGGCTCAATCCCAGGACCCCAAGATCATGACCTGAGCCAAAGGCAGAGGCACCCCTCTTTTTTTTTTTTTTTTTTTTTTAATGAGGCTTGAATGGCTATGTATTTTCCCCTTAAGGCTGCCTTTGCTGTATCCCATAGGTTTTGGAGTCTCTTCCCCCTAGCTGTTCTCAAAAGGCTCTTGTCTAAAATTATGGTTCATCACTCTCACAATCAAGTGCTTGAGGTCTTTCTAAATTTTTTGATCCTGGGGGGTGTCCTTTCTACCTCTAAGACATGAGCACTGGTTCCATTCCCCAGATTTAGAAAATTTTCATCCAGAATTTGTTCAACTATATCTTCTAGTCTCTCTTTCTCCACCCCCTTAGGGATCCCCAAAATTCTGACATTAGAACATTTCATGGCATCATTTATTTCCCTAATTTCTGTTTTCATGACTTCTCAGCTGTTTCTTCCATGCCTCCTCCTGCTCCTTTTTCTTTATTAGTTTGTCATCTAGATCACTAATTCTATCTTCTGCCTCAGGTTACCCTAGCTATTCAGGTATTCAGAATAGATTGGATCTCGTTGACAGCATTTTTAATTTTTGCCAGATTGGCTCTCACTTCTGCCCTTAGAGATTTTATCTTGTCACTAATGGTTTTCTCCAACCTAGATATTGGCTGGATAATTATTATCCTGAATTCCCTTTCTGAAACACTGTTTATGTCCATATCCAACAGTTCTGTGGAAGATGGAAAACTCTCTGAATTTTTTTCTCTGTTGGATGTTCCTACTTCCAATCATTATGGTGAGAGTTGGTTGAGGAGATGTATAGCTGAATATATCAACTGCAATCCAGGCAAGGTGCACCCTGGAGTACTTCTGAGCAATCAGAATTCACCACCAAAAAGAAAGAAAAAAAAAAAAAAGAAAAAAAGAAAGAGAGAAAGAAGGAGAGAATAAAAGAGAAGACCCAGACAGAAAGGTCCCCAAAGTTAAGATTTATAAGGTATACAAATAGAAATGGTTGAAAAAAAGACTGACAAATGTAAAGGAGAAGAAAAAAAAGAATCCAGACAAAATGAACCCCATAAATAAGATTTATATAATACCAGAGCAAAAGCAAATACACAGAAACACTGACAGAAGAAAAATATGGGAGGGTGGTTCTAAATCCTTGATGTGCGTAAGGAAGGTTATTTTGATTCTTCCTGGGTATATCTTGATATCCTGTTAAAGAACTCAACTTTCCAGAGATGAAGGGAGATTAAAACTGGTTTATATATAAGAGTAGTATTGATTAAGGAAAGAGGATTACCTTAAAGCTTATATCTATACATATACTAAAAAAAAAAAAGAAAGAAAGAAAAGAAAAGAAAAGAAAAACACAGGTATATGTATGAAAACAGTTCAAGTTAAAAGGTTATGGAATATGTTGTATTAAACCTCTGGTTGTAATATTAAGTATGTTAAAAAATTAAAAAGAACAAGAATATAATAAATTAAAAACACAAGTTGTTATCTATAGAATATACAGGTCTTAGTGCAATACAGGGTGCTTAATACATTGTTTTCCCCTGATATTGTGGTTTTACAGTTTTATGGGGACCCTGTGGTCATTGTCATCTCATTCTTTTGGCTGGTTTTCTGGGGTAGGGTCCTGCCACTTTGTTTTTCAGTCAGTCTTGCTTGGGTTGAGTCCTCTTGCCTCCAATCAAGGGGGCTGAGCTCTGTGGAAACCGGTTTTTCAGGCTTTTGTTCTCTGGAGGTTTTTTGTTTGTTTGTTTTGTTTTGTTGTTTTCCTTTGGTGGCTTTTTGTGGCTGGCTTTTTGGAGGTTTAGTGAAAAGCAAACTACAGGCAGACATTCATTTCAGAGAGAAGCCTCAGTCTGCTCCCCTCTGGGTGGTCCAGAACACATAGACTTCCCCTCTGCAAACTCAGCTGAGCCATGCAAACTCCCACAGTCAGAGCACATCCCCAGCCACTGTCCAGTCTCGGGGTCACCCGAAGTGCCTGCTTATCTCTGCACTCCTGTTCTGCTAAAACCGCCAGTGATATTGGTCCAGGGAGCCCTCTTCTTGTGGCTGCCTTTGCTGGGACTGCTGTCTGGGGTCCAGACCTCAGGTTATTATTGTGGGAGGTCTTACTGAGTTCCTTTAGGCACCAGCTGGGAGAGTCCAGGCCATTGGCTGGTCCTAGAGACAGCTGGCTGGCGCCTGGATGGAGCTTTCTTAGGCACAGGTGGGGGGAGTGGGTCAGACCTGGCCACGCATTGTGCAAAAGTTCTAGGGAGTGCAGGCTGGTGCCATCACCAGACTCCTTCATGTGGGGGTGGGAGTGCCTCCAGCCTATCCGTGGTGTAAGCCACACAGCCGGAGGGCTCTGCCACACTCTTTCTGGCATGGGTGGTCACAGGTGGCAGCCGTCCTGGATCCGTGGGCTTAGGCCTGTGCTCGTCACTGCCCAATTCCACCAGTTGCACCTTTGGATCGTTTGCTCTTTTTTTTTTTTTAATTTTTAATTTTTTATAAACATGTATTTTTATCCCCAGGGGTACAGGTCTGTGAATCAGCACTCACCAAAGCACATACCCGCCCCAGTGTCCATAACCCCACCCCCCCTTCTCCCAACCCCCCTCCCCCCAGCAACCCTCAGTTTGTTTTGTAAGATTAAGAGTCACTTATGTTTTGTCTCCCTCCCAATCCATTCTTGTTTCATTGATTCTTCTCCTACCCACTTAAGCCCACATGTTGCATCACCACTTCCTCATATCAGGGAGATCATATGATAGTTGTCTTTCTCTGCTTGACTTATTTCGCTAAGCATAATACGCTCTAGTTCCACCCATGTTGTCACAAATGGCAAGATTTCAATTCTTTTGATGGCTGTATAGTATTCTATTGTGTATATATACCACATCATCTTTATCCATTCATCTGTTGATGGACATCGAGATTCTTTCCATAGTTTGGCTATTGTGGACATTGCTGCTATAAGCATTCGGGTGCACATGCCCCTTTGGAGCACTACGTTTGTATCTTTAGGGTAAATACCCAGTAGTGCAATTGCTGGGTCATAGGACAGTTCTATTTTCAACATTTTGAGGAACCTCCATGCTGTTTTCCAGAGTGGCTGCACCAGCTTGCATTCCCACCAACAGTGTAGGAAGGTTCCCCTTTCTCCGCATCCTCGCCAGCATCTGTCATTTCCTGACTTGTTGATTTTAGCCATTCTGACTAGTGTGAGGTGATATCTCATTGTGGTTTTGATTTGTATTTCCCTGATGCCGAGTGATATGGAACACTTTTTCATGTGTCTGTTGGCCATCTGGATGTCTTCTTTGCAGAAATGTCTGTTCATGTCCTCTGCCCATTTCTTGATTGGATTATTTGTTCTTTGGGTGTTGAGTTTGCTAAGTTCTTTATAGATTCTGGACACTAGTCCTTTATCTGATATGTCGTTTGCAAATATCTTCTCCCATTCTTTCAGTTGTCTTTTGATTTTGTTAACTGTTTCCTTTGCTGTGAAAAGCTTTTGATCTTGATGAAATCCCAATAGTTCATTTTTGCTCTTTTTTTAAATATTTAATTTATTTATTTGACAGAGATCACAAGTAGGCAGAGAGGCAGGCAGAGAGAGGAGGAAGCAGGCTCCCTGCTGAGCAGAGAGCCTGATGCGGGGCTCAAACCCAGGACGCTGGGATCATGACCTGAGCCGAAGGAAGAGGCTTTAACCCACTGAGCCACCCAGGCACCCCCATTTTTGCCCTTTCTTCCCTTGCCTTTGGCGATGTTCCTAGGAAGATGTTGCTGCGGCTGAGGTCGAAGAGGTTGCTGCCTGTATTCTCCTTAAGGATTTTGATGGATTCCTTTCTCACATTGAGGTCCTTCATCCATTTTGAGTCTATTTTCTTGTGTGCTGTAAGGAAATGGTCCCATTTCATTTTTATGCATGTGGCTGCCCAATTTTCCCAACACCATTTATTGAAGAGGCTGTCTTTTTTCCATTGGACATTCCTGCTTTGTCGAAGATTAGTTGACCATAGAGTTGAGGGTCTATTTCTGGGCTCTCTATTCTTTTTTTTTTTTTTTTAATTGTTAACATTTTTATTGCTATCACTGTAAACATTGTAATAGCTTCCTAAATACTCTCCTGGATTTTTTTAAGTCTCACACTCTAAATCAGTGTCATTACCAATGACATTACCAGTGTCATTATCTTTCTAAAACCCGGATCTTATTATGGCACTCACATTTAATGACTCCTCATATATCACAAGATTCAGTATAAAATTCTTAGTTCAACATACAAAAACCTTTTGAAATCTTGCCCTTCAGTATTTACAAGGCCCTCCTATCTTTTCTCAGAATCCTATACTTTAACAACAATAACAGTAATGAAAAATTCTTTTCCCCGAACAACTAACCATTTAAAACGATGTTTAGATTGTAGAACAACAGTCTTTTTAGAATAGTTTTAGGTTTCCAGAAAATTGAACAGATAGTACAGGGTTCCCATATACGCCCTTATTCCAGCTTATGGTTTCTCCTTTATTAATACCTTACATTAATGTAGTGTACTTGTTACAGTTGATGAGCTAATACTGATACTTTAGTATTAATTAAAAACCATAGTTCAAATTACTGTTCACTCTTTGTATTGTACAATTCTGTGAGTTTTGAGAAATGCATAATGTCCTGTATCCACCATTATGGTGTTCTATAGAACAATTTTACATGGGCTCTCTATTCTGTTCCATTGATCTATGTGTCTGTTTTTGTGCCAGTAACATGCTGTCTTGATGATGACAGCTTTGTAATAGAGCTTGAAGTCCGGAATTGTGATGCCACCAACGTTGGCTTTCTTTTTCAATATCCCTTTGGCTATTCGAGGTCTTTTCTGGTTCCATATAAATTTTAGAATTATTTGTTCCATTTCTTTGAAAAAGATGGATGGTACTTTGATAGGAATTGCATTAAATGTGTATATTGCTTTAGGTAGAATAAACATTTTCACAATATTTATTCTTCCAATCCAGGAGCATGAAACATTTTTCCATTTCTTTGTGTCTTCCTCAATTTATTTCATGAGTACTTTATAGTTTTCTGAGTATAGATTCTGTGCCTCTTTGGTTAGGTTTATTCCTAGGTATCTTATGGTTTTGGGTGCAATTGTAAATGGGATTGACTCCTTAATTTCTCTTTCTTCTGTCTTGCTGTTGGTGTAGAGAAATGCAACTGATTTCTGTGCATTAATTTTATATCCTGACACTTTACTGAATTCCTGTATACGTTCTAGCAGTTTTGGAGTGGAGTCTTTTGGGTTTTCCACATGTAGTATCATATCATCTGCGAAGAGTGATAATTTGACTTCTTCTTTGCCGATTTGGATGCCTTTAATTTCCTTTTGTTGTCTCATTGCTGAGGCTAGGACTTCTAGTACTATGTTGAATAGCAGTGGTGATAATGGACATCCCTGCCGAGTTCCTGGCCTTAGTGGAAAAGCTTTCAGTTTTTCTCCATTGAGAATGATATTTGCGGTAGGTTTTTCATAGATGGCTTTGATGATATTGAGGTATGTGCCCTCTATCCCTACACTTTGAAGAGTTTTGATCAGGAAGGGATGCTGTACTTTGTCAAATGCTTTTTCAGCATCTATTGAGAGTATCATATGGTTCTTGTTCTTTCTTTTATTGATGTGTTGTATCACATTGACTGATTTGCGGATGTTGAACCAACCTTGCAGCCCTGGAATAAATACCACTTGGTCGTGGTGAATAATCCTTTTAATGTACTGTTGAATCCTATTGGCTAGTATTTTGGTGAGTATTTTTGCATATGTGTTCATTAAGGATATTGGTCTATAGCTCTCTTTTTTAATGGGATCCTTGTCTGGTTTTGGGATCAAGGTGATGCTGGCCTCATAAAATAAGTTTGGAAGTTTTCCTTCCATTGCTATTTTTTGGAACAGTTTCAGGAGAATAGGAATTAGTTCTTCTTTAAATGTTTGGTAGAATTCCCCCGGGAAGCCGTCTGGCCCTGGGCTTTTGTTTGTTTGGAGATTTTTAATGACTGTTTCAATCTCCTTACTGTTTATGGGTCTGTTCAGGCTTTCTATTTCTTCCTGGTTCAGTTGTGGTAGTTTATATGTTTCTAGGAATGCATCCATTTCTTCCAGATTGTTAAATTTGTTGGCGTAGAGTTGCTCATAGTATGTTCTTATAATAGTTTGTATTTCTTTGGTGTTAGTTGTGATCTCTCCTCTTTCATTCATGATTTTATTTATTTGGGTCCTTTCTCTTTTCTTTTTGATAAGTCGGGACAGGGGTTTATCAATTTTATTAATTCTTTCAAAGAACCAGCTCCTAGTTTTGTTGATTTGCTCTATTGTCTTTTTGGTTTCTATTTCATTGATTTCTGCTCTGATCTTTATGATTTCTCTTCTCCTGCAGGGCTTAGGGTTTCTTTCTTGTTCTTTCTCCAGCTCCTTTAGGTGTAGGGTTAGGTTGTGTACCTGAGACCTTTCTTGTTTCTTGAGGAAGGCTTGTACTGCTACATATTTTCCTCTCAGGACTGCCGTTGTTGTGTCCCACAGATATTGAACCATTGTATTTTCATTATCATTTGTTTCCATGATTTTTTTCAATTCTTCTTTAATTTCCCGGTTGATCCATTCATTCTTTAGAAAGATGCTGTTTAGTCTCCATGTATTTGCGTTCTTTCCAAACTTCCTCTTGTGGTTGAGTTCTAGCTTCAGAGCATTGTGGTCTGAAAATATGCAGGGAAAGTTCCCAATCTTTTGATACCGGTTGAGTCCTGATTTAGGACCGAGGATGTGATCTATTCAGGAGAATGTTCCATGTGCACTAGAGAAGAATGTGTATTCTGTTGCTTTGGGATGAAATGTTCTGAATATATCTGTGATGTTCATCTGGTCTAGTGTGTCGTTTAAGGCCTTTATTTCCTTTCTGATCTTTTGCTTGGATAATCTGTCCATTTCAGTGAGGGGAGTGTTAAAGTCCCCTACTATTATTGTATTATTGTTGATGTGTTTCTTTGATTTTGTTATTAATTGGTTTATATAGTTGGCTGCTCCCACGTTGGGGGCATAGATATTTAAAATTGTTAGATCTTCTTGTTGGACAGACACTTTGAGTATGATATAGTGTCCTTCCTCATCTCTTATTATAGTCTTTGGCTTAAAATCTAATTGATCTGATATAAGGATTGCCACTCCTGCTTTCTTCTGATGTCCATTGGCATGGTAAATTCTTTTCCACCCCCTCACTTTAAATCTGGAGGTGTCTTCAGGCTTAAAATGAGTTTCTTGGAGGCATCATATAGATGGGTTTTGTTTTTTTATCCATTCTGATACCCTGTGTCTTTTGATTGGGGCATTTAGCCCATTAACACTCAGGGTAACTATTGAGAGATATGAATTTAGTGCCATTGTATTGCCTGTAAGGTGACTGTTACTGTATATGGTCTCTGTTCCTTACTGATCTACCACTTGTACTCTCTCTCTTTGCTTAGAGGACCCCTTTCAATATTTCCTGTAGAGCTGGTTTGGTATTTGCAAATTCTTTCAGTTTTTGTTTGTCCTGGAAGCTTTTAATCTCTCCTTCTATTTTCAATGATAGCCTAGCTGGATATAGTATTCTTGGTTGCATGTTTTTCTCGTTTAGTGCTCTGAAAATATCATGCCAGCTCTTTCTGGCCTGCCAGGTCTCTGTGGATAAGTCAGCTGCCAATCTAATATTTTTACCATTGTATGTTACAGACTTCTTTTCCGGGCTGCTTTCAGGATTTTCTCTTTGTCACTGAGACTTGTAAATTTTACTATTAGGTGACGGGGTGTGGGCCTATTCTTATTGATTTTGAGGGGCGTTCTCTGAACCTCCTGAATTTTGATGCTCATTCCCTTTGCCATATTTGGGCCATTCTCTGCAATAATTCTCTCCAGTATACCTTCTGCTCCCCTCTCTCTTTCTTCTTCTTCTGGAATCCCAATTATTCTAATGTTGTTTCATCTTATGGTGTCACTTATCTCTCGAATTCTCCCTTCGTGTTCCAGTAGCTGTTTGTCCCTCTTTTGCTCAGCTTCTTTATTCTCTATCATTTGGTCTTCTATATCACTAATTCTTTCTTCTGCCTCATTTATCCTAGCAGTGAGAGCCTCCATTTTTGATTGCACCTCATTAATAGCTTTTTTTATTTCAGGTTAGATTTTAGTTCTTTTATTTCTCCAGAAATGGCTTTTATATCTCCCAAGAGGGTTTCTCTAATATCTTCCATGCCTTTTTCGAGCCCGGCTAGAACCTTGAGAATTGTCATTCTGAACTCTAGACCTGACATATTACCAATGTCTGTATTGATTAGGTCCCTAGCCTTCGGTACTGCCTCTTGTTCTTTTTTTTGTCGTGAATTTTTCCGCCTTGTCATTTTGTCCAGATAAGAGTATATGAAGGAGCAAGTAAAATCTAAAAGGGTGGCAACAATCCCAGGAAAATATGCTTTAATCAAATCAGAAGAGATCCCAAGTCATGAGGGGGGAGAAAGGGGATAAAAAAGGTTCCAAAAGAAAGAAAGAAAAAAAAAAAAGAAAAGAAAAGAATTTTAAAAAAGAAAACGAATAAAGAAAAATATAAAAAGGAAATATATATATATTAGATAAACTAGTTAAAAAACGTCAATAAAGAAAAGGGTAAAAGTTAAAATTTTTAGCAGAAGAAGAGAAAGAAAATGAAAAAGAAAAAAATTAAATTAATTGCAATATTTTTTTTAAAGATTTTATTTATTTATTTGACAGAGAGAAATGACAAGTAGTCGGAGAGGCAGGCAGAGAGAGAGAGGGAAGCAGGCTCCCCGCTGAGGAGAGAGCCCAATGCGGGACTCGATCCCAGGACCCTGAGATCATGACCTGAGCCGAAGGCAGCGGCTTAACCCACTGAGCCACCCAGGCGCCCAATTAATTGCAATATTTAAAAAAAAAAAATCACAGGAAAAAAAAATCACAGGGAGAAAGCCATGAATTCCGTGCTTTGCTTTCTCCTCCTCTGGAATTCTGCTGCTTTCCTTGGTATTGAAACCACACTCTTTGGTAGATGCACTTGGTCTTGGCTGGATTTCTTGTTGATCTTCTGGGGGAGGGGCCTGGTGTAATGATTCTCAAGTGTCTCTGCCCCAGGCGGAATTGCACTGCCCTTACCAAGGGCCGGGCTAAGTAATCTGCTTGGGTTCGCTTTCAGGAGCTTTTGTTCCCTGAGCTCTTTCCGTATAGTTCCGGAGGACGGGAATACAAATGGCGGCCTCCTGGTCTCCAGCCCGGACGAGCCAGAAGCCCGGGGCCCCACTCCTCAGTGTGCCCTCAGAGAACAGCGCCCAGTTACTCCAGTCTGCCTGACCTCCGGCCGCGCTCTGAGCTCACCGAGCCTGCGACCGGTTCAAGGTAACCCCAAGCTGTGATCTTACTGTCGGCTCTGTCTCTGCAGCCGGATTTCCCGTTCCAATACCCGCAAGCTCTGCGACACTCAGACACCCCCGATCCTTCTGTGACACTGTGGGACCTGAGGCCACGCTGAGGCGAAGCGTGGGCTTCGCCCTGGTTTAGCCTCTGGAGCGATGTCCCTCAGCGGAACAGACTTTTAAAAGTCCTGATTTTGTGCGTTGTTGCTCTGCCGCTTGCCAGGAGCCGGCCCCTCCCCCCCAGGGTCTATCTTCCTGTCGCTTTGGATTCACTTCTCCGCCGGTCCTACCTTTCAGAAAGTGGTTGTTTTTCTGTTTCCAGAATTGCTATTCTTCTTCTCTTCGATCTGCCAATGGATTTGCAGGTGTTTGCAATCTTTAGATAAGCTATCTAGCTGATCTCCTGCTAGCTGAATTAGTCTCAGCCTGCTACTTCTCCGCCATCTTGACTCCCCCTGCCTCATTTGCTCTTTTTGAGTGCTTTTAACCAGACTCCAAGTTAACGCTGGTTTCCCAATCACAGGGCACTTTCATATTGGGGTATTACATTCCAGTGGGTCACTTCTGATGGCTCCCTCACCCTTCTGCTCATCCTCCAATATCATTTTGATCATCCCCACTCTGCTTTACCTCTCCACTGGGGTCTCCTGTCCCAATAGAAATCCATAAGTGTATAATCCTACATCTTAAGCTGATTTCATGGGTGTTCAGAGTGTTCTGGTAGAAAATTAGTGTGCTTTAGGGGAGCGGTTGAAACAGGGTCTCCTACCTCTCCACCATCTTGCCTCTCCCACTTTATAAAGCAATTTTGCAATATCTATCAAAATTAAAAAATAGCTAAATCCCTGAATTCCTTTAAAAATTTAAATAAACAATACACTCATAAACGTGTGCCCAATATGCCCGCAGAGATATTCATTCCAGCATTATCTGCAGTAATAGTAAACTGAAAATCTTAAATGTCCATCAGTAGGGAATTGGTTAAGTAAAATATGGTATATTAATATAATGCCACAGTACAAAAATGAATTAGATCTTCTTATGCAGATATGGGATGATAGCTAAGATATATTATTAAACAGTAAGCCACAAAACAGTGTGATCCTCTTCAGGTAGTGGGTGGTACAAGAATGGTCCAAGAACTTTTTTTTGTTTCCTAGGCTACCTGGAACCCTTTTACCCAAACTACAAGGGCAACTCCACACTCAAATTCCCATTAGACTAATACCTTCTCCCCCAGAAGAGAGTTTGTAACTCCCCAGTTTTAGCAACTGGTGTTTCCCAGCACTTCTTAAATAGCTGGTACTCAGACCCTCACTTACCATGGCACAGTATATGTTTGCAGTTATGTGCAAAAAAGATTTTTGAAGAATATCCAAGAATCTGCTACCAGGGATTAGGGAGAAGGAAGAAGAATGAATTGTGTGGGCTAGGGTATTTTATATTTAATTTTCTACCTATTCCAGATAGTTGATCTTTTAGTATCTTTATTAGGTTAGAAGTACAAAAAATACATGCTTATACTTATATAAAGAAAAAAAAACAATAATCTCTTTCCCTGTTCCTATTCCAGGTAACCAATATTAAGAGTTTGGTGTGTATATTGCCACATCTTCCTGTATGTTCATGTAAACATATACATGTATATATGGAGGCATTTTTTAGGAAATGGATTTTACTACTCAGACTACGTTCCAAATTATTATTTTCACTTTTATACCTGATCAATCTGTACTTATAATTTTAGTTGGCTTTTCATAGCTGCATAATATTACATGGTATAACTTTTTTTCCCCAACCTTTAATGGTGGATATTATATACAAAAAACAGTATAGCCTATATTAGGAATGCTGAATCAAAGCTTATGCACACAACCTTTTATTTATTCATTTATTTATTTATTTATTTATTTATTTTTGAAAAACAGTTCAGAAAATGCTTTTGTAATTCTTCTTCTTATTTATTTTTTATTTCTTTACAGTGTAACAGAATTCATTGTTTTTTGCACCACACCCAGTGCTCCATGCAATGCGTGCCCTCCATAATACCCACCACCTGGCTCCCCCACCCTCTCACCCCCCCCGCCCCCTCAAAACCCTCAGGTTTTTTTTCAGAGTCCATAGTCTTTCATGCTTCATCTCTCCCTCCAATTTTCTTCAACTCCCTTCTCCTCTCCATCTCCCTATGTCCTCCATGTTAATTGCTATTCTCTGCAAATAAGTGAAACCATATGATAATTGACTCTCTCTGCTTGCCTTATTTCACTCAGCATAATCTCTTCCAGTCCCATCCATGTTGCTACAAAAGTTGGGTATTCATCCTTTCTGATGGAGGCATAATACTCCATAGTGTATATTGACCACATCTTCCTTATCCATTTGTCCATTGAAGGGCATCTTGGTTCTTTCCACAGTTTGGCAACCGTGGCCATTGCTGCTATAAACATTGGGGTACAGATGGCCATTTTTTTCACTACATCTGTATCTTTGGGGTAAATACCCAGGAGTGCAATGGCAGGGTCATAGGGAAGTTCTATTTTTAATTTCTTGAGAAATCTCCACACTGTTCTCCAAAGTGGCTGCACCAACTTGCATTCCCTCCAACACGTGTTGTTTCCTATCTTGCTAATTTTGTCCATTCTGACTGGTGTAAGGTGGTATCTCAATGTGGCTTTAATTTGAATCTCCTTGATGGCTAGTGATGATGAACATTTTTTTCATGTGTCTGATAGCCATTTGTATGTCTTCATTGGAGAAGTGTCTATTCATGTCTTCTCCCCATTTTTTGATATGAATATCTGTTTTGTGTGTGTTGAGTTTGAGGAGTTCTTTATAGATCCTGGATATCAACCTTTTGTCTGTACTGTCATTTGCAAATATTTTCTCCCATTCCGTGGGTTGCCTCTTTGTTTTGTTGGTTGTTTCCTTTGCTGTGCAGAAGCTTTTGATCTTGATGAAGTCCCAAATGTTCATCTTTGCTTTTGGTTCCTTTGCCTTTGGAGACATATCTTGAAAGAAGTTGCTGTGGCTGATATTGAAAAGGTTACTGCCTATGTTCTCCTCTAAGATTCTGATGGATTCCTGTCTCACGTTGAGGTCTTTTATCCATTTCGAGTTTATATTTGGCACACAGCTTTTTAAATTGGAATTGGGCAGAGTATTTTCTATGGTATTTAGCAATTCTTTCTCCAACCAGAAATTTATGAGCAACTGTTTTTTTTATACTTAACTACACTGAAAGCTGTTAAATTTCTCAACAAGGTACAGAATGGGAATAGTAAATAATTGTTTTTATTTGCATTTTTTAATGAATAAAGTTGGGCAGCTTTTCATACGTTAATTACCAATTTGAATTTCTCTTCAAAAAGCATTAGGTCCTGATGGATTTATAAATAGCAAAAAAATCTGGATCTTCTCCCATTTTACAAATAACTCCTGTTATTTCAAAAAGGTAAAATTTCTTCAATTTACTTTGTTCAGATAATATAATTGTAATATCCAAATTGATAAAACAACAACAAAAAAGTAGATCAGTGGTTGTGTGCACAATACAATAACTTGAGGAGCTTTTTAAAAGTGTTTCTGCCTGGGTTACACTCAAAAGTTTCTGAATTTTTAAATTTGAGCTATGGTCTGGCACTTATGTTTCTTATGTACTACAGAACAATATTCCTTATCCATATAATGCTAATTTCTAAATGAAATGTTAAAAAATTGAATCCAGTAGTTCATTGAAGGAATTTAATACTCCATAATTGCATAGAATTTATTCTAGAAATATAATGATGCTTCAACGTGAGGATATCTAACAACTTAATTCATTACTTTCAATAATTTAAAGAGAAAGACCATATAGTTATATCAATAGATGCTTAAACATTATTTAGTAAAATTCATTCAAAATTCCTAGAAATATCTTTGAGTGTATTCGGACTAGAAACATATTATCATGATAAAACTGTTTATGGCAAACTATAGAAACATTATTGTAAAATAAGATATTAAATTCCCATTTAAGTCAGGATCCACTCAGGTATTCCTATTTTAATCAATAGCAAACATTTTTTTTGAAATCTGTCTAGTGCACTAAGACAGTAGATAAGTCATACATATTTTGGAACGAAAGAAGTATATATAATCATGCCATACAATAGTATACCTAGATAATCCAAGAGACTATAATAATAGAACTGTTTATAAGACAATTTTATGAAGTAGAAGGCTAAACTGCAACTAAAGAATAACAATAGATTTTCTTTATACTAGGGCTAAGTAGTTAGAAAACCAAAAGGGAAATACATCATTCATAATTATAAAAATATGAAATACCTAAGATTAAGTTCAGTAAAGAAAATATAGGACCTATGTGAAGATGGCTATAACATTTTCTTGAAAGATTGAAAATAAGTATCTCAAAATGGAAGAAGCTCTACCATGTTCATGTATAAAAAGAGTATTAACAAATGTCAATTCATCACAATTTCTGATACAAATATAATACAATTTAAGCACACACACACTATGTTTTAAATGTTTTCTTTTATTGGAACCAGATGAAATTGTTTCAGTTGAAATGGAAGAATTATCTGAGAATATTTTTTTTCATTTATTTATTTTCAGCATAACAGTATCATTATTTTTTCACCACACCCAGTGCTCCATGCAATCCATGCCCTCTATAATAGCCACCACCTGGTACCCCGACCTCCCACCTCCCCGCCACTTCAAACCCCTCAGATTGTTTTTCAGAGTCCATAGTCTCTCATGATTCACCTCCCCTTCCAATTTACCCCAACACCCTTCTCTCTAACTCCCCATGTCCTCCATGCCTTTTGTTATGTTCCACAAATAAGTGAAACCATATGATAATTGACTCTCTCTGCTTGACTTATTTCACTCAGCATAATCTCTTCCAGTCCCATCCATGTTGCTACAAAAGTTGGGTATTCATCCTTTCTGATGGAGGCATAATACTCCATAGTGCATATGGACCACATCTTTCTTATCCATTCATCCGTTGAAGGGCATCTTGGTTCTTTCCACAGTTTGGCGACCGTGGCCATTGCTGCTATAAACATTGGGGTACAGATGGCCCTTCTTTTCACTACATCTGTATCTTTGGGGTAAATACCCAGGAGTGCAATGGCAGGGTCATAGGGAAGTTCTATTTTTAATATCTTGAGGAATCTCCACACTGTTCTCCAAAGAGGTTGCACCAACTTGCATTCCCACCAACAGTGTAAGAGGGTTCCCCTTTCTCCACATCCTCTCCAACACATGTTGTTTCCTGTCTTGCTAATTTTGGCCATTCTAACTGGTGTAAGGTGATATCTCAATGTAGTTTTAATTTGAATCTCCCTGATGGCTAATGATGAACATTTTTTCATGTGTCTGATAGCCATTTGTATGTATTTATTGGAGAAGTGTCTGTCCATATCTTCTGCCCATTTTTTGATATGATTGTCTTTTTGTGTGTGTTGAGTTTGAGTTCATTATAGATCCTGGATATCAACCTTTTGTCTGTATTGTCATTTGCAAATATCTTCTTTCATTCCGTGGGTTGTCTCTTTGTTTTCTTGACTGTTTCCTTTGCTGTGCAGAAGCTTTGGATTTTGATGAAGTCCCAAAAGTTCATCTTCACTTTTGTTTCCTTTGCCTTTGGAGACATATATTGAAAGAAATTGCTGTGGCTGATATGGAAGAGATTACTGCCTATGTTCTCCTCTAGGATTCTGATGGATTCCTGTCTCACATTGAGGTCTTTTATCCATTTTAAGTTTATCTTTGTGTACAGTGTAAGAGAATGGTTCTCTGGCAGTCTGGAGCTGCCCAGACAGCCGCTGCTGCCGTGGTTTTGGGTACAAGCAAAAAATCCTGAGTCCCCAGGGACCGCGACTGGGAACCTGCTCTGCCAGCGGCCAAGGGGGGATTTATATGGGTTCTGCAGCTGGACTGAGGCTTCTCTCTGAGAGGGAGGTCAGGGTGCAGTTTGCTTTCCTCTAAACCTACAAAAACCATCAAAAGTGCTCAAGGCGAGAGAGAAAAACAAAAGTGAACAAATATAAAAACCTCCAGAGAACAAAAGCCTGAAAAAACCAGTTTCCTCAGAGCCCACCCCCTTGAGGGGGGCGGGAGGACTTAGCTGAGAGAACTTCAGGGACTGAAAACCCATGTGGCAGGCCCCTCCCCCAGAAAACCAACCGGGAAAGGAAAAAAAGAAAGACGACAAGAGAACAACCACCACTATTTCATAGGACAATTTTTATTATTAATTTGATCCCACTATTCTGGCTCATTTTTTAATATAGTTAATTTTTTATTATTATGTAGATAATTTTTTAACCTATTTACTGTCACAATGAGATGTCCAGTACATCAAATTCCATAATAACCTTCTAATCTGAAGTTTTTGATACATACACCTGTGTTTTCCTTTTGCATTTCTGTTTTTTAAATTTCTTTTTCTTTAATTTTAGTTTAGTTTAGTTTATTCCTTTTTAAAATTTTTATTTTCTAATATTCATATATAGTTAAACTTCAAGGTAATCCCCTTTCCCCAATCAATGCCACCCCTATAGGTAAGCCAATTCCTAATCCCCCCTTATCTTAGGAAAGTTGAGTCCTTTAACAAAGATATCAAGATACATCCAGGAAGAATCAAAACAACCTTCCTCACCCACACTGAGAATTTACAACCACTCTCCCATCTTTTTCTTCCACCAGTATTTCTGTGTTTTTGTGTTAGTCTGATAGTATATAAATCTTACACTCAGGGTTCTTTTTGACGACGTTCTTCCTTTATTTGCATATATATATATTTTTTTCTCTTGTCATATACTTTTATTAGTCTTTTTGTTTGTCTGTGTCTGTTTGTATACATCATAAATCTTACCTCGGGGCCCATTTGGGCGAAACCTTCTCTTTTATCTCACCTTTCTTTCCTGTCTCTCTCCCTCTCTCTTTTTTTTCTTTTCCTTTTCTTTTTCCTCTCATTTGGGTGGGGAACCCTGATTGCTCAGAAGCATTCCAGGGTGCACCTTGACTGCACCACAGTCGATACACCCAGCTACACCCTTTCAGCCATCTCTCACCAAAATGACTAGGAGGAGGAATGCCCAACAGAAGAAAAATACAGAGGATGGACCTACTGCAACAGAGCTAATGGCTATCAACATAGACAATATGTCGGAAAGAATTCAGGCTAACAATTATCTGAGAATATTTAAGAAATCTATGCAAATAAGAATGCCTCATGGAAATTAGTTTAACCAGATATTAAAACTTAACTTCTAAAACCATCCAAATAGATGGACAGAAGATAGGTAGATATTACCGACCAAACTTTAATCAGGCTTCCCTAAGCCCCCTTCTCAATGAGGTTTTGACACTGGGCTTCAGTATCTCTCCTTATTGGGACTGCATTGCCCAGTTTTATTAAGAATCCTACTAAATCAGTTTAAGTAGAATCCCCCACCCTAGGCATCTCCTCATTCCACAGCATTTTCCAGGTAGTATCTGACCATCCTAACCTGCTTTCAGCAAAAATCCTATTAAATTAGTATAGCAAGAATTCTCCCTATCCTTGATTTCCCCTCTTAATAATTTTCTGTCTACTAACTACCTCTCCCCCACCTGCTCCTTGGCTTTAAATCCCCAGTTGTCTTTGCTGAATTCAGAATTGAGCCCAGTTCTATGTTGTGGTATGTTTTCTCTTGTTGCAATAATCCTGCATAAAACCAGTTTTTTTAAGATTTTAATTCCAGTTAATATACAGTGTTATGTTAGTTTCAGGTATACAATATGGTGATTCAAAAATTTCATACATCAGTGCTGATTACCAAGGTTTATTCCTTAATCCCCATCACCTGTTTAAACCATCCCTTCACCTCATCCCTTCTGGTAACTATCAGTTTGTTCTCTACAATTAAGAGTCTGTTTCTTGATTTCTCTTTTTTCTCTTTGCTTATTTGTTTTGTTTCTCAAATTCTATGTATGTGTGAAATTATATTGTCTTGGTCTTTCTCTGAATGACTTATTTCACTTTGCCTTATACTCTCTAGCTCCATCCATGTATTTGCAAGTGGCAGATTTCATTTTTTTTATGGCTGAATAATATTCATCATTCTTTATATATAATATATATATATAATAATTCATATATATGTATGTTGATTCATTCATTGATGGACATTTTGGCTGCTCCTGTAGTTTGCCTATTGTAAATAATGTTGCTATAAACATAGGGAACTTGCATCCCTTTCAATTAGCATTGTTGCGCTCTTTGAGTAAATATCCAGTACTGTGTAAAGTAGTTCTATTCTTAACCTTTTGAGGAACTTTCATACTCTTTACCACAGTACCTACACCAGTTAACATTCCCAACAGTGCATGAGTGTTCATTTTTCTCCATATCCTCACCAACACCTGTTGTTTCTAATGTTGATTTTAGCCATTCTGACTGAAGTGATATATCACTATAGTTTTTTTTTTATTTCCAGCATAACAGTATTCATTATTTTTGCACCACACCCCGTGCTCCATGCAATCCGTGCCCTCTATAATACCCACCACCTGGTACCCCAACCTCCCACCCCCCGTCCCTTCAAAACCCTCAGATTGTTTTTCAGAGTCCATAGTCTCTCATGGTTCACCTCCCCTTCCAATTTCCCCCAACTCCCTTCTCCACTCTAAGTCCCCATGTCCTCCATGCTATTTGTTATGCTCCACAAATAAGTGAAACCATATGATAATTGACTCTCTCTGCTTGACTTATTTCACTCAGCATAATATCTTCCAGTCCCGTCCATGTTGCTACAAAAGTTGGGTATTCATCCTTTCTGATGGAGGCATAATACTCTATCCCCAGGGGTATAGGTCTGTGAATCACCAGGTTTACACACTTCACAGCACTCACCAAAGCACATACCCTCTCCAATGTCCATAATCCCACCCCCTTCTCCCAAACCCCCTCCCCCCAGCAACCCTCAGTTTGTTTTGTGAGATTAAGAGTCACTTATGGTTTGTCTCCCTCCCAATCCCATCTTGTTTCATTTATTCTTCTCCTACCCACGTAAGCCCCCATGTTGCATCACCACTTCCTCATATCAGGGAGATCATATGATAGTTGTCTTTCTCTGCTTGACTTATTTCGCCAAGCATGATACGCTCTAGTTCCATCCATGTTGTCGCAAATGGCAAGATTTCATTTCTTTTGATGGCTGCATAGTATTCCATTGTGTATATATACCACATCTTCTTGATCCATTCATCTGTTGATGGACATCTAGGTTCTTTCCATAGTTTGGCTATTGTGGACATTGCTGCTATAAACATTCGGGTGCATGTGCCCCTTTGGATCACTACGTTTGTATCCTTAGGGTAAATACCCAATAGTGCAATTGCTGGGTCATAGGGCAGTTCTATTTTCAACATTTTGAGGAACCTCCATGCTGTTTTCCAGAGTGGCTGCACCAGCTTGCATTCCCACCAACAGTGTAGGAGGGTTCCCCTTTCTCCGCATCCTCGCCAGCATCTGTCATTTCCTGACTTGTTGATTTTAGCCATTCTAACTGGTGTGAGGTGATATCTCATTGTGGTTTTGATTTGTATTTCCCTGATGCCCAGTGATATGGAGCACTTTTTCATGTGTCTGTTGGCCATCTGGATGTCTTCTTTGCAGAAATGTCTGTTCATGTCCTCTGCCCATTTCTTGATTGGATTCTTTGTTCTTTGGGTGTTGAGTTTGCTAAGTTCTTTATAGATTCTGGACACTAGTCCTTTATCTGATATGTCGTTTGCAAATATCTTCTCCCATTCTTTCAGTTGTCTTTTGATTTTGTTAACTGTTTCCTTTGCTGTGCAAAAGTTTTGATCTTGATGAAATCCCAATAGTTCATTTTTGCCCTTGCTTCCCTTGCCTTTTGCGTTGTTCCTAGGAAGATGTTGCTGCGGCAGAGGTCAAAGAGGTTGCTGCCTGTGTTCTCCTCAAGGATTTTGATGGATTCCTTTCGCACATTGAGGTCCTTCATCCATTGTGAGTCTATTTTTGTGTGTGGTGTAAAGAAATGGTCCAATTTCATTTTTCTGCATGTGGCTGTCCAATTTTCCCAGCACCATTTATTGAAGAGGCTGTCATTTTTCCATTGGACATTCTTTCCTGCTTTGTCGAAGATTAGTTGACCATAGAGTTGAGGGTCTATTTCTGGGCTCTCTATTCTGTTCCATTGATCTATGTGTCTGTTTTTGTGCCAGTACCATGCTGTCTTGATGACGACAGCTTTGTAATAGAGCTGGAAGTCCGGAATTGTGATGCCACCAACGTTGGCTTTCTTTTTCAATATCCCTTTGGCTATTCGAGGTCTTTTCTGGTTCCATATAAATTTTAGCATTATTTGTTCCATTTCTTTGAAAAAGATGGATGGTACTTTGATAGGAATTGCATTAAATGTGTAGATTGCTTTAGGTAGCATAGACATTTTCACAATATTTATTCTTCCAATCCAGGAGCATGGAACATTTTTCCATTTCTTTGTGTCTTCCTCAATTTCTTTCATGAGTACTTTATAGTTTTCTGAGTATAGATTCTGTGTCTCTTTGGTTAGGTTTATTCCTAGGTATCTTATGGTTTTGGGTGCAATTGTAAATGGGATTGACTCCTTAATTTCTCTTTCTTCTGTCTTGCTGTTGGTGTAGAGAAATGCAACTGATTTCTGTGCATTGATTTTATATCCTGACACTTTACTGAATTCCTGTATAAGTTCTAGCAGTTTTGGAGTGGAGTCTTTTGGGTTTTCCACATATAGTATCATATCATCTGCGAAGAGTGATAATTTGACTTCTTCTTTGCCGATTTGGATGCCTTTAATTTCCTTTTGTTGTCTGATTGCTGAGGCTAGGACCTCTAGTACTATGTTGAATAGCAGTGGTGATAATGGACATCCCTGCGGTGTTCCTGACCTTAGCGGAAAAGCTTTCAGTTTTTCTCCATTGAGAATGATATTTGCGGTGGGTTTTTCATAGATGACTTTGATGATATTGAGGTATGTGCCCTCTATCCCTACACGTTGAAGAGTTTTGATCAGGAAGGGATGCTATACTTTGTCAAATGCTTTTTCAGCATCTATTGAGAGTATCATATGGTTCTTGTTCTTTCTTTTATTGATGTGTTGTATCACATTGACTGACTTGCGGATGTTGAACCAACCTTGCAGCCCTGGAATAAATCCCACTTGGTCGTGGTGAATAATCCTTTTAATGTACTGTTGAATCCTATTGGCTAGTATTTTGTTGAGTATTTTCGCATCTGTGTTCATCAAGGATATCGGTCTATAGCTCTCTTTTTTGGTGGGATCCTTGTCTGGTTTTAGGATCAAGGTGATGCTGGCCTCATAAAATGAGTTTGGAAGTTTTCCTTCCATTTCTATTTTTTGGAACAGTTTCAGGAGAATAGGAATTAGTTCTTCTTTAAATGTTTGGTAGAATTCCCCCGGGAAGCCGTCTGGCCCTGGGCTTTTGTTTGTTTGGAGATTTTTAATGACTGTTTCAATCTCCTTACTGGTTATGGGTCTGCTCAGGCTTTCTATTTCTTCCTGGTTCAGTTGTGGTAGTTTATATGTTTCTAGGAATGCATCCATTTCTTCCAGATTGTCAAATTTATTGGCGTAGAGTTGCTCATAATATGTTCTTATAATAGTTTGTATTTCTTTGGTGTTAGTTGTGATCTCTCCTCTTTCATTCATGATTTTATTTATTTGGGTCCTTTCTCTTTTCTTTTTGATAAGTCGGGCCAGGAGTTTATCAATTTTATTAATTCTTTCAAAGAACCAGCTCCTAGTTTCATTGATTTGTTCTATTGTTTTTTTGGTTTCTATTTCATTGATTTCTGCTCTGATCTTTATGATTTCTCTTCTCCTGCTGGGCTTAGGGTTTCTTTCTTGTTCTTTCTCCAGCTCCTTTAGGTGTAGGGTTAGGTTGTGTACCTGAGACCTTTCTTGTTTCTTGAGAAAGGCTTGTACCGCTATATATTTTCCTCTCAGGACTGCCTTTGTTGTGTTCCACAGATTTTGAACCGTTGTATTTTCATTATCATTTGTTTCCATGATTTTTTTTCAATTCTTCTTTAATTTCCCGGTTGACCCATTCATTCTTTAGAAGGATGCTGTTTAGTCTCCATGTATTTGGGTTCTTTCCAAAGTTCCTTTTGTGGTTGAGTTCTAGCTTTAGAGCATTGTGGTCTGAAAATATGCAGGGAATGATCCCAATCTTTTGATACCGGTTGAGCCCTGATTTAGGACTGAGGATGTGATCTATTCTGGAGAATGTTCCATGTGCACTAGAGAAGAATGTGTATTCTGTTGCTTTGGGATGAAATATTCTGAATATATCTGTGATGTCCTTCTGGTCCAGTGTGTCGTTTAAGGCCTTTATTTCCTTGCTGATCTTTTGCTTGGATGATCTGTCCATTTCAGTGAGGGGAGTGTTAAAGTCCCCTACTATTATTGTATTATTGTTGATGTGTTTCTTTGATTTTGTTATTAATTGGTTTATATAGTTGGCTGCTCCCACGTTGGGGGCATAGATATTTAAAATTGTTAAATCTTCTTGTTGGACAGACCCTTTGAGTATGATATAGTGTCCTTCCTCATCTCTTATTATAGTCTTTGGCTTAAAATCTAATTGATCTGATATAAGGATTGCCACTCCTGCTTTCTTCTGATGTCCATTAGCATGGTAAATTGTTTTCCACCCCCTCACTTTAAATCTAGAGGTGTCTTTGGGTCTAAAATGAGTTTCTTGTAGGTAGCGTACTGATAGGTTTTGTTTTTTTTATCCATCCTGATACCCTGTATCTTTGGGGCATTTAGCCATTTACATTCAGGGCTACTATTGAGAGATATGAATTTAGTGCCATTGTATTGCCTGTAAGGTGACTGTTACTGTATATGGTCTCTGTTCCTTTCTGATCTACCACTTGTAGGCTCTCTCTTTGCTTAGAGGACCCCTTTCAATATTTCCTGTAGAGCTGGTTTGGTATTTGCAAATTCTTTCAGTTTTTGTTTGTCCTGGAAGCTTTTAATCTCTCCTTCTATTTTCAATGATAGCCTAGCTGGATATAGTATTCTTGGCTGCATGTTTTTCTCGTTTAGTGCTCTGAAAATATCATGCCAGCTCTTTCTGGCCTGCCAGGTCTCTGTGGATAAGTCAGCTGCCAATCTAATATTTTTACCATTGTATGTTACAGACTTCTTTTCCCGGGCTGCTTTCAGGATTTTCTCTTTGTCACTGAGACTTGTAAATTTTACTATTAGGTGACGGGGTGTGGGCCTATTCTTATTGATTTTGAGGGGCGTTCTCTGAACCTCCTGAATTTTGATGCTCGTTCCCTTTGCCATATTGGGGAAATTCTCCCCAATAATTCTCTCCAGTATACCTTCTGCTCCCCTCTCTCTTTCTTCTTCTTCTGGAATCCCAATTATTCTAATGTTGTTTCGCCTTATGGTGTCACTTATCTCTCGAATTCTCCCCTTGTGGTCCAGTAGCTGTTTGTCCCTCTTTTGCTCAGCTTCTTTATTCTCTGTCATTTGGTCTTCTATATCACTAATTCTTTCTTCTGCCTCATTTATCCTAGCAGTGAGAGCCTCCATTTTTGATTGCACCTCATTAATAGCTTTTTTGATTTCAACTTGGTTAGATTTTAGTTCTTTTATTTCTCCAGAAAGGGTTTTTATATCTCTCGAGAGGGTTTCTCTAGTATCTTCCATGCCTTTTTCGAGCCCGGCTAGAACCTTGAGAATTGTCATTCTGAACTCTAGATCTGACATATTACCAATGTCTGTATTGATTAGGTCCCTAGCCTTCGGTACTGCCTCTTGTTCTTTTTTTTGTGTTGAATTTTTCCGTCTTGTCATTTTGTCCAGATAAGAGTATATGAAGGGGCAAGTAAAATACTAAAAGGGTGGCAACAACCCCAGGAAAAAATGCTTTAACCAAATTAGAAGAGATCCAAAATCGTGAGGGGGGAGAAAGGGGATAAAAAGAGGTTCAAAAAGGAAGAAAGAAAAAAAAAAGAAAAAACAAAAAAAAAAAAAAAGAAAAGAAAAGAATTAAAAAAAAAAGGAAAACACCTAAGAAAAATGTAAAAAAGAAAAAGTATATATATTAGATAAACTAGTAAAAAATCGTTAAAAAAGAAAAAGGTAACAGTTAAAAAAAAAAAATTTTACCTGAAGGCGAGGAAAAAAAAACAAAAAATGAAAAAGAAAACAATTAAATTAACTGCAAGACTAAAAAAAAATCACAGGGAAAAAGCCATGAGTTCCGTGCTTGGCTTTCTCCTCTTCTGGAATTCTGCTGCTCTCCTTGGTATTGAAACCGCACTCCTTGGTAGGTGAACTTGGTCTCGGCTGGTTTTCTTGTTGATCTTCTGGGGGAGGGGCCTGTTGTAGTGATTCTCAAGTGTCTTTGCCCCAGGCGGAATTACACCGCCCTTACCCGGGGCTGGGGTGAGTAATCCGCTCGGGTTTGCTTTCAGGAGCTTTTGTTCCCTGAGCGCTTTCTGTAGAGTTCCGGAGGACGGGAATACAAATGGTGGCCTCCTCGTCTCCGGCCTGAAGGAGCCGAGAGCCCAGGGCCACACTCCTCAGTGCACCCTCAGAGAACAGCGCCCAGTTACTCCTGTCTGCCTGACCACCGGCCGCGCTCCGAGCTCACGGAGCCTGCGACCAGTTCAAGGTAACACCGAGCTGTGAGCTTACTGTCGGCTCTGTCTCTGTAGCCGGCTTTCCCGTTCCAATACCCGCAAGGTCTGCGACACTCAGACACCCCTGATCCTTCTGTGACCCTGCGGGACCTGAGGCCATGCTGAACCCACGTGGGCTTCGCCCCGGTTTAGCCTCTGGAGCGATGTCCCTCAGCGGAACAGACTTTTAAAAGTCCTGATTTTGTGCACCGTTGCTCTGCCGCTTGCCGGGAGCCGGCCCCTCCCCCCGGGGTCTATCTTCCCGTCGCTTTGGATTCACTTCTCCGCTGGTCCTACCTTTCAGAAAGTGGTTGTTTTTCTGTTTCCAGAATTGCTGTTCTTCTTCTCTTCGATCTGCCAATGGATTTTCAGGTGTTTGCAATCTTTAGATAAGCTATCTAGCTGATCTCCGGCTAGCTTAAGCAGTCTCAGCCTGCTACTTCTCCGCCATCTTGACTCCTCCTCCTATCACTATAGTTTTGATTTGCATTTCTTTGATGGTATTTGATGATGAACATCTTTTCATGTATCTGTTGGTCTTCTAGATGTCTTCTTTGAATAAATGTCTGTTTATGTCTTCTGTTCTTTTTTAATTGGAATATTTGTTTTTTAGGTGTTGAGTTGTATCCATTTTTTTATATATTTTTGGTACAAACCCTTTATTGGATATGTCATTGCCAACATCTTCTCCCATTCTGTAGGCTGCCTTTTAGTTTTGTTGATTGTTTCCTTCACTGTACAGAGAGCTTTTTATTTTGATGTAGTCCCAATAATATATATTTGCTTTTGTATTGCTTCCCTCAGGATACATATCTAGTAAGGTTGCTATGGCCGACATCAAAGAGGTTAATGCCTGTGTTCTTCTCTAGAATTTTTATGGTTTCAGGTCTCATATTTAGGTCTTTCATCCATTTTGAATTTATTTTTGTGTGGTTTAAGAAAGTGGCCTAGTTTTATTCTTTTCCATGTTTCTGACCAGTTTTCCCAATACCATTTGTTGAAGAGACTGTCTTTTTCCCACTGGACATTCTTTGCTGTTTGTCAACCTTTAATTGACCATAGAGTTGTGGGTTTATTTCTGGTTTTTCTTTTCTGTTCCTTTGATCTATGTGTCTATTTTTGTGCCACTACCATCTGTTTTGAATTACTATAGTTTTGTAATGTAACTTGAAGTCCAGAATTATGATGCCTCCAGCTTTGCTTTCCTTTTTCAAGATTGTTTTGGCTATTCAAGGTCTTTTGTTGTTCCATGTAATTTTAGATTTTTTTTTTTAGTTCTGTGAAAAATGCTGGTGATATTTTGATAGGGGTTGCATTGAATGTGTAAACTGCTTTGGGTATTATAGACATTTTAAAAATATTTGTTCTTCAATATATGAGCATGGACAATCTTTCCAATTCTTTGTGTCATCTTCAGTTTCTTTCATTGGTGTTTTATAGTTTCCAGAGTACAGGTCTTTCACTTCTTTAGTTAGGTTTATTCATAGGCATCTTATTACTTTTGGTGCAATTGTAAATTGGATTGTTTTTGTTGATTTCTCTTCCTATTGCTGTATTATGGGCATGTAGAAATGTAATAGATTTCTATATATTAATTTTGTATCCTGAAACATTACTGAATTTTTTTTTTCAATTGTAAAATTTTATGGTGGAGTCTTTTGGGTTTTCTATATAGATTATCATGTCATTTTCAGATAGTGAAGGTTTTATGCCTTCCTTACCAATATGGATTCATTTTATTTGTTTTTGTTGTCTGATTGCTGTGGCTAGGACCTCCAGTACTATGTTGAATAAAAATTGTGGGAGTGGATATCTTTGTCTTGTTTCTGACCTTATATGAAAGCTCTGTTTTTCTCCATTGAGGATGATGTTAACTGTGGATTTTTCATTTGTGGCCTTAATTATGCTGAGGTATGTCCCCTTTAAACTCACTTTGTTGAGGGTTTTTATCAAGAATTGGATGTTGTCCTTTATCAAATGTTTTTTCCTTTGAAATAATCATGGTTCTCATACTTTCCCTCATTGATGTGGAGTATCATGTTGATTAATTTGCAAATATTGAACCACACTTGCAACCCAGGAATAAATCCCACTTGATCATATTAAATAGGCCCTTTAAAGAGAATGACTTTACCTAACTTTCTTATGCCCAGTTTACTTGCCAACCCTTAATACGAGTCTTATAGCTGCTAAGGGGTTCTGACTACAATCCCAGAGCAGAAATAAATGTACTTTCTATGTAAACCTTTTTCTTGTTAAATCTAGTGGAAAGCTACTTTAAAGATAGCTTGCCATTTAAGAAAAAAAAATAGCATCTCATAATGTCATCAGTTATGAAGTTTCCATTATTGATAGATGGGACATTCAGCCAGTAAATTGGTAACATATATGGGGATGTTTGATTAGCTAAAATATCTTCTGCACTGAACTCTGATATCCAGTTTGTGGCTAGTCACATAATAGATAAGAAAATCTAGGACAGTATGATACTCTTGTTGAGAGTGAATAATGATAAATCTCCTTAAACCAGTGACAGAAATATGAGTTATTGAAAATGATGTGATTTTAAAAACTGTGTAGATTGTAATGGATACCTTTGGGTTAACTGAGAACTGTTGAAAATGCAGACTTGATGAATAGGCATCAATTACATAGTATGTTAGTTTTGTTTTTGCTCTCTTCCTTCACGCATATGTACCTTGCCAACAAAATTAGCCAAGCAATTTATTCAACAATGCCATTATATATCAATGAGTCTCCTTTGACTTTGTGGTTGCACAATGATATTGAAGCATGCAAAGAAGTATTCATAACCCCAGACTGAAGTATTTATAGTAAAACAACTTCATCTTATATGGCTTCTTATAACATGTGGTTTGTCTGGGTCTTGGCTCAGATTGCTTATGAAATGGTCATATATCTAAAAGTTGAAAATTATAGTACTTTATTTCTATGTGCTTAGATATCTGTATGACAGGATTCTCTTTTGAAAAAAAAAATCACCTCAGTTTTCCAGAATTTCAGTTTCACAACTTCTGTTTTACCTTTACTTAGGACCTCATAGTACTTTCACTGGTGAAATACTCGCTGAATTTTTGAATTGCTCAACTAATTTTACATTTATTTTGGACTTAGAAAAAAATCATATTGTATTGAGGAAACCTTAGTATAAAAACTCACATTCACTGTTTTTCCAATAAGTCATTATTTAGCTTATAGTCATTAAAGCACCTCTTGACTTCCTAGGTGGATGTAACTCAGAGTGTAGACTGTAGGATAGTACTTTAGCTAAGAGCATGTGATTAATGAGGCTATAAATAGAGGGCTTTCTAAAATGGTCTCAAATTATCACACACTTGTTTTAAGAAAAATATCTGTGGAGATTCCTCATTTTTTTTAAAGATTTTTTTTTAAGATGTTTGGATTTCTACCTGAGATATGTGTCTAGACTTCATAGGCTGCAGGTGGCTGCTGTTTTGATAATTGAGTTTTACTTGGTATTACTTAGTCAAAGCTCCTGTATGATATAACTGTGCAATTAGATGGCATATCTCATCTCAGTGCCAGACAAGGCAACTTTGACAAATGCCATTGCCATAAATGTCCCTAGTCACCCTTCACCTCTTTCTTTCTTTCTTTCTTTCTTTCTTTCTTTCTTTCTTTCTTTCTTTCTGTCTAATTGCTCCCTTACATGATAATACATTTATCCCACTAAGCTAAAGCTGGCATGACTATTTAGATATAGCTCCCTAATCCTTACTAGCATAAGGTTAGACAATTGATACACTTCCTGTGTATGTACGTGCATGCATGCATATGTGTGTGTATGTATGTGTGTATGTGTGTGTGTTTCCAGGCTTGAGACAAGTAAAAGTTATTTTACATTCTTAAAGTAGGTTCTTTGCAGTAAGGAAGCATTAAACATATAGTAACAAATGAACCATGGGTTATATTTTTAAAGGTATAAAATGATGTAATTCCATGCTTCCCTGAAGTCTCAATAAACTTTTTCTCTGATGAAAGGCCTGTAAAACTGTCCAAGTTTGTTTTTACTCTTCTGGGAACTAGCTGGTTACTTTAGTTAAAACTGATGCTCAAACTCTATTGTATGTGCTACATGAATTGGATTGAATCCTGAATTACTTTGAAGCTGAAGGTATGAAATGCAGTGTTCTACTTCCAACAGTGCTTACTTGCCAGCTTCTCTTTCACTTACTAAATTTTCAACATAAAAATAAATGGCTATAACTATAAATGAAACATTTGTAAGAAGTGCACTGAACCAGGGATCAGGAACTAATACTCTGATCCTGACTTGCCATTAACTAGATGGATGTTTTAAGGCAAGCCACTTTCCTTCCCTGGGCCTCAGATTACCTTTGGAAGATAAGATTCAGACTCTGTGTTCCCTTTTATCTCTAAATATCTGTGTTCTACTGTTTTAAGACTACCTTTACCAGATAATACCATTTATTATGAGATACTGTTTTTCAGCCTCTTTGGGAAAATATTTTTGGTTTATTTACAGAATTGTGGCATACACTTTGAAGCCCTTTTCTTTTTTGTCATCTTGCAAAACAAATCAGCTTTAAGTAAAATATCTATCTTCTTTTAACTTGCAACTCTATAGTAGTGCAGTAATACATAAGCTGGCAGAATTTATTGACTAAAGAGGAGAACTTCATTGTTTGTACAAGTTATTTTTTTTCCTAAGATGCATTAGTGTCTTTCAGTAAAGATCATCCAATTTTGTTTCCACACTTCAGGAGATAAATTTAGAATGTTTCAGACAATGCTTGTGTTTAATGAGTCAGAATCAGAGTAATTTATAGAACAACTGAGAAGTAAATTAAAAAAAAAAAAGGAAATTCTTGTTCTAAACAAATGGATCTGTGGTGAGACACCAGTTACTCAATGCAAAATGGCAAAGGATTCATTTTTCTTTCTTACTTTTGTTTCCAGATTCCTTGAATTAGAATGCTTCCTAAAGATACAGATTATGTAAACTGACATAAAGTTAAGCCTTTTGGGTGAAAAAAGTATGACAAGGGGAAGAAATTCAATTTATGTGGCTGACTTGTATAGGTTTATTCATTTATTCACTTATTCATCAAATATATCAAGTACATTTAAGTGCCAAGCAATATGCTTTGACTTACATCCAGCTCATATCAATCACTTAGTGTGTTTACTCCTTTTAAAAAAATCGGAGATATATCAAGTTGTTAGAAATACATGATAACTAAATATTTTTGTGCTCACCACTAAGCTTTACTATTTTTCAGTATTTTCATTCAGAATTTTTTAAATAAATAAAATATTAGAGATACTTTTCTTATTCCAGCTGCCTTCACTTATTCCCTTCAGGTGATGGACAGTAACTATTTGATATATTTTCATATATATGCATGTATCTACATCAAATATAAGATTGATTTGCATGTTTTTAAATTGTATGTCAACTGAATATAAGTAGTAGTATTCTAATTATATCATATTGCAAACTATTTTTTGCTCACATTTATGTTTTTGAGTTTAAATTCATATTGATATGAGTAGCTTTTTTTTAATTGCTGTGTATTATTCCACTGTTAGAATATTTCCATTTTTTGTTTGATCCACTTTTAGTTTCTTTTGATACTTTTAACTATTATAATAGAACTACAAGAAAAATTTAAAAAATACTGTAGGTATATTGTATAAACGTGTGAAAGTTTCTCTAGTTCTATACCTAGTACTGATATTGTTGGATTAAAGGGCATTTCACCCAATTTACTAGCTATCACCAAATTACTGTCTAAATAATATACATGCAATTATTTATACTCCCATTAATTTTATTTTGTTTTATTTTATTTTATTCCCATTATTTTATATTCCCATAATAGTATATGACTATTCCCATGGCTATACAATTTTTTTTTCTGCATCAGTTGAGATAATTATGGTCTTTTCCTTAATTTTCTTAATGTAATTTACTAAAGTGATTAATTTTTTATGTTGAATCATCCTTGTATTTCAGACTGAGTTAGAAAGTCTTCTCTCTTCATTTTTTCAGAAGAGTTTGAGAGAAAAAAAATGGTGTTAATGTCTTTCTAAGATTTCATAGGATTCACTAGTGAAGTTATCAGGTCATAGTATTTTCTATATTAGAGGTTCAATCCTTTTATATATTACAGGTCTATTCAGAATTTCTATATGCTCCTGAGTCAGTTTTGGTAGTTTGTGTATTTTTAGGAATTTATCCATTTCATCTAGGTTAACTAATTTGTTGGTGCGGAATTGTTCATCGTATTTTTTTTAATCCTTTTATTTTTGTAAAATTATTAATATTGTTCCCACATTCATTTCTGATTTTAGTAATTTGAGTTATCTATCTTTTTTCTTAGTAAAACTAGCTAAAGTTTTATCAATTTTGCTATTGATTTCTAGTTTCATTTTATTGTGATTAGAGAACATACTTGAGCCTGGTCTTCCCATACACACCACTTTGATGGGACAGACAGAGTGCCAAGGACCAGGAGACAGGGACTGTTAGGGGCCTTAGGCAGTGCAGAAGCCCACGGATGGGGAGGAGAGACTTAGGCATGGGAGTCTGTTGGACCTTAACACTTCCCCACAGAGAGACAGCCTGGTGGCAGACAATGGGGAGGAGTGGGTCTGTTGCTAGGCCAGGCCATGAGTGCTGAGCTGATGCACTCTCCTCCTCATTGCTGCCTCAGTCCCTGGCAAAGCTCAAGGCCACTTGGGGACATGGCCCTCAAGCAGCTTTGCACTGTCCTCAAAGTATTGTTAATAACTAGACTTGTAGTAGAAGGGATTGCAGTGGCCTAAAAACCCAAGAGGCTTTTCTCAAATGTTTGATGATCATTGAATGTCCACTCTTATTTATAAAAAGAGCACTAAAATCTGATTATTACCTGTCTGAAAGTATAGAAAGGACATGTTTACTGTGGCCCTCACTGATGGACAAAATATTGGAATCAAGCTGATTGACTTGATCCTTCTCATTATTTTCTATTTTAGTACAAGTGCAATAGCCTTTTAAAAGGTCATAGCTTGCAAAACTACTTTTAATAAAACTGTATTTCAGGAAGCAACCAAGATCAAACAAAGCAGGACCAACCTGAGTTCCACTGAGCTGCCTTTTCAAAATGATTTTGCATAAGCACCGTCAATGAAAACATTTAATCGCACCTTCAAATTGGAAGGGGAGGTGAACCATGAAAGACTATGGACTCTGAAAAACAATCTGAGAGTTTTGAAGGGGTGGAGGGTGGGAGGTCGGGGTACCAGGTGGTAGGTATTATAGAGGGCATGGATTGCATGGAGCACTGAGTGTGGTGAAAAAATAATGAACACTGTTATGCTGAAAATAAAAAATAAATTAAAAAAAAATAATAGCTACACTATCAAACAGGCACATGAGTGCCCTGAACAGACCCTAGAAGACAGAGTAATTGAGGAGATTATTTGTGGAATTTATGTTAGGGGGCAAGAAGATTCTGCATGAGCACCTATCAGAAATAGGAAGACCTTCCTTTCCTATTAACCCATTGCAATGGTGAAGTTTTTACTATCTCAGACAGTCTATATGTTAAACCAACAAAGGAACCTACTTTATTCAGTGAAACAATAATAACCATTTATTGCTTGGTACCAGTAAAGTAGTATTGGAAGAGAGGAGTGATCAGCTGAACTAAGCCCAGCTCCTTGTTAGTCTTAGCAAGAGGAATAATGTTCTAGATTGATACAACTTCTAAAAATGTTGATCCCACACTAAGTTTATTTATTTTATTTTTTTTAAAATTTTTTATTTTTTATAAACATATATTTTTATCCCCAGGGGTACAGGTCTGTGAATCACCAGGTTTACACACTTCACAGCACTCACCAAAGCACATACCCTCCCCAATGTCCATAATCCCACCCCCTTCTCCCAAACCCCCTCCCCCCAGCAACCCTCAGTTTGTTTTGTGAGATTAAGAGTCACTTATGGTTTGTCTCCCTCCCAATCCCATCTTGTTTCATTTATTCTTCTCCTACCCACTTAAGCCCCCATGTTGCATCACCACTTCCTCATATCAGGGAGATCATATGATAGTTGTCTTTCTCTGCTTGACTTATTTCGCCAAGCATGATACGCTCTAGTTCCATCCATGTTGTCGCAAATGGCAAGATTTCATTTCTTTTGATGGCTGCATAGTATTCCATTGTGTATATATACCACATCTTCTTGATCCATTCATCTGTTGATGGACATCTAGGTTCTTTCCATAGTTTGGCTATTGTGGACATTGCTGCTATAAACATTCGGGTGCACATGCCCCTTTGGATCACTACGTTTGTATCTTTAGGGTAAATACCCAATAGTGCAATTGCTGGGTCATAGGGCAGTTCTATTTTCAACATTTTGAGGAACCTCCATGCTGTTTTCCAGAGTGGCTGCACCAGCTTGCATTCCCACCAACAGTGTAGGAGGGTTCCCCTTTCTCCGCATCCTCGCCAGCATCTGTCATTTCCTGACTTGTTGATTTTAGCCATTCTGACTGGTGTGAGGTGATATCTCATTGTGGTTTTGATTTGTATTTCCCTGAACCCAGTGATATGGAGCACTTTTTCATGTGTCTGTTGGCCACCTGGATGTCTTCTTTGCAGAAATGTCTGTTCATGTCCTCTGCCCATTTCTTGATTGGATTCTTTGTTCTTTGGGTGTTGAGTTTGCTAAGTTCTTTATAGATTCTGGACACTAGTCCTTTATCTGATATGTCATTTGCAAATATCTTCACCCATTCTGTCAGTTGTCTTTTGATTTTGTTAACTGTTTCCTTTGCTGTGAAAAGCTTTTGATCTTGATGAAATCCCAATAGTTCATTTTTGCCCTTGCTTCCCTTGCCTTTGGCGATGTTCCTAGGAAGATGTTGCTGCGGCTGAGGTCAAAGAGGATGCTGCCTGTGTTCTCCTCAAGGAGGTCTTTTCTGGTTCCATATAAACTTTAGAATTATTTGTTCCATTTCTTTGAAAAAGATGGATGGTACTTTGATAGGAATGGCATTAAATGTGTAGATTGCTTTAGGTAGCATAGACATTTTCACAATATTTATTCTTCCAATCCAGGAGCATGGAACATTTTTCCATTTCTTTGTGTCTTCCTCAATTTCTTTCATGAGTACTTTATAGTTTTCTGAGTATAGATTCTGTGCCTCTTTGGTTAGGTTTATTCCTAGGTATCTTATGGTTTTGGGTGCAATTGTAAATGGGATTGACTCCTTAATTTCTCTTTCTTCTGTCTTGCTGTTGGTGTAGAGAAATGCAACTGATTTCTGTGCATTGATTTTATATCCTGACACTTTACTGAATTCCTGTATAAGTGCTAGCAGCTTTGGAGTGGAGTCTTTTGGGTTTTCCACATATAGTATCATATCATCTGCGAAGAGTGATAATTTGACTTCTTCTTTGCCTATTTGGATGCCTTTAATTTCCTTTTGTTGTCTGATTGCTGAGGCTAGGACCTCTAGTACTATGTTGAGTAGCAGTGGTGATAATGTACATCCCTGCCGTGTTCCTGACCTTAGCGGAAAAGCTTTCAGTTTTTCTCCATTGAGAATGATATTTGCGGTGGGTTTTTCATAGATGGCTTTGATGATATTGAAGTATGTGCCCTCTATCCCTACACTTTGAAGAGTTTTGAACAGGAAGGAATGCTGTACTTTGTCAAATGCTTTTTCAGCATCTATTGAGAGTATCATATGGTTCTTGTTCTTTCTTTTATTGTTGTGTTGTATCACATTGACTGATTTGCGGATGTTGAACCAACCTTGTAGCCCTGGAATAAATCCCACTTGGTCGTGGTGAATAATCCTTTTAATGTACTGTTGAATCCTGTTGGCTAGGATTTTCTTGAGTATTTTCGCATCTGTGTTCATCAAGGATTTTGGTCTATAGCTCTCTTTTTTGATGGGATCCTTGTCTGGTTTTGGGATCAAGGTGATGCTGGCCTCATGAAATGAGTTTGGAAGTTTTCCTTCCATTTCTATTTTTTGGAACAGTTTCAGGAGAATAGGAATTAGTTCTTCTTTAAATGTTTGGTAGAATTCCCCCGGGAAGCCGTCTGGCCCTGGGCTTTTGTTTGTTTGGAGATTTTTAATGACTGTTTCAATCTCCTTACTGGTTATGGGTCTGCTCAGGCTTTCTATTTCTTCCTGGTTCAGTTGTGGTAGTTTATATGTTTCTAGGAATGCATCCATTTCTTCCAGATTGTCAAATTTATTGGCATAGAGTTGCTCATAGTATGTTCTTATAATAGTCTGTATTTCTTTGGTGTTAGTTGTGATCTCTCCTCTTTCATCCATGATTTTATTTATTTGGGTCCTTTCTCTTTTCTTTTTGATAAGTCGGGCCAGGGGTTTATCAATTTTATTAATTCTTTCAAAGAACCAGCTCCTAGTTTCGTTGATTTGTTCTATTGTTTTTTTGGTTTCTATTTCATTGATTTCTGCTCTGATCTTTATGATTTCTCTTCTCCTGCTGGGCTTAGGGTTTCTTTCTTGTTCTTTCTCCAGCTCCTTTAGGTGTAGGGTTAGGTTGTGTACCTGAGACCTTTCTTGTTTCTTGAGAAAGGCTTGTACCGCTATATATTTTCCTCTCAGGACTGCCTTGTTGTGTCCCACAGATTTTGAACTGTTGTATTTTCATTATCATTTGTTTCCATGATTTTTTTCAATTCTTCTTTAATTTCCCGGTTGATCCATTCATTCTTTAGAAGGATGCTGTTTAGTCTCCATGTATTTGGGTTCTTTCCAAACTTCCTTTTGTGGTTGAGTTCTAGCTTTAGAGCATTGTGGTCTGAAAATATGCAGGGAATGATCCCAATTTTTTGATACCGGTTGAGTCCTGATTTAGGACCGAGGATGTGATCTATTCTGGAGAATGTTCCATGTGCACTAGAGAAGAATGTGTATTCTGTTGTTTTGGGATGAAATGTTCTGAATATATCTGTGATGTTCATCTGGTCTAGTGTGTCGTTTAAGGCCTTTATTTCCTTGCTGATCTTTTGCTTGGATGATCTGTCCATTTCAGTGAGGGGAGTGTTAAAGTCCCCTACTATTATTGTATTATTGTTGATGTGTTTCTTTGATTTTGTTATTAATTGGTTTATATAGTTGGCTGCTCCCACGTTGGGGGCATAGATATTTAAGATTGTTAGATCTTCTTGTTGGACAGACCCTTTGAGTATGATATAGTGTCCTTCCTCATCTCTTATTATAGTCTTTGGCTTGAAATCTAATTGATCTGATATAAGGATTGCAACTCCTGCTTTCTTCTGATGTCCATTAGCATGGTAAATTCTTTTCCACCCCCTCACTTTAAATCTGGAGGTGTCTTCGGGTTTAAAATGAGTTTTTTGGAGACAAAACCTAGATGGGTTTTGTTTTTTTATCCATTCTGATACCCTGTGTCTTTTGACAGGGGCATTTAGTCCATTAACATTCAGGTTAACTATTGAGAGATATGAATTTAGTGCCATTGTATTGCCTGTAAGGTGACTGTTACTATATATGGTCTCTGTTCCTTTCTGATCTACTACTTGTAGGCTCTCTCTTTGCTTAGAGGACCCCTTTCAATATTTCCTGTAGAGCTTGTTTGGTGTTTGCAAATTCTTTCAGTTTTTGTTTGTCCTGGAAGCTTTTAATCTCTCCTTCTATTTTCAATGATAGCCTAGCTGGATATAGTATTCTTGGCTGCATGTTTTTCTCGTTTAGTGCTCTGAAAATATCATGCCAGCTCTTTCTGGCCTGCCAGGTCTCTGTGGATAAGTCAGCTGCCAATCTAATATTTTTACCATTGTATGTTACAGACTTCTTTTCCCGGGCTGCTTTCAGGATTTTCTCTTTGTCACTGAGACTTGTAAATTTTACTATTAGGTGACGGGGTGTGGGCCTATTCTTATTGATTTTGAGGGGCGTTCTCTGAACCTCCTGAATTTTGATGCTCGTTCCCTTTGCCATATTGGGGAAATTCTCCCCAATAATTCTCTCCAGTATACCTTCTGCTCCCCTCTCTCTTTCTTCTTTTTCTGGAATCCCAATCATTCTAATGTTGTTTCGTCTTATGGTGTCACTTATCTCTCGAATTCTCCCCTCGTGGTCCAGTAGCTATTTGTCCCTCTTTTGCTCGGCTTCTTTATTCTCTGTCATTTGGTATTCTATATCACTAATTCTTTCTTCTGCCTCATTTATCCTAGCAGTGAGAGCCTCCATTTTTGATTGCACCTCATTAATAGCTTTTTTGATTTCAACTTGTTTAGATTTTAGTTCTTTTATTTCTCCAGAAAGGGCTTTTATATCTCTCGAGAGGGTTTCTCTAGTATCTTCCATGCCTTTTTCGAGCCCGGCTAGAACCTTGAGAATTGTCATTCTGAACTCTAGATCTGACATATTACCAATGTCTGTATTGATTAGGTCCCTAGCCTTCGGTACTGCCGCTTGTTCTTTTTTTTGTGTTGAATTTTTCCGTCTTGTCATTTTGTCCAGATAAGAGTATATGAAGGAGAAAGTAAAATACTAAAAGGGTGGCAACAACCCCAGGAAAATATGCTTTAACCAAATTAGAAGAGATCCCAAATCGTGAGGGGGGAGAAAGGGGATAAAAAGAGGTTCAAAAAGGAAGAAAGCAAAAAAAAAGAAAAAAGAAGAAAAAAAGAAAAGAAAAGAATTTTTAAAAAGAAAACAAATAAGAACAATATAAAAAAGAAAAAATATATATATTAGATAAAATAGTTAAAAACGTTAAAAAAGAACAAGGTAAAAGTTAAAAAAAATTTAACCAGAAGGCAAGAAAAAAAACAAAAAATGAAAAATAAAAAAATTAAATTAACTGCAAGACTAAAAAAAAAATCACAGGGCAAAAGCCATGAGTTCCGTCCTTTGCTTTCTCCTCCTCTGGAAGTCTGCTGCTCTCCTTGGTATTGAAACCGCACTCCTTGGTAGGTGAACTTGGTCTTGGCTGGATTTCTTGTTGATCTTCTGGGGGAGGGGCCTGTTGTAGTGATTCTCAAGTGTCTTTGCCCCAGGCGGAATTGCACTGCCCTTATCAGGGGCCGGGGTGAGTAATCCGCTCGGGTTTGCTTTCAGGAGCTTTTGTTCCCTGAGCACTTTCCGTAGAGTTCCGGAGGATGGGGAACACAAATGGCAGCCTCCTGTTCTCCGGCCCGGAGGAGCCGAGAGCCCAGGGTCCCACTCCTCAGTGCGCCCTCAGAGAACAGCGCCCAGTTACTCCCGTCTGCCTGACCCCGGCCACGCTCCGAGCTCACCGAGCCTGCGACCAGTTCAAGGTAACACCGAGCTGTGAGCTTACTGTCGGCTCTGTCTCTGTAGCCGGCTTTCCCGTTCCAATACCCGCAAGGTCTGCGACACTCAGACACCCCCGATCCTTCTGTGACCCTGCGGGACCTGAGGCCACGCTGACCCTGCATGGGCTTCGCCCCGGTTTAGCCTCTGGAGCGATGTCCCTCAGCGGAACAGACTTTTAAAAGTCCTGATTTTGTGCGCCGTTTCTCCGCCGCTTGCCGGGAGCCGGCCCCTCCCCCCGGGGTCTATCTTCCCGTCGCTTTGGATTCACTTCTCCGCCGGTCCTACCTTTCAGAAAGTGGTTGTTTTTCTGTTTCCAGAATTGCTGTTCTTCTCTTCGATCTGCCGGTGGATTTTCAGGTGTTTGCAATCTTTAGATAAGCTATCTAGCTGATCTCCGGCTAGCTGAATTAGTCTCAGCCTGCTACTTCTCCTCCATCTTGACTCCTCCTCCCCACACTAAGTTTAAAAGTAAGATTTTTCTTGGGCACCTGGGTGGCTCAGTGATTTAAGCCACTGCTCTCAGCTCAGGTCCTGATCTCAGGGTCCTGGGATCAAGTCCTGCACTGGGATTTCTGCTCAGCGGGGATCCTGCTTCCCTCTCTCTCTCTCTGCCTACTTGTGATCTCTCTGTTAAATAAATAAATAAAATCTTTTTAAAAAGTAAGATTTTTCTTTACATTTTTTTTCTTTTCTCTAAATTTATGCTCCCATAAATGGCACAGGGTTGTAGACTGGATAAAACTACAGAACCCATCCATATTCTGTCTTCAAGAGACACATTTGGAACCACAAGATTCATCCAGACTGAAAGTGAAGTGACAGAGAACAATCTTTCATGCCAATGGGCCTCAAAAGTAAGTTGGGGTAGCAAGTCCTATATCAGATAAATTAGATTTTAAACTAAATAATGTCAGAGATACAGAAGGACACTGCATCATTATTAAAGGGTCAATCCACCAAGAAGATCTAACAATTGTAAATATTTATGCTCCCAATATAGGAGCAGACAGCCACATAAGCCAACTACTAATCAAAACAAAGAGTCATATTAATAGAAATACATTAATTGTTGGGGTTCTTAACATACCACTCTCAGTAATAGACAGATCATCCAAGCAGAAAATCAATAAACAAGAGCTTTGAATGACACATGGGACCAGAAGGACCTCATAGATATATACAGAACATTCCACCCTAAAACAGCAGAATACTCATTCTTTGTGAGTGCATATGGAACTTTCTCCAGCATAGATCACATACCGGGCCACAAATTAGGGCTCAACCAATACCAAAAGATTGAAATTATGCCCTGCATACTCTCAGACCACAATGCTTTGAAACTGGAACTCAACCACACGAAAAAGTTTGGAAGGAATTCAAACACTTGGAAGCTAAAGACCATCCTGCTCAAAAATGTTTGGGTCAACCAGGAAATCAAAGAAGAACTTATACAATTCATGGAAACCAATGAGAATGAAGACACATTGGTTCAAAACCTGTGGGATACGGCAAAGGCAGTCCTAAGGGGAAAATAAATAGCCATCGAAGCCTCACTCAAAAAACCCGAAAAATCCAGAATACACCAGCTCTATTTACACCTTAAAGAACCAGAAAATCAATAAAAAATTAAGCCCACAAAATAAGGGAAATAATCAATATTAGAGCAGAGACCAAGGAGCTAGAAATTAGAGATACAGTAGAATACATCAACAGAAATAGAAGCTGGTTCTTTGAAGGAATTAATAAGATCAATAAAACACTGGCTAAAGTAATCCAAAAGAAAAGAGAGAGGACCCAAATTAATAAAATTATTAACGAAAAGGGAGAGATCATGACTAACACCAAGGAAATAGAAACAATCATCAGAAATTATTATCAACAGTTTTATGTCAATAAGTTAGGTGCCTAGACAAAATACATGCATTCCTGGAAACCTATAAATTCCAGGACTGAAACAGGAAGAAATTGATAACTTGAATAGACCAATATATTCTATTATTGAGATTGAAGCAGTGATCAAAAAGCTCCCAAAAACAAGAGCCCAGGAACTGAAGGATTCCCCAGAGAATTTTACCAAACATTCAAAGAATACATAATACCTATTCTTCTGAAGCTGTTTCAAAAAAAATAGAAACAGAAGGAAAACTTACATACTCTTTCTATGAATCCAGCATTACCCTGATCCCTAAACCAGGCAAAGATGCCATCAAAAAGGAGACTTTCAGCCCAATATCCCTGATGAATATGGATGCCAAGATTTTCAACAAGATTCTAGCTAATAGGATCCAACAGTACATTAAAAAGATTATCCACCATGACCAGGTGGGATTTATCCATGGCATGCAAGGGGTGGTTCAACATTCGCAAATCAGTCAATAGATTGACTAATCAATAGAAAAAATCAGTAAGAAAAGAGAGAAGAGCAACATGGTCCTCTCGATTTCTCTGATGTAGAAAAAGCATTTCACAAAACACAGCATCTGTTTCTGATTAAAAGTCTTCAAAGGATGGGGATAGAGGGAACATTCCTCAACTTCATAAAATCTATCTATGAAAAACCCACAGTGAAAATCATTCTCAATGTTGAAAAGCTGACAGACATCCTTTAGAGACAAGGAACATGACAAGTATGTCCATTCTCACCACTGTTGTTCAATATAGAACTAGAAGTCCTTGCAACAGCAATCAGACAACCAAAATAAATAAAAGGTATTCATATAGGTAAAGACGTCAAACTGTCTCTTATTTACAGGCGACATGATATTTTATATGGAAAACCCAAAAGACTCCACTGCCAAACTACTAGAACTCATATAGCAATTCAGTAATGTGGCAGGATACAAAATCAATGTACAGAAATTAGTTGATTTCTTATATACTAACAATGAAAATATAGAAAGGGAAATTAGAGAATTGATTCCATTTACTATCACACCAAGAATCATAAGATACCTTGGAATAAACCTAACCAAAGAGGTAAAGGATCTGTACTGAAGGAACTACAGAACACTCATGAAAGAAATTGAAGACACGAAAAGATGGAAAAGCATGCCATGCTCATGGATTGGAAGAATAAACATTGTAAAAATGTCTCTGCTGCCCAGAGAAATCTATACTTTCAGTGCCATCCCAATTAAAATTCCACCAGCATTTATCAAAGTGGTGGAACAAACAATCCTAAAATATGTATGGAACTAGAAACGACCCAGAATTGCTTAGGAAATGTTGAAAAAGAAAAACAAAACTGGGGGCACCTTATTGCTCAATTTTCAGCTTTACTATAAAGCTGTGATTACCAAGACAGCATGGTACTGGCACAAGAACAGACACACAGATAAGTGGACCAGAGTACAGAGTCCAGATATGGACCCGTAACTCTATGGTCAAATAATCTTTGACAAAGCAGGAAAAAGTAGTCAGTGGAACAAAGACAGTCTCTTCAATGCATAGTGCTGAGGAAATTGGACAGCTATGTGTAGAAGAATGAAACTCAACCATCCTCTTACATGTGTAGAAGAATGAAACTCAACCATTCTCTTACATCATACACCAAGATAAACTCGAAATGATTAAAAGACCTAAATGTGGGGCAGGAAGCTATCAAAATCCTAGAGGAGAATATGGGCAGTAACCACTTCGATATCAGCCTCAGCAACTTCTTGCAAGACATGTCTCAAAAGCGAAGATTAACTTTTAGGACATCATCAAGATCAAAAGTTTCTGCAGAGCAAAGGAAACAGTCAACAAAACAAAGAGGCAACCCACGGAATGGGAGAAGATATTCGCAAATGGCACTTCAGGTAAAGGGCTAATATCCAAGATCTATAAAGAATTCCTCAAATTCAACACTCAAGAAACAGATAATCACATCTAAAAATGGGCAGAAGATACAAACAGACACTTCTCCAAAGAAGACATACAAATGGCTAATAGCCAAATGAAGAAATATTCATCCTCATTAGCCATCCAGGAGATTCAAATCAAACAGATTATTCAGATACCACCTTACACCAGTTAGAATGGACAAAATTAACGGATAGGAAATAACAAGTTTTGGAGAGGATGTGTAGAAAGAGAACCCCTCTTACACTGTTGGTGAGAATGCAAGTTCGTGCAGCCACTTTGAAAAACAGTGTGGAGATTCCTTCAGAAATTAAAAATAGAGCTACCTTATGACCCTGAAACTGCACTACTGGGTATTTACCCCAGAGATACAGATTTAGTAAAAAGAAGGGCCATCTGTACCCCAATGTTCATAGCAGCAATGACCACAATCGCCACACTGTGGAAAGAGCCAAGATGCCCTTCAACAGACACATGGATAATGAAGACATGGTCCCTATATATAATGGAATTTTACTCCTTCATCAGAGAGGATGAATACCCAACTTTCGTATCAACATGATGGTACTGGAGGAGATTGTGCTGAGTGAAGTAAATCAAGCAAAGAGAGTCAATTATCATATGGTTTTACTTACTTGCAGATCATAAGGAATAACACGGAAGACATTGAGAGATGGAGAGAAGTGAGTTTGGGAAATCAGAGGGGGAGACAAACCATGAGACACTGTGAACTCTGAGAAACAAATCGAGAGTTTTGGAAGGGAGGTGGTGGGGGGTTGGGTGAGCCTGGTGGGGGTATTAAGGAGGGCACAAAGTATATGGAGCACTGGGTGTGGTGCATAAACAATGAATCTTGAAACACTGAAAAAATAAAATTAAATTAAAAAAAAAACAAAAAACATTAATTTGTTTTATAAGTTAGTGTACTTACCATTTCAGTTACTTACATAAATGTAAATGGTTAAAGTACCACACATATTTCAATATAGGCATTTGTTCTAGAATGTGTCAAAATATAACTAGTTATTGTGGAGGCTCTAATTAAGATTCTGATTTCTGGGACAAGATGGCGGGGAAGTAGGAGGAGGTGCCCTTTCAACCTGTACCCTAAAGTGAGCTGATTACCTACCAAAGAACTCCAATCACCCATGAAATCAGCCTGAGATCAGAATTATACACGTCTGGATCTCTACGGGGGCAGAAGACACCAGTGGGCAGGTAAAGCGGAGTGGGAACATCGGACTGAGATTGGAAGATAAATAAAAGGGGGAGGGAGCCACCAGAAGTGACCCATTGGAAAGTAATACCCCAATATGAGAATGCCCTGCATATGGGGACCAGCAATAACTGGTCAATTTTGGGATTTTATAGTTTCCCAGGAATGCATCCATTTCATCTAGGATGCTTAGCTTAGTGTCATAGAACTGTTGATAATAAGTTCTGATGATTGTTTCTAATTCCTTGCTGTTAGTTGTTCTCTCCCTTTTCATTCATAATCTTGTGAATTTGGGCTTTCTCTCTTTTCTTTTGGATTAGTGTGGCCAATGGTTTATCAATCTTATTGATTCTTTAAAAAAAGCCAGCTTGTAGTTTCATTTATACATTCTACTGTATCTCAGGTTTCTACCTCATTGATCTTAGCTCTAATCTTGATTATTTCCTTTCTTATGTGTGGAGCTGGTTTGATTTGTTGTTGATTCTCCAGTTCTTTAAGGTGTAGAGATAGCTGGTGTGTTCTGGATTTTTCAATTTTTTTGAGGGAGGCTTGGATGGCTATGAATTTCTCCATTAGGACCGCCTTTGCTCTATCCCATGGGCTTTGGACCGAAGTGTCTTCATTCTCATTGGTTTTCATGAATTGTTTCAGATCTTCTTTGATCTCCTGGTTGATCCAAGCACTCTTAAGCAAGGTGGTCTTTAGTTTCCAGGTGTTTGAGTTCCTTCTGAACTTTTCCTTGTGATTGAGCTCAAGATTTAAAGCATTGTGATCTGAGAATGTGCAGGGAATAATCTCAGTCTTTTGGTATCATTTCAGTCCTGGTTTGTGACCCAGTATGTGGTCTATTCTTAAGAAGGTTCCATGTGCACTTGAGAAGAATGAGTATTCTGTTGTTTTAGGGTTGAATGTTCTGTATATATCTATGAGGTCCATCTGGTCCAATGTGTCATTCAATGCTCTTGTTTCTTTATTGATTTTCTGCTTCGGTGATCTGTCTATTTCTGAGAGATGTGTGTTAAGATCTCCTACTATTAATGTATTCATATCAATATGACTCTTTATCTTGATTAACAGTTTTCTTATGTAATTGGCTGCTCCCATACTGGGGGCATAGATATTTACATTTGTTAGATCATCTTGGTGGGTAGCCCTTTTAGAAATGAAGTAGTGTCTTTCTGTATCTCTGACTACAGTCTTTAGTTTAAAATCTAATTTATCTGATATGAGAATTGCTACCCTGACCTTCTTTTGAGGACCATTTGCATGAAAGATGCTTTTCCATCCGTTCACTTTCAGTCTGGGTGTATATTTAGGTTCAAAATGGGTCTCTTGTAGACAACATATGGATGGGTCCTGTCGTTTTATCCAATCTGCAACCTTGTGTTGTTTTATGGGCACATTTAGGCCATTCACATTGAGAGTGATTATTGATAGATACGTTTTTATTGACATCATGTTACCTTTGAAGTATTTCTTTCTGTAGATTGTCTCTATATCTGTTCAATGCTATTCTTAAGACTTTTCCTATTTGATGGAACCCCCCCTTAATATTTCCTGCAGTGTCAGCTTGGTAGTCGCATAAGCTTTTAAGCCTTGTCAGTATTGGAAACTCTTTATCTCTCCATCCATTTTGAATGTCAGTCTTGCTGGATAAAGTATTCTTGGCTGCATGTTCTTCTCATTTAGTGCCCTGAATATATCTTGCCAGCCCTTTCTGGCCTGCCATGTCTCTGTGGACAGGTCTGACGTTATTCTGATGGGCTTTCCTCTGTAAGTAAGGAGACTCTTTGTCCTAGCTACTTTCAAGGGATTATATCCACAATTACGATTCCTCAATTTGACTATCAGGTTTCTTGATGATTTTTTGGAATCTATAATCTTGTGTGGAGACCGTTCAGCCTCTAGTACATGAACATTGGTTCCATTCGCAAAATTGGGAAAATTTTCATGAAGACCTTGTACCACTTTATCTTCTAGACTTCTTTCTTTCTCTTCCCTTCAGGGATTCCAATAATTCTGACATTGGAACGTTTCATGGCATCATTTATTTACCTGATTCTGTTTTCGTGGCTTCTAAGCTGTTTGTTCCAGGCTTCCTCTTGATCCTGTCTCTCCATCTGTTTGTTTTCCAGATCACTAATTCTATCTTCTGTCTCAGTTACCCTAGCTTTGAGAGAATTTAGATTAGATGGCAAGTCATTGACAGCATTGTGAACCTCATCCCTGGTTGCTTTCAATTCTGCCCTAACATTGTGAACACCATCTCTGGTCGCTTTCAGTTCGGCCCTAATCAATTCCATTTGGTCATCCATGGCTTTCTCTAACCTAGCTATTGCCTGGATAATTGTTAGCCTGAATTCTCTTTCTCATATATTGTCTATGTAGATAGATGTTATCTCTGTTGCAGAAGGTCCATCCTCTGTATTTTTCTTCTGTTGGGCATTCCTCCTCCTAGTCATTTTGGTGAGAGATGACTGAATGGATGTAGCTGGATATATTGACTGTTGTGCAGTCTAGGTGCACCTTGGAACATTTCTGAGCAATCAGGAATCCCCACCCAAACGAGAGAAAAAAGAAAAGAAAAAGAAAAAAAAAGAGAGTGAGAGAGACAGGAAAGAAAGGTAAGATAAGAGAAGGTTCAGCTCAAATGGGCCCCAAGGTAAGATTTATGAAGTATACAAACAAAAACAGACAAACAAAAAGACTGATAAAAGTATATGACACGAGAAAAAAAATATATGCAAATAAAGGAAGAACCTCATCAAAAAGAACCCAAAGTATAAGATTTATATACTATCAGAACAAACACAAAAACATAGAAACAGTGGTGGAAGAAAAAGATGGGAGAGTGGTTATAATTTCTCAGTGTGGGCGAGGATGGTTGTTTTGTTTTTTCCTGAATGTATCTTTATATCTTTGTTAAAGGACTCAACATTCCTAAGATAAAGGGGGATTAAAAATTGGTTTTCCGGGCGCCTGGGTAGCTCAGTGGGTTAAGCCGTTGCCTTCGGCTCAGGTCATGGTCTCAGGGTCCTGGGATCGAGTCCCGCATCGGGCTCTCTGCTCAGCAGGGAGCCTGCTTCCCTCTCTCTCTCTCTCTCTGCCTGCCTCTCCATCTACTTGTGGTTTCTCTCTGTCAAATAAATAAATAAAATCTTTAAAAAAAATTGGTTTTCCTATAGAGGTAGTATTGATTGGGGAAAGGGGATTAACTTTGAAGTTTTACTCTGTATGAATATTAGAAAATAAAAATAAAAAATAAACTAGATGAAACTAAACTAAAATTTAAAAAAAAGTAATTTAAAAAATAGAAATGCAAAAGAAAACACAGGTGTACGCATCAAAAAGTTCAGGTTAGAAGGTTATTATGGAATTTGATGTGCTGGACATCTCACTGTGATGGTAAATAGGTTAAGAAATTTTTTATATTAAAAAAAATGAGCCTGAATAGTGGGAACGAATTAGAACTAAAAGTTGTCCTATGAAGTAGTGATGGTTGTTCTCTTGTGGTCCTTTTTTTTTTTTTTTTTCCTGTTTAGTTTTCTGGGGGAGGGACCTGCCACGTGGTTTTTTAGTCAATGATGTTCCCTGAGTTAAGTCTTCCCACCCCCCTCAATGGGGTGGGTTCTGAGGAAACCGGTTTTTTCAGGCTTTTGTTCTCTGGAGATTTTCATGTTTGTTCACTTTTCTTTTTCTCTCACCTTGACTGCTTTTGATGGTTTTTGTAGGTTTAGAGGAAAGCAAACTGCACCCTGACCTCTCTTTCAGAGAGAAGCCTGTTTTCTCTCCTGTGGGTGCTGCAGAGCCTGTATAAGTTCCCCCTTGGCTGCTGGCAGAGCAGGTTCCGAGTCGTGGTCCCTGGGGATGCAGGATCTTCTGCTTGTACCCAAAACCACTTCACGGGTGGGTGTATGGGCAGCTGCAGACTGCCAGAAAGGTTCCAAGCAGCAATCACACACTGAGGTTTTCCCACTGGCCCAGGCGTGGAGTGCCTGGTCTTTCTGGGTCTAAGAGCGCCTGGCTTGTGCGCACCTCTCTCAGGGGAGGCTATGGGTTACCCGTGCATTTCAGGCTCTGAGAGCGGGCTGGGCCTTCACGCACCTCTCTCAGGGGAGAGTTTGGGGGTGCGTGCACGTCTCAGGCTCTGAAACAATGGCGCGGGTCAAAGAGCACCGGGTGGGCCTTCACGCCCCTCTTTCAGGGGAGGGTGAGGGGTGCACGTGTCTCAGGCTCTGCAGCATGGCTTGGTGTTCTGCCCTCTTGTGAGGCTCCCAGCCCCGCACAGGAGCCAGACCCCACGCAATCTCGGGCGCGTTGGCGGCTCAGGGACCAAGACCTGGTTTCTCTGCCACACTCTCTCTGGCTCAGCACCAGGGGAGGCTGTCCTGGGTCCGGGGACTTAAGGACCTGTCCCTAGCCATCCTGATTCCCACAATTTCCCTCCCGCGATCATTTGCTCTTTTTGAGGGCTTTCAACCTGTCTCCAGTTAATGCTGGTCCCCAGACACAGGGCACTCTCGTATTAGGGGTATTACTTTCCAATCGGTCGCCTCTGGTGGCTCCCTCCCCCTTTTGTTTATCTTCTGATACCAGTCCAACATTCCCACTCTGCTTTACCTGCCCACTGGCGTATTCTGCCCCTATAGAGATCCAAACATGTATAATTCTGATCTCAGGCTGATTTCATGGGTGATCGGAGTTCTTGGATAGGTAATCAGCTCACTTTAGAGTACAGGTTGAGATGGCACGTCCTCCTCCTTCCCCGCCATCTTGTCTCTCTAAATTCAAATAAATAAATTCTTAAAAAAGGTCACTGTATAAAGTATTAAGTATTTGTCTAAATAATTTTTAAAATTTTCTATTTGCCTTTTAATTTTGTTGTTATTAATGTTTATTTAAGTTTTGAAATCTGTTGATTTTTTTCTTTAAGAATTAAAAAGCCCTTCCATTTTTCAAGATCAATTATAAATTTATTTATATTTTCTTCTATATGTTTTGGTATCATTTTTTATAGTTCACTTTTTAAATCATGTGGAAATTATTTGATGTATGGCATGTGGTAAGGATCTAACCTGATTTCTTTTTAAATTGTGAGCTTAAGTTCTCAATACCCTTTGTTTAAAAGCATGTACTTCACCCATTGGTTTTGAATTATGTCATTTATCATAAATTGTTGATATTCTAGTATCTTATTCTGGTCTATAAATTCTGCTGCAAAGATATACCTACAAATTCCTTCATCTCTACTCATGGTAAATTGTATTATTCCAAATATATAATCTATCCTTGGTGATAAGATTATAAATTCACATCTTTCGCCATGAACTTTGCAGTGCCCTCCCACTCTTTTTCTGGGCGTGGCCATGTGACTTACTTTGGCCAATACAATTTTAGGAAATGTGTTTTCAGACTTGGGCTTACTCTCTTTAAGTTCTGGGACTGCCAAGAGAAGAGCACACTCAGGTTACCCTGCTACATCCAGGAGGAGAATGCAAGACAAATAGAAGCTGCTTTCACCAAGCTACCCTACCTAGGCTTACCTTGGGTTAGCTAAACTTTATTCAATATACATATGTTTAGGGAATCCCAGTCAATATCCTGAATAGCCTGAACTATACTATATTAGCCAATTCCCAATTCACAACCATATAAGCTAAATAAATTCCAGTAAGATTTTTGTGGTTTCTCATTATATACTAATAACTAACTCAATAATAAATTTTACTCTATGATAAGATGTTGACTTATTTTATTTATTTTTTACTTTGCAAAAGTATTTTATAGCTGTTCTTGGCTGTATATCCTGGTTTGCTTAATAATGTAATTATTTGTGTGCATATATTACCTTTTACCTGGAACTAGTCTGACTTGAAAGATGGTTGAAAACAGATATCAATTTATTCATTTTTTAGTAGTACCCATGACAATACCTAGCTTAGAACTTCTTTGTTAATAATGATAATCAATACCTAGTCATTGCTGAATTAAACTAAAATTCTTCAAGATCCAGAAGTACATAGTGAATCCCTACATTATCATTTACTTTATTACCTATAATGAAACTTAGAATGTTTGGTGCCATATAGATGGAGCCTATATTTATATGGGTTTATTTTATTCTATAGTCTCTTCTCCATAGTAAAAATTGTTATTACAGTTTATATCAAATGGCATATGCTACCTTGGGTTATCACAATATTCATAATATAGAAGCTACATAAAGAGTTTTCTCATTTTGTTTGTCAATTTTACTATAACTTACTGTCTTTCAACTTACTCTGAAATCTCTCATACTTCCCTATTTTTACTTCAAGAAACTAATATTTGGATATATATGAAGGGACTTGAAGCAAGTGGAGAACTCTGATTCAGTGCAGTAAGAATGTTTGCAAATTTTTCATAGGGTTTTAGTGACCTCATATGTAATGCTTTCAAATGATATCAAAGTAAATTCATTATACATAACATGTGAATTGAAAGTCAAAATTGCCTGGCTTTTGATTTTGTCTAAGGGGGAAAGAAAAAGGACAAACTGTCAAGGCTTAGTGAATATATCATCAATGTAATGTGATATTCTTGAGTGGAAATGTATTTTTAATATTTTTACCAGGATTTCTTGGAACCATCTTCTCCTTAATATTTATCCCACTAGAGACCTTATTAATGCTACTTTATCTTTCAGCAGAACATTCCTTTTTTTCCATCTGTCACTGGGGCATTTTAATTGCCTCTACAGATCTGCAATACAACTAAATATTTTCTGAGGCAACCTATAATAGATGGTTCTGCTGTTGTGTGTAATCATTTCCATTAAATATTATAGTGAAACTGAATTATGATTGTTATATTATGTGTATTATATATTTATATTATATAATTACATATTATAAATAATATATATTAAATCCTTTTTCATTTAGGAAGCCCCATTAATTTATGTTTGTATTTAATAAAACTAACTCTTAAATAATTTGCCTAGTTTTTAAATGTGTTGCCCCAAAAATAAGGGAGTTAGAAAGAAGTAACTAAATTACTAGTGTAACAATGGCTCTTTCAAGACATTCTAGCCTTATGGCTTATGGTGTGTGAGAAACATGTAACTTCCCTAATTTTTTCTCAAAGAAAAGTCCAGTTTTTCTCATGACCTGTGCAGGTCGTATGTCCTTATCCAAGTCACTTAACATCTCTGGGCATCTGCTTTTTAATTTTTTATTTTCTAAACTAACTGTCTTACTTTGTATACAGTAAAAGGAGGTAGCTACATTACTTTAGTAAAGTTTCTCCTGAGATATTTACAGTAAAATCATTATAAAAGTATATATTAAGATAGAGTTAATATACCATTTTCCTCCTGTCTCCTGTTCCATATAAATCTACCTGACTCTTTGTAATGAATATAAATGGCCTCTTGAAATTATCTCCATCTGACAGACGAATATGGTGAAACAAGGGTGTCTGTAGCACAATGTCTATCATATAAGCCAACACTTAACAAAACGCTTTTGGTATCAATTTTTCACTTCCAGGAATAGAACTCGCTGACCTAATAATGAGATTCCTGGTTACACATTGCATTAGCAATAATATTTGCAAAAACTGGTGCTAAAATATCTCCAATAAGAAAGCATTTATCTTTAGTTTATCATTCATAGAAATATGCTGAGGAAAAGACATCTTCAGGCAGAAAATATACTTCCACCTTTAGCTGAAAAGGTAGTCTGTCGACAGCTACACACAGGCAGATATGATAATTACTGAAATAGTTGAAGAAAAATTCTATTATTAAGACTGAAAAATTTTGACCACTGTCATTAATTAAACAAATGAACAAACAAACAAACAAGATTCTCTTTTCTCTCTCTTCCCAAAATTGTTGCCATGTTGAGAGCATAAACAATCACCATTTCCCTTAGTTCTATTAATCTGCCCATATACTTATCCATATCTTCCAACAATAACTTCCTTTTCCTTCTCTTTCTATTCTTGATAAAAAATAATATGCCCTACTTACTTTTAAGGTTTATCATGAATGGAGAACATCTAATACACAGCCAGGTCATGATTTTATGGCAGAAAATAATGGGTCAGAATCAAGAGCTAGCTAATAAGAGACACAATCTAAAAACACAGAACCAGGGAATGAGGGAATTGAGTTTTAATACAAAAGGAAAAGTAACAAGTCAAATCAAGGGACAAAATAACAATGGTCACTAAGGATATCAGAATAGAGTAAAAGTTGTTAGATGGTCACTTTCCTCTTATCTCCATACTGTTAGACATTAATTTGCCTCTTTATATGAGCACTGAGGACAACTGACCCCAGTTCTGAGTTGATGTCAAATAAAGGGCAGATGTGGTTCTCTACATAAGGGTCTACAACTGTACATTGGATCTTTGGCATCAGATGATAATTATGGAGGTTTGAAGGCAAGTACAGAGACTGAAAGACTACGAATGATCTATTCTGATTTCATGTTTCTCAGGACTTCTACTACTTCTCCTTTCTTGGTTTAACACATTTTATATGAAGAATGTGTAATACGAAATATTTTTAATGGTGAAGAAAGTTAAACTGGCTTTCCCATATTTGGAAACATAGTCTGCATAGGATTATTCCATAACAACATGACTAAAGCCCAAGTTGGTGAAAAATTACTTTCAGATGGTTATGAAGATAATGCTGTGGAGAAGCCCTCATCTGAATGAATATGTTAGTCATCATATACACCAGAACAATGTTTTAAATGTTTTCTGGAAAAGTGCTCTAAAAGTAGAGGGCAGCATATTCTAAGAATGATAATTGTTGAATTCATCATAATCTTAAGAACAAACAAAAGAAAGAAAAAAAGGAGAGTGTGATAATTAGAAGAATATTATTTTAATCAGATTGCCTTTGATAAAAAGGATTGGTGCTTTCTTTTAATCATTAATATAAAAATTTCTGAGATGTTACCTTTTCATTTTTGACAAGTTGATATTTTTTACCTTGCATATCAGGTTGTCCAGTGTAGGGACATATCAATGTGATATGAAATTATGTGCATAAAAAGTTAAATTTCTTGCCCATTATCTACATTGACTCATCTAACACCATAATCCACATATTTGGCGGTATCAGGGAAATGCTCCATTGTCATCCATACCACATACCTCCTGGCTTCTGAGACTGCAGGACCATTAGAGTAATAGCTGCCCCTACTTGTATCACTTTAACTCCTTATCTTAGAAAAGGAGAAAATAAATGAAGGTGGTTGTCACAAAAACTCTTGGATCCCTCTGTTTAGTCTTTGCTTCTTACAAATACTTCACAAGTCACTTGGGGCAAAGAGCAAATAAAACTACCTTCATAATCTCATCTGAATTCAGCTGGGCCTGAATTTGGTTAATTTAAATGAATGAGAACTTTCAAAGATGGATACAACGCATGAGTAGGGAAAACAATAGGGGGATCCAAGTGGTGAGAAAAAAGTTCATTTGTGCAGACAGAATAAGACCATCCAGAGTGTTCTTTATATTTTTAAATTATTTAAATATAGTCATATGTAATGTTATATTAGTTTTAGGTTCACACCATTGTGATTCCACAATTCTATAAATTATGCAAGGCTCACAATGATAAGTGTGGTTACCATCTGTCACCATAAAATATTACTACAATATTATTAACTCTGTGCCCTATGCTGTACTTTTTAATCTCTGTACCTTATTTATTTTATAACTGGAAGTTTGTACCTCTTTATCCTTATGACCTATTTTGGCCATCCTCTTTTGGCAACCACTGATTTCTTCTCTGTAATTCTGAGTCTTGTTTCTGTTTCATTTCTTTGTTCATTTGTTTTGATTTTTAGATTCCATGTGTAAGTGACATCATATGGTATCTGTGTTTCTCTGACTGACTTATTTCATTTAGCATATCTTCTAGGTACATCCATGGTGATACAAATTATAAGAGTTCATTCATTTTTATGGCTGAGTAATATTCCATTATAAGTATATAGCATATTTACTTTATTTATTCATCCATCAATGGACACTTGGGTTACATCTTTATCTTGGCTACTGTAAGTAATGGTGCAATAAACATAGCGGTGCATATATCATTTGAAACTAGTTTTATGATTTTCTTTGGGAAAATACTTACATACTGTTTATACTGTTTCCCACAGTGGCTCTACCAGGTTACATTCTCATCAACAGTAAATGAGGGTGTCCCTTTTCTCCACATCCTAGACAGCATTTGTTATTTATTATCTTTTTGCTACAAGTCATTCTAACTGGTGTGAGGCGATATCTCATTGAGGTTTTGATTTACATTTTTTTTGTGTGACAGTACCATACTATTTTGATTACTATAGCTTAGTATTATATATTGAAATATGGGATTGTGATACATCCAGATTTGTTCTTTCTCAAGATTGCTTTGGCTACTCAGGGTCTTTTGTGGTTTCAAACAAATTTGGGGATAATTTGTACTAGTTGTGTGAAAAATACTATAGGAATTCTGATGAGGATTGCATTAGCTCTATAGATTGCTCTATAGATTGCTTTGGGTAATATGGACATTTTAAAAAGGCTGATTTTTTCCAATCCATGAACATAGTATATCTTTCCATTTGTGCCATCTTTAATTTCTTTCTTCAATGATTTATAGTTATCAGAATAATTCTTTCACCTCTTCTGTTAAATTTATTCCCAGGTAGAGGGGTGGAGTCAAGATGGTGGAGAAGTAGCAGGCTGAGACTACTTCAGGTAGCAGGAGATCAGCTAGATAGCTTATCTAAAGATAGCAAACACCTACAAATCCAACAGATCGAAGAGAAGAAGAACAGCAATTCTAGAAACAGAAAATTAACCACTTTCTGAAAGGTAGGACTGGCAGAGAAGTGAATCCAAAGCAACGGGAAGACAGACTGTGGAGGGAGGGCCCAGCTCCCAGCAAGCAGCAGAGCAACGGAGCACAAAATCAGGACCTTTTAAAGTGTGTTTCACTGAGGGACATCACTCCAGAGGCTAAACCAGAGTGAAGCCCATGCGGAGTCAGCATGGCCTCAGGACCTGCAGGGTCACAGAAGGATCGGGGGTGTCTGAGTGTCACAGAGCTTGCAGGTATCAGAACGGAAAAGCTGGCTACAGAGACAGAGCTGAGGAGTGAGCTCTCAGCTTGGGGTTACCTTGAACCGGTCGCAGGCTCGGTGAGCTTGGAGCGTGGTTAGAGGCCAGGGAGACAGGAGTAATTGGGCGCTATTCTCTGAGGGTGCACTGAGGAGTGGAGCCCCGAGCTCTCGGCTTCTCCGGGCTGGAGACCAGGAGGCCGCCATTTTCATTCCCATCCTCCGGAACTCTATGGAAAGCACTCAGGGAACAAAAGCTCCCAAAAGCAAACCTGAGCAGATTGCTCAGCCCAGCCCCTGGTAAGGGTGCTGCAATTCCGTCTCAAAGACACTTGAGAATCACTACAACAGGCCCCTCCCCCAGAAGATCAACAAGAAATCCAGCCAGGACCAAGTTCACACACCAAAGAGGGAAGTTTCAATACCAAGGAGAACAGCGGAATTCCAGAAGAGGAGAAAGCAAAGCCCGGAACTCATGGCTTTCTCCCCAAGATTCTTCAGTCTCACAGTTAATTTAATTTTTTTTTCTTCTTCAATATTTTCCTCTTCTGCTAATTTTTTTTTAACGTTTACCCTTTTCCTTTTTAACGTTTTTTAACTAGTTTATCTAACATATATATATATATATATATATATATATATATATATATATATTTTCTTTCTTTTTTATATTTTTTCTTTATTCATTTTATTTTTTTTAATCATTTTTAAAATTAAATTTATTTTTTATTTATTTTCAGAATAACGGTGTTCATTATGTTTTCCCCACACCCAGTACTCCATGCAATCCATGCCCTCTATAATACCCACCACCTGGTACCCCAACTTCCCACACACCCGCCAATTCAGACCCCTCAGATTGTTTTTTAGCGTCCATAGTCTCTCATCGTTCATCTCCCCTTCCAATTTCCCCCAACACCCTTCTCCTCTCTAACTCCCCATTTCCTCCATGCTATTTGTTATGCTCCACAAATAAGTGCAATCATATGATAATTGACTCTCTCTGCTTGACATATTTCACTCAGCATAATCTCTTCCAGTCCCATCCATGTTGCTACAAAAGTTGGGTATTCATCCTTTCTGATGGAGGCATAATATTCCATAGTGTATATGGATCACATCTTCCTTATCCATTCATCCCTTGAAGGGCATCTTGGCTCTTTCCAGAGTTAGGTAACCGTGGCCATTGCTGCTATAAACATTGGGGTACAGATGGCCCTTCTTTTCACTACATCTGTATATTTGGGGTAAATACCCAGGAGTGCAATCGCAAGGTCATAGGAAAGTTCTATTTTTAATTTCTTGAGAAATCTCCACACTGTTTTCCAAAGTGGCTGCACCGACTTGCATTCCCACCAACAGTGTAAAAGGGTTTCCCTTTCTCCACACCTCTCCAACATATGTTTCCTGTCTTGTTAATTTTGGCCGTTCTAACTGGTGAAAGGTGATATCTCAATGTGGTTTTAGTTTGTATCTCCCTGATGGCTAGTGATGATGAACATTTTTTCATATGTCTGATAGCCATTTGTATATCTTCATTGGAGAAGTCTGTGTTCATATCTTCTGCCTATTTTTTTGATATGCTTGTCTGTTTTGTGTGCGTTGAGTTTGAGAAGTTCATTATAGATCCTGGATATCAACCTTTCGTCTGTACTGTCATTTGCAAATATCTCCTCCCATTCCATGGGTTGCCTCTTTGTTTTTTTGACGGTTTCCTTTGCTGTGCAGAAGCTTTTGATTTTGATGAAGGCCCAAAAGTTTATTTTTGCTTCAGTTTCCTTTGCTTTTGGAGTCATATCTTGAAAGAAGTTGCTGTGGCTGATATCGAAGAGATTACTGCCTATGTTCTCCTCTAGGATTCTGATGGATCCTGTCTCACGTTGAGATCTTTTATCCATTTTGAGTTTATCTTTCTGTATGGTGTAAGAGAATGGTCGAGTTTCATTCTTCTACATATAGCTGCCCAGTTTTCCCAGCACCATTTAGAAGATACTGTCTTTTTTCAACTGTATATTTTTTCCTGCTTTGTCGAAGATTATTTGCCCATAGAGTTGAGGGTCCATATCTGGGCTCTCTACTCTGTTCCACTGGTCTATGTGTCTGTTTTAATGCCAGTACCATACTGTCTTGGTGATCACAGCTTTGTAGTAAAGCTTGAAATCAGGTAATGTGATGTCCTCAGTTTTATTTTTGTTTTTCAACATTTCCTTAGATTTTCAGGTTCCCTTCTGGTTCCATACAAATTTTTGGATTATTTGCTCCAGCTCTTTGAAGAATACCGGTAGAATTTTGATCAGAATGGCATTAAAAGTATAGATTGCTCTAGGCACTATAGACATTTTAACAATGTTTATTCTTCCAATTCAAGAGCATGGAACGGTCTTCCATCTTGTTGTGTCTTCTTCAATTTCTTTCATGAGTGTTCTGTAGCTCCTTGAGTACAGATCCTTTACCTCTTTGGTTAAGTTTATTCCCAGGTATCTTATGGTTCTTGGTGCTATAGTAAATGGAATCAATTCTCTAATTTCCCTTTCTGTATTTTCACTGTTAGTGTATAAGAAAGTCACTGATTGCTGTACATTGACTTTGTATCCTGCCACGTTGCTGAATTGCTGTATGGGTTCTAGTAGTTTGGGGGTGGAGTCTTTTGGGTTTTCGATATAAAGAATCATGTCATCTGCAAAGAGAAAGAGTTTGACTTCTTCATTGCCAATTTGGATACCTTTTATTTCTCGTTGTTGTCTGGTTCCTGTTTCTAGGACTTCTAATACTATGTTAAACAAGAGTGGTGAAAGTGGACATCCTTGTCATTTTCCTGATCTCAACGGGAAGGCTGCAAGCTTTTCCCCATTGAGGATGATATTTGTTGTGGGTCTTTCATAGATAGAGTGTATGAAATTCAGGAATGTTCCCTCTATCCTTATAATTTGAAGCGTTTTAATCAGGAACGGATGCTGGATTTTGTCAAATGCTTTTTCTGCATCAATTGAGAGGACCATGTGGCTCTTCTTTCTTTGCATATTAATTTGTTCTATCACATTGATTGATTTGCGAATGTTGAACCATCCTTGTAGACCAGGGATGAATCCCACCTGGTCATGGTGGATGATCTTTTTAATGGGCTGTTGGATCCTGTTTGCAAGGATCTTGTTGAGAATCTTAGCATCCATATTCATTAGTGATATTGGTCTGAAATTCATCCTTTTGGTAGGGTTTTTTTTCCTGGTTTGGGGATCATGGCAATGCTGGCTTCATAAAAAGAGTCTGGAGGTTTTCCTTCTGCTTCAATTTTTTGAAACAGCTTCAGGAGAATAGGTGTTATTTCTTCTTTGAAAGTTTGGTAGAATTCCCCAGGGAATCCGTCAGGTTCTGGGCTCTTGTTTTTTGGAAGATTTTTGATCACCACTTCAATCTCATTAGTAGATATTGGTTTATTCATGTTGTCCGTTTCTTCCTGGTTCAATTTTGGGAGTTTATAGTTTTCCAGGAATGCATCCATTTCCCCTAGGTTGCTTAGCTTATTGGCATATAACTGTTGATAATAACTTCTGATGATTGTTTCTACCTCCTTGGTGTTAGTTGTGATCTCTCCCTTTTCATTCATAATTTTATGAATTTGGGCTTTCTCTCTTTTCTTTTGGATTAGTGTGGCCAATGGTTTATCGATCTTACTGATTCTTTCAAATAAACAGCTTCTAGTTTCATTGATACATTCTTCTGTATCTCTGGTTTCTACCTCATTGATCTCAGCTCTAATCTTGATGATTTCCCTTCTTATGTGTGGAGTTGGTGTGATTTGTTGTTGATTCTCCAGTTCTTTAAGGTGTAGAGACAGCTGCCATGTTCTGCATTTTTCAATTTTTTTGAGGGAGGCTTTGATGGCTATATTTCCCCCTTAGGACCCCCTTTGCTGTACCCCATAGGTTTTGGACTGAAGTGTCTTCATTCTAATTGGTTTACATGAATTGTTTCAGTTCTTCTTTGATCTCCGGGTTGATCCAAGCATTCTTAAGCAAGGTGGTCTTTAGCTTCTGGGTGTTTGAGTTCCTTCCGAACTTTTCGTTGTGATTGAGCTCCAGTTTCAAAGCACTGTGATCTGAGAATATGCAGGGAATAATCTCTGTCTTTTGGTATCGGTTGAGTCCTGATTTGTGACCCAGTATTTGGTCTATTCTTGAGAAGGTTCCATGTGCCCTTGAGAAGAATGAGTATTCTGTTGTTTTAGGGTGGTATGTTCTGTATATATCTCTGAAGTCCATCTGGTCCAGTGTGTCATTCAATGCTCTTGTTTCTTTATTGATTTTCTGCTTTGATGATCTATTTCTGAAAGAGGCGTGTTAAGATTTCCTATTATTAATGTATTCATATCAATATGATTCTTTATCTTGATTAACAATTTTCTTATGTAGTTGGCTTCTCCTATATTGGGGGAATAGATATTTGCAATTGTTAGATCATCTTGGTGGATAGTCCCTTTAAGAATGATGTAGTATCCTTCTGTATCTCTGACTACAGTCTTTAGTTTAAAATCTAATTTATCTGATATGAGAATCACTACCCCAGCCTTCTTTTGAGGCCCATTGGCAAAAAAGATGCTTCTCCATCACTTCACTTTCAGTCTGGGTGTATCTTTAGGTTCAAAATGGGTCTCTTGTAGACCTTATATGTATGGATCCTGTTGTTTTATCCAATCTGCAACCCTGTGCCATTTTATGGGCGCATTATGCCATTCACATTGAGAGTGATTATTGATAGATACGTTTTTATTGACATCGTGTTACCTTTGAAGTATTTCTTTCTGTAGATTGTCTCTATATTTCTGTTCAATGCTATTCTTAGGATTTTTCCTTTTTTATAGAACCCCACTTAATATTCCTGCACTGTCGGATTGGTGGTTGCATAGTCTTTTAAGCTTTGCCTGTCTTGGAAACTCTTTATCTCTACATCCATTTTGAATATCAATCTTGCTGGATAAAATATTCTTGGCTTCAATTTCTTCTCATTTAATTCCCTGAATATGTCTTGCCATCCCTTTTTGGATTGCCAGGTCTCTGTGGACAGGCCTGATGTTATTCTGATGGGCTTTCCTCTGTAAATAAGGAGCCTCTATGTCCTAGCATCCTTCAAGAGATCATACCTACAATTATGATTCCTCAATTTGACTATCAGGTGCCTTGTTTTTTTTTTTTTTTTTTTTTTTTTTGGAATGTATAATCTTGTGTGGAGACCGTTCAGCCTCTAGTACATGAATGCTGGTTCCATTTGCAAGCTTGGGAAAATTTTCATGAAGAACTTGTTCCACTCTATCTTCCAGACTTCTTTCTTTCTCCTCCCTTTCAGGGATTACAATAATTCTGACTTTGGAACATTTCATGGCATCATTTATTTCCCTGGTTCTGTTTTTGTGGTTTCTAAGCTGTTTGTTCCAGGCTTCCTCCTGATCCTTTCTCTCTATCTGTTTGTCCTCCAGATCACTAATTCTATCTTCTGTCTCAGTTATCCTAGCTTTGAGAGAATTTAGATTAGATTGCAACTCATTGAGAGCATTGTGAAGTTCATCCCTGGTAGTTTTCACCTCAGCCCTAACATTGTGATCATCTTGTCTGGTCACATTCAGTTCAGCCCTAATCAATTCCATTTGGTTTTCCGTGGCTTTCTCCAACCTAGCTATTGCCTGGATAATTGTTAGCCTGAATTCTCTTTCTGACATTTTGTCTATGTTGATAGCCGTTAGCTCTGTTCCAAAAGGTCCATCCTCTGTTTTTTTTTCTTCTGTTGGGCATTCCTCCTCCTAGTCATTTTGGTGAGAGGTGACTGAACAGATGTAGCTGGATGTATCGACCGTGGTGCAGTCAAGGTGCACCCTGGAACACTTCTGAGCAATCAGGATTCCCCACCCAAACGAGAGACAAAAGAAAAGATAAAGAAAAAGAGAGAGAGAGAGAGAGACAGGAAATAAAGGGAAGATAAAAGTGAAGGTTCAGCCCAAATGGGCCCCCATGTATGGTTTATTAAGTATATAAACAAAAAGAAACAAAAAGACTGATAAAAGTATATGACACGAGAAAAAAAAATATGCAAATAAAGAAAGAACCTCTACAAAAAGAACCCAAAATATAAGATTTATATATTATCAGGACAAACACAAAAACACGGAAACAGTGGTGGAAGAAAAAGATGGGAGAATGGTTATAAATTCTCAGTGTGGGTGAGGAAGGTTGTTTTGATTCTTCCTGGATGTATCTTCATATCTTTGTTAAAGGATTCAACTTTCCTAAGATAAAGTGGTATTAAAAATTGGTTTACCTATAGGGGTAGTATTGATTGGGGAAAGGGGATTACTTTGAAGTTTAACTCTATATGAATATTAGAAAATAAAAATAAAAAGGAATAAACTAGACTAAACTAAACTAAAATTTAAAAAAGTAATTCAAAAAATAGAAATGTAAAGAAAAACACAGGTTTATGTATCAAAAAGTTCAGGTTTGAAGGTTATTATGGAATTTGATGCACTGGACAGCTCACTGTGATGGTAAATAGGTTAAATATATATATATATATATATATATATATATATATATATATATATATATATATATATATATATATAAAATGAACCAGAATAATGGGAACGAGTTGAAACTAAAATTGTTCTATGAAGTAGTGGTGGTTGTTCTGTTTCATTCTTTTTTTTTTTCTCTTGGTTTGTTTTCTTGGGGAGGGGCCTGCCACGTGGGTTTTCAGTCAATGATGTTCCCTGAGTTACGTCCTCCCACCCCCTTCAAGGGGGTGGGCTCTGAGGAAAGTGTTTTTTTTCAGGCTTTTGTTCGCTGGCAGTTTTTATGTTTGTTCACTTTTTTTTTCTCTCTCACCTTGACTGCTTTTGATGGTTTTTGTAGTTTTAGAGGAAAACAAACTGCACCCTGACCTCCCTCTCAGAGAGAAGCCTCAGTTTGGCTGTGGAGCCCAGATGAGTTCCCCATTTGCCACTTGCAGAGCAGGTTCTGAGTCGTGGTCCCTGGAGACCCAGGATCTTTTGCTTGTACCGAAAACCATGGCAGTGGCGGTAGTCTTGGAGCTCCAGACTGCCAAAGAGTTTCCAAGCAGCGATCGCACAATGAGATTTTTCGGCTGGCCTGGGCTAGGAATGCCTGGTCTTTCTGGGTCTAAGAGTGCCCAGCTTGCGTGCACCTCTTTCAGGGGAGGCTATGGGTCGCACGTGTCTCAGGCACTGAGAATGGGGCGCAGGTCCGAAAGCACCAGGCTGGGCTTTTGCACACCTCTGTCAGGGGAGAGATTGGGATGCGTGTCTTAGGCTCTGAAACAATGGCGCGGGTCAAAGAGCGCCCGCTGGACCTTTGTAACTCTCTCAGGGGAGTGTGAGGGATGGGCACGCGTATCTTAGGCTTTGTAGCAGGGCTCACACGTTCTGCCGTCTGGCGTGGCTCTCATTCCCTCACAGGAGCCAGAACCCACACATTCTCAAGCACGCTGGTGGCTTAGGGACCAAGACCTGGCTTCTCCACCGCACTTTCTCAGGCTCAGCACCAGGTGAGGCTGTCCTGGGCCCTGGGACTTAATATCCTGCCTGTAGCCTCCCCAATTCCCACAATTTCCCACCATGATCCTTTGCTATTTTGGAGTGCTTTCAACCAGACTCCAAGTTAATGCTGGTCCCCAGACACAGGGCACTCTTGGATTGGGGTATGACTTTCCAACTGGTCGCCTCTGGTGGCTCCCTCCCCCTTTTGTTTATCTTCGGGTATCAGTCCATCATTCCCACTCCGCTTTACCTGCCCACTGGTGTCTTCTGCCCCTGTAGAGATCCAGACATGTATAATTCTGATCTCAGGCTGATTTCATGGGTGATCAGAGTTCTTTGGTAGGTAATCAGCTCACTTTAGGGTACAGGTTGAAAAAGCGCCTCCTCCTACTTCCCCGCCATCTTGTCCCCCCTCATTTTTTTTAATTGTTTCTTTTTTTTTTTTCCTGAACATCTTTTTATCCCCTTTCTCCACCCTACGATTTGGGATCTCTTCTGATTTGGTGATTTGGTTAAATGGGGTCTTTGCCACCCTTTTAGTATTTTACTTGCTTCTTCATATACTCTTATCTAGACAAAATGACAAGACGGAAAAATTCACCACAAAAAAAAGAACAAGAGGCAGTACCGAAGGCTAGGGACCCATTGAATACAGAAATTGGTAATATGTCAGATCTAGAGTTCAGAATGACGATTCTCAAGGTTCTAGCCTGGCTCAAAAAAGGCATGGAAGATATTAGAGAAACCCTCTCGGGAGATATAAAAGCCCTTTCTGGAGAAATGAAAGAACAAAAATTAAACCAAGTTGAAAACAAAAAATATGTTAATGATGTGCAATCAAATATGGAGGCTCTCACTGCTAGGATAAATGAGGCATAAGAAAGAATTAGTGATATAGAAGAGCAAATAACAGAAAATAAAGAAATTGAGCAAAAGAGGGACAAACAGCTACTGGACCATGAGGGGAGAATTCGAGATATAAGTGATACCATAAGACGAAACAACAATAGAATAATTGGGATTCCAGAAAAAGAAGAAAGAGAGAGGGGAGTAGAAAGTATATTGGAGTGAATTATTGGCGAGAATTTCCCTAATATGGCAAAGGCAACAAATATCAAAATCCAGGAGGCACAGAGAACCCCCCTCAAAATCAACAAGAAGAGGTCCACACCCCATCACCTAATAGTAAAATTTACAAATATTAGTGACAAAGAGAAAATCCTGAAAGCAGCCCAAGACAAGAAGTCTGTAACATACAATGGTAAAAATGTTAGATTGGCATCAGACTTATCCACAGAAACCTGGCAGGCCAGAAAGCACTGGCATGATATATTCAGAGCACTAAGTGAGAAAAACATGCAGCCAAGAATACTATATCCAGATAGGCTATCATTGAAAATAGAAGGAGAGATTACAAGCTTCAAGGAAAAACAAAAACTGAAAGAATTTTCAAACTCCAAACCAGCTCAACAGGAAATATTGAAAGGGGTCCTCTAAGCAAAGATAGACCCTAAAAGTACTAGATCAGAAAGGAACAGAGACAATATACAGTAACAGTTACCTTACAGGCAATACAATGGCACTAAATCCATATCTCTCAATAGTTACCCTGAATGTTAATGCACTAAACGCTCCAATCAAAAGACACAGGGTATCAGAATGGATAAAAAAACAAAACCCATCTATATGTTGCCTACAAGAAACTCATTTTAAACCCAAAGACACCTACAGATTTGTATCAGATCAATTGGATTTTAAGCCAATGAGTATAATAAGAGAAGAGGAAGAACACTATGTCATACTCAAAGGATCTGTCCAACAAGAAGATCTAACAATTTTATATATCTATACCGCTAATTTGGGAGCAGCCAACTATATAAACCAATTAATAACAAAATCAAAGAAACACATCAACAATAATACAATAATAGTAGGAGACTTTAACACTCCCCTCACTGAAATGGACAGATCATCCAAGCAAAAGATCCACAAGGAAATAAAGGCCTTAAATTTTACACTGAACCAGATAGACATCACAGATATATTTAGAACATTTCATCCTAAATCAACAGAATACACATTCTTCTCTAGTGCATATGGAACATTCTCCAGAATAGATCACATCCTCGGTCCTAAATCAGGTCTCAACCGGTATCAAAAGATTGGGATCATTCCCTGCATGTTGTCAGACCACAAGCTCTGAAGCTCAACCACAAGAGGAAACTTGGAAAGAACCCAAATACATGGAGACTAAACACCATCCTACTAAAGAATCAATGAGTGAACCAGGAAATTAAAGAAGAATTGGGGGCGCCTGGGTGGCTCAGTGAGTTAAGCCGCTGCCTTCAGCTGAGGTCATGATCTTAGGGTCCTGGGATCGAGTCCCACATCAGGCTCTCTGCTCGGCGGGGAGCCTACTTTCCTCTCTCTCTCTCTCTCTCTGCCAGCCTCTCTACCTACCTGTGATCTATCTCTCTGTCAAATAAATAAATAAATAAATCTTAAAAAAGAAAAGAGAAGAAGAAGAATTGAAAAAATTCATGGAAACAAATGATAATGAAAACACAACGGTTCAAATCCATTTTGAATCAATCCCATTTACAATTGAGTCAATCCCATTTACAGTTGCATCCAAAACAACAAAGGCAGTTCTGAGAGGAAAATATATAGTGGCACAAGCCTTTTTCAAGAAACAAGAAAGGTCTCAGGTACACAACCTAACCCTACACCTAAAGGAGCCTGAGAAAGAACAATAAAGATACCCTAAACCTAGCAGGAGAAGAGAAATCATAAAGATCAGAGCAGAAATCAATGAAATAGAAACCGAGAAAACAATAGAACAAATCAATGAGAGTAGGAGCTGGTTCTTTGAAAGAATTAATAAGATTGATAAACCCCTGGCTAGACTTATCAAAAAGAAAAGAGAAAGGACCCAAATAAATAAAAATATGAATGAAAGAGGAGAGATCACAACTAACACCAAAGAAATACAGACAATTATAAGAACATACTATGAGAAACAGTACACCAACAAATTTGACAATCTGGAAGAAATGGATGCATTCCTAGAAACATATAAATTACCACAATTGATCCAGGAAGAAATAGAAAACATAAACAGACCAATAACCAGTAAGGAGATTGAAACAGTCATCAAACGTCTCCAAACAAATGAAAGCCCACAGCCAGATGGCTTCTCAGGGGAATTCTACCAAACATTTAAAGAACTAATTCTTATTCTCCTGAAACTATTCCAAAAAATAGAAATGGAAGGAACTCATTTTATGAAGCCAACATCACCTTGATTCCAAAACCAGACAAGGATCCCATCAAAAAAGAGAACTACAGACCAATATCCTTGATGAACACAAATGCGAGAATTCTCACCAAAATACTAGCCAATAGGATTCAACAGTACATTAAAAGGATTATTCACCACGACCAAGTGGGATTTATTCCAGGGCTGCAAGGTTGGTTCAACATCCACAAATCAATCAATGTGATACAACACATTAATAAAAGAAAGAACAAGAACCACATGATACTCTCAATAGATGCTGAAAAAGCATTTGACAAAGTGCAGCATCCCTTCCTGATCAAAACTCTTCAAAGTGTAGGGATAGAGGGCACATACCTCAATATTATCAAAGCCATCTATGAGAAAAATACCACAAATATCATTCTCAATGGAGAAAAACTGAAATCTTTTCCGCTAATGTCAGGAACATGGCAGGGATGTCCATTATCACCACTGCTATTCAACATAGTACTAGAAGTCCTAGCCTCAGCAATCAGACAACAAAAGGAAATTAAAGGCATCCAAATCAGCAAAGAAGAAGTCAAATTATCACTCTTTGCAGATGATATGATACTATATGTGGAAAACCCAAAAGACTACACTCCAAAACTGCTAGAACTTGTACAGGAATTCAGTAAAGTGTCAGGATATAAAATCAATGCACAGAAATCAGTTGCATATCTCTACACCAACAACAAGACAGAAGAAAGAGAAATTAAGGAGTCAATCCCATTTACAATTGCACCCCAAACCATAAGATACCTAGGAATAAACCTAACCAAAGAGGCACAGAATCTATACTCAGAAAACTATAAAGTACTCATGAAAGAAATTGAGGAAGACACAAAGAAATGGAAAAATGTTCCATGCTCCTGGATTGGAAGAATAAATATTGTAAATATGTCTATGCTACCTAAAGCAATCTACACATTTAATGAAATTCCTATCAAAGTACCATCCATCTTTTTCAAAGAAATGGAACAAATAATTCTAAAATTTATATGGAACCAGAAAGGACCTCGAGTAACCAAAGGGATATTGAAAAAGAAAGCCAACGTTGGTGGCATCACAATTCCGGACTTCAAGCTCTATTACAAAGCTGTCATCATCAAGACAGCATGGTACTGGCACAAAAACAGACACATAGATCAATGGAACAGAATAGAGAGCCCAGAAATAGACCCTCAACTCTATGGTCAACTAATCTTCGACAAAGCAGGAAAGAATGTCCAATGGAAAAAAGACAGCCTCTTCAATAAATGGTGTTGGGAAAATTGGACAGCCACATGCATAAAAATGAAATGGGACCATTTCCTTACACCACACACGAAAATAGACTCAAAATTGATGAAGGACCTCAATGTGCGAAAGGAATCCATCAAAAGCCTTGAGGAGTACACAGGCAGCAACCTCTTCGACCTTAGCCGCAGCAACATCTTCCTAGGAACATCGCCAAAGGCAAGGGAAGCAAGGGCAAAAATGAACTATTGGGACTTCATCAAGATCAGAAGCTTTTGCACAGCAAAGGAAACAGTTAACAAAACCAAAAGACAACTGACAGAATGGGAGAAGATATTTGCATACGACATACCAGATAAAGTGCTTGTGTCCAAAATCTATAAAGAATTTAGCAAACTCAACACCCAAAGAACAACTAATCCAGTCAAGAAATGGGTAGAAGACATGAACAGACATTTATGCAAAGAAGTCATACAGATGGCCAAGAGACACATGAAAAAGTGCTCCATATCACTCGGCATCAGGGAAATACAAATCAAAACCACAATGAGTTATCACCTCACACCAGTCAGAATGGCTAAAATTAACAAGTCAGGAAATGACAGATGCTGGCTTGGATGCGGATAAAGGGGAGCCCTCCTACACTGTTGGTGGGAATGCAAGCTGGTGCAACCACTCTGGAAAACAGCGTGGAGATTCCTCAAAAAAACTGAAAATAGAGCTACTCTATGACCCAGCTATTGTACTACTGGGTATATATCCTAAAGATACAAACGTGGTGCTCCGAAGGGGCACATGCACCCGAATGTTTATAGCAGCAATGTCCACAATAGCCAAACTATGGAAAGAGCCTAGATGTCCATCAACAGATGAATGAATAAAGAAGAAATGGTATATATATATACAATGGAATATTATGCAGCCATCAAAAGCAATGAAATCTTGCCATTTGCGGTGACATGAATGGAACTAGAAGGTATTAGGCTTAGCAAAATAAGTCAATCAGAGAAAGACAACTATCATATGATCTCCCTGATATGAGGAAGTGAAGATGCAGTGTGGGGTGCTTGGGGGTTAGGAAAAGAAAAAATGAAAGAAGATGGGATTGGGAGGGAGAGAAACCATAAAAGACTCAATCTCAAAAAACAGACTGAGGGTTGCTGGGGAGAGGGGGAACGGGAAAGGGTGGTGGGGTTATGGACATTGGGGAGGGTATGTCCTATGATGAATGCTATGAAATGTGTTAACCTGGCAATTCACAGACTTGTACCCCTGGGGATAATAAATAAATAAATAAATAAATAAATAAATAAATAAATAAAAATTTATTCCCAGGTATTTTATTCTTTTTAATGTAATTATAAATGGGGTTCCTTTCTTAATTTTTATCTGCTACTTTATTATTAGCATATAGAAACACACAAAGTTTCTTACTGATTTTATATCCTGTAACTTTAGCAATTTCATTTATTATTTCTGGTAGTTTTGTTTGTCTGTTTGTTTGTTTTGTAGAATCTTTAGGTTTTTCTGTATGTAGTATCATGGCATCTGCAATTATGGAAAGTTTTATTTCTTCCTTACCAGTTTGGATGCCTTTTATTCCTTTTTATTGTCTGATTGATGTGATTAGGAATTTCAGTACTATGTTGAACAAAAGTGGTGAGAATGGAAATCCTTGTCTTTTTCCTGACCTTAAGGGGAAAGGTCTCAGTTTTTTACCACTGAGTAGGACTTATTTGTGCTTTTCCTTTATGGCCTTTATTATATAAAGGTACATTTCCTCAAAATCTACTTTGTTGTGAGTTTTTATCATGAATGACTCTTTTAGTTGGTCAATTTTTTCTTCTGAATATACTGAGATAGTCATATAGTTTTTACTCTTTTTCTTCTTGGTATGATCTATCACATTGTTTGGCTTGTGAATATTGAATCACCCTTGCATCCCAGTAATAATCCCCACTTGATCATATTGAGAGATTTTGTTAATGTATTGTTGAATTAAGTTTGTTAATATTTTGTTGAGATTTTCCCTCTATGTTCATCAGGGATGCTGACTTGTAATTTTTTTGTTTTGTTTTTGTTTTTTCTTCTTTGTTTTGTAGTATCTTTATCTGGTATTTGTATCAGGGTAATGCTGACCTCATATAATAAATTTGGAAGTTTTCCTTTCTCTTCTTCTTCTTCTTCTTTTTTTTTTTTTTTGGAATACTTTGAGAAGAATAGGTATTAACTCTTCTTTAAATGTTTGGTAGAGGAAGAGGTAAGATGGTGGAGGAGGATCCCATTTCAACAACTCTCCTGAATTTAGCTGGGTATCTATCAAACCACTCTGAACACCCATGAAACCAACCTGAGATGTAAGAATATATATCTCAATTTCTGTAAGTAGAAAAGCACTGCCTGTCACAAGGTAGGAAGAACAGAGTCATGAATCTGCAGGGAGACATTGGAAGATAAACCATAGGGGAAGGGAACCTCCATAACCTGGCTCCTGGAAAGTGATATAATAGAATGCTAAAACGACCTGTGCCAAGTACAGGGCAAAAACTCAGAGTGGTAACAGCTTGGAAAAGACTTTAGAGTAACACTCATACAGGATCTTGGAGCTGTCACACGAGCCCTCAGCCACTCGTGGTTTTAGAAGTACCAAAGGAAGGGATACATCTGGCCCCTGGGATGACCTCTGAGAGGGTCACTGTGAGCATGGACCATGGGAGGCTGCATTTTTCAACAGTGCATAGAAAAACAGAGACTGTCCTTGAGGGTTTAATGAGGAGAACAGAAGCTATTTCTCTGCTCTGGGCCAGAGGCTTGGGAGTGGCCAATTTTTCTCTGACCCTCTGAAAAGGCCTACAAAGCTGCCAGAGAACAAAAGCTCAAAAAACCTGTTTCCAGGGAGATTATAAACCCCCCACAAGGGTGCAGGAGATGTCTAAGAAACAAAATGGCAGGTCCCTCCCCAAGAAGACAGGCTTAAAGAACAAGAGAACAGCCCTGTGGACATCATAAGACTGTAAAATCCCAACACAAGGGAAAAATATTATATTGAGCTCCAGGCATTGGCTCATGGCTTGTTTACTTTTCAGATACAACTCTCTTTTTCTTTTTTTTTTCTCTATGCTTCTTCTCTGTTTTTTCTTTTTACCTTTCTCACATTTCAACTAGATGTTTAATATATTAACTTCTATTTCATTGTAGACTTTTAACCTATAATTTTTCAACTTATATTTCTTTATAGATATATGCTTCACTGTAGTCTTTTTTATTCCTATTCAATATTACCTCTATATATACAAGTTTAACTAACCCTGTAATTTTGGGAAGTAGTGTCTTCTAAAAAATAGAGACAAATACACCTAGTCACAACTGAAACACCCTATTTTGTCCACACTGAGAGATTATAGCTCCCAGTTCCATCAACTCTTTTAAATTTGATTTTTTTAAAAAATTAAATTTTATAAATTTTATTTTCGTGTTTCAATTTGGCTGTTTTTTTTTTTTTTTTTTTTCTTTTGGTGGTGGTTTCCAACCACTCTGGATTTTCCTAGGGTTCATCTTGATTGGGCAGTGGTTGATATTTTGGTCTCTGTACACTCGCTCAACCATCCCAGAACAGAATGACTGGGAGCAGGGACTCCCAACAAAGAAAAGAATCAGAGACAATGTCTTCTGCCACAGATAAAATGGTTATGGATATAAACAAGAAATCAGAGATAGACATCAGAGTAGATAATGAAGCCAATAGCTGGGCTTGAGAAAAGCGTTAGTGGCAATATAAAATCTGTAAGGGCAGAAATGAGTTCTAATGAGGTCAAACTTTAAAATGTTATGAATGAGATGCAGTCTAAACTGGATAATATAACAGCCAGGGTAAGTGAGGCAGAAGAAAGAATTAGTGATCTAGAAGATAAGGTGATAGAAAGGAAGGAAGCTGAGGAGGATAGGAGTAGGCAACTAGAAGCTCGTAGATCAGACTTAGATCAGTGCCACCACAGAATGTTCCAATGTCAGAATTATTGGGATCCCTTAGGGAGTGTAGAGAGATAGGACCAGAAGATATATTTTAGCAAGTCATAGTTGAAGACTTCCCTAATCTGGGGAAGCAAACAAGCATTCCTGTCCAAGAGGCAGAGAGGACCTCTCCCAAAATCAAAATGAACAGATTAATGCCTCGACATATAATAGTAAAACTTGCAAATCTTAGGTCCAAGGAAACAATCCTGAAAGCAGCTAGGGGGGAGAGATTTCTTACATACAAAAGTAGGAACATCAGAATAAAATCAGACCTGTCCACAGAAACCTAGGAAACCAGAAAGGGCTGGCAAGACATATTAAGGGTATTAAATGAGAAGAACATACAACCAAGGATACTTTATCCAACAACACTTTCATTCAGAATGGACAGAGAGACAAATAGCTTCTAGGACATGCAAAAACTGAAATAATATGTGACCACCAAGATGGCAATGCAAGAAATATTAAGGGGGATTCTATAATCATAGAAGGACCCCAAGAGTAATATAGACCAGAAGTTTACAGAGACAGTCTACAGAAACTGGTACTGCACAAGCAATATGATGGCACTAAAATCATATCTTTCTCTGGTTACTTTCAACGTGAATGGCCTAAATGCTTCCACAAAACAGCACAGGGTTTCAGATTGTGTGAAACGACAGGAACCATCCATGTGCTGTCTACAAGACACTCATTTTGAACCTAAAGACACCTCCAGATTGAAAGTGAGGGGCTGAAGAATTATTTATCATGACAACAGACATCAAAAGAAAGCTGGGGTAGAAATTCTCATTTGAAACCAATGACTCTAGTAAGAGATGTAGAGGGACACTGTATTATCCTTAAAGGGTCTATCCAACAAGAAGATCTAATAATTATAAATATCAATGCCCCCAACATGGGAGCAGCCATCTACACAGGCCAACTTTTAGCCAAAATAATTATATTGATAATAATTCAATAACAGTAGGAAACCTCAACACTCCACTCTCAGTAATAGACTGATCAGCTAGACAGAAAACCAACAAAGAAACAAGAGCTTTGAATGACACTTTGGACCAAATGGACTTCATAGATATATATAGAACATTCCACCCTCAACAGAATACCCATTCTTCTCAAATGCACAAGGAACGTTCTCCAGAATAGATCACATACTGGGTCACAAATCAGAACTCAACCGATACCAAAAGATTGAGATTATTTCCTGCATGTAATCAGACAACAATGTTTTGAAACTCAATCACGAGAAAAAAGTGGAAGGAATTCAAATACTTGGAAGTTCAAGAACATCCTTTTAAAGAATGATTGGGTCAACCAGGAAATTAAAGAAGAACTAAAACAATTCATGGAATATAATAATGAAAAATCATCAGTCCCAAACACATAGGGTACTGTGAGGCAGTCCTAAGGGAGAAATACATAGACTCCAGGCCTCTCAAAAAAGTAGAAAAATCATGAATGCACAAACTAAAATTATACCCAAAGGATATGGAGAAAGAATAACAAATAAAATGTACACCAAGCAGAAGAAGAGAAATAATAAAGATTGGAACAGGGAGCAATGAAATAAAAACCAGAAAAACAGTGGAGCAGGTCAAGGAAACTAGAAACTTATTCTTTGAAAGAATTAATAAGATCAATAAACCTTTCACCAGATTTATCCGAAAGAAAAGAGAAAGGACCCAAATTAGTAAAATCAAGAATGAAAGGGGAGAGATCACAACTAACACCAAGGAAATAGTAACAATTATTAGAAATTATTACCAGCAATGATATGTTAACAAATTGAGCAATCTGGGAGAAATGGATGGTTTCCTAGAACCTTATAAACTACTAAGCCTGAAACAGGAAGAAATAGACAATATGAATAGACCAATAACCAGTAATGAATTTGAAACAGTAATGAAAAAACCTCGCACAAAACAAGGGTCCATGGCAAGATGGTTTCCCAGGAGAATTCTATCAAACATTTAAAGAACAAATAATACCTATTCTCCTGAAGCTGTTTCAAAAAATAGAAACAGTTTGGCTATTGTGGATATTGCTGCTATGAACATTGGGGTATATATGGCCCTTCTTTTCACTGTATCTATATCTTTGGGATAAATACCCAGTATTACAGTTGCCAGGTCATAGGGTAGCTCTACTTTTAATTTTTTTAGGAAAAGCCACACTGTTTTCCAAAATTATGCATGGAGAGTGGGTGTTGTATATAAACAATGAATCTTGAAACACTGCATCAAAAACTAATGATGTATTTTATGGTGACTAACATAACACAACAAAAAAAAATGATAATTAAAAAAAAAAGAAAACCAAAGCTAGGGGTATCACATTTCCTGACTTAAAGCTTTAATACAAAGCTGTGATCACCAAGACAACATGGTATTGATACAAAAAAAGACACATACATCAATGGAACAGAACAGAGACTCCAGAAATGCAACCAGAACTCTATGGTCAACAAATCTTTGACCAATATATGTATATATATATTTATATATATATAAAAATATAAAAAATATTTTTTAAAATATATAAAAATATGTAAAAATATATTATATATATTTTATATATAAAATATATAAAAACATTATTAAAATATGTATAAAAATATAAAATGTATTATATTTATTTATATAAATATAAATACATAAATATTTATATTTATATATTAAATTTATATATTTTTATATAATAAAATATTTATATAAATATAAATATATTATTTATATAAATATATTTATATTAAAAATATAAAATGTATTATATATATAAATATAAATATATTTATATAAATATAAAAATATATAAATATAAACACATAAAAATATATAAAAATATATAAATATAATATATATTTGTATGTATTTAATATATATTATATATAATATATATAAATTATATATACACTATATATAATATACACTATATATATACACTATATATAATATACACTAATATATATATAAATATATATTAAAATATATATAAATATATATATATTTGTCAAAGATTAGTTGACCATAGAGTTCTGGTTGCATTTCTGGAGTCTCTGTTCTGTTCTATTGATGTATGTGTCTGTTATATATATATAATCTCCAATGGAAAAAAAAAAAAAGTCTGTTCAATAAATCTTCCTGGGAAAATTAGGCAGCTAAAAACAGAAGAATGAAACTGGATCATTCTCTTACCTCATACACAAAGGTAAACTGAAAATGGATGAAAGACCTCAATGTGAGATAGTAATACATCCAAGTCCTAGAAGAGAACATAGGGAGAAACCTTTTTGACATCAGCCACAGTAATGTCTTTCAGGACCCGTCTCCAAAAGCAAGGGAAAGAAACAGAAGCAAAAATGAACTTTTGGGACTTTGTCAATATAGAAATCTTCTGTGCAGCAAATGAAATGTCAACAAAACTAAGAGGGAACCCCTGGAATGGGAGAAGATGTTTGCAAATAACATTACATTTAAAGGGCTGATATCCAAGATCTATAAAGAACTTCTCAAACTCAACATCCAAAAAACCAATAACTCAGTCAAAAAATGGGTAGAAGGCATGAGCAGACACTTCCCCAAAGAAGACATGAGAAGGGCTAACAGACACATGAAAAAATGTTCAACATCACTAGCTGTCAGGGAAATTCAAATCAAAACCGTAATGAAATACCACCTTACAGCAGTTACAATGGCAAAAATTAACAAGTCAGGAAAATACAACTGTTATCGAGGATGTGGAGAAAGGGGAACTTTTGTACACCAACATTGGTACACAATGCAAGCTTGTACAGCCACTTTGGAGAACAGTATGTGGGTTCCTCAAAAAGTTAAAAATACAATTACCCTATGACCCAGCAATCTCACTAGAAGGTATTAACTCCAAAGATACATAGGTAGTAAACAGAAGGGTCACATGCACCCCAATGTTCATAGCAACAATGTCCACAATATCCAAACTGTGGAAGGAGCCAATCTCGGCCCTTCAACTGATGAATGGATAAGGAACATGTGGTATATGTACATACAATGGAATATTACTCTACCATCAGAAAGGATGAATATCCACCGTGTGCATTGACATGGATGGGACTGGAGGGGATTATGGCAAGTGAAATAAGCCAGGCAGAGAAAGACAATTATCATATGGTTTCTCTCATAGGTGGAACACAAGGAATAGCACAGAGGACCATAGGGGAAGGGAGGTAAACCTGAAGGGAAAGAAATCAGAGAGGGAGACAAAGCATGAAAGACTATGGACTCCTGGAAACAAAGTGAGGGTTTCAGAATGGAGAAGCGTGGGCAGATGGGGTAGCCAGATGATGGGTATTAAGAAAGGCACTTGTTGTGATGAGCACTAAGTATTATACACAATCAATGAATCATTGAACAGTACATCAAAAACTAATGATGTACTATACATTGGCTAACTGAACATATTAGAAGAAATTCATTTAAAAAAAATGTTTGGTAGAATTTCCATGCAAAGCAATTGGATCATAGACTTTTGAGTGTTGGAATATTTTTTTTATTATTGATTCATTTTTTTTTAACTAGTAATTTTTCTGTTCAGATTTTCTATGTCTTACCGATTCAGTTTTGGAAGATTGTATGTTCCTAGGAATTTCTTCATTTCTTCCAGGTTTTCCAATTTGTTGACATTCAATTTTTTTGTAGTAGTTTCCTATAATCTTTTGTATTTCTATGGTATCAGCAGTTACTTTTCTTGTTTCATTTCTGACTTTATTTATTTGACTCCTCTTACTCATCTTTCTTTTTTTCTTTATGAATTTCGCTAAAAAATTATCAATTTTGTTTATTTTCTCAAAAATCTATCTCTTGGTTTCATTGATCTTATTTAGTTAGTTAATCTCTATTTCATTTATTTCTGGTATGATCTTTATAATCCCCTTCCTTCCACTAACTCTAGGCTTTGCTCTTCTTTTTATACCTCCATTAAATTTAATGTTAGATTGCTTGAGATTTTTCTTGCTTTCTTGATGTATGCCTGTATCACCATAAACATTTTCTTACACCCACTTTTACTGCCTCCCAAAGATTTTGGACCATTTTATTTTTATTTGCATTTGTCATCATAATCTTTTTTAGATTTTCTCTTTGATTTCTTGGTTGATCCACTTGTTTTTTAGGAACATGTTGTTAAGCTTCCACCTTTTTGTGTTTTTTCCATTTTTTAATTGTACTTAATTTATTATTTTATATTGTTTGTGGTCAGAAAAAAATGCTTGATATGATTTCAGTTTTCTTAGTTATTAACGTTTGTTTTATTGCCTAATGTGTAATCTATTCTGGAGATTTATCTATACTGTACTTGAAAAGAATGTGTATTCCATTTTGGGATGGAATGTTTTGTATATATTTGTTAAGTCCATGTGTTCTAATGTGCCATATAAAGCCAATGTTTCCTTGCTTATTTTCTATCTGGATGATATGTCCATTGACATAAATAAAGTCCCCTACTATTACTGTATCACTGAAATTTTTTCTATGTCTGTTAACATTTGCTTTATGAACTTAGGTGCTCTTATATTGGATGCAGGTATTTGCAATTACAATATACTTTTGTTGGATTGGTCACTTCATAATTATAATTATGTAGTGTCATTCTTTGTCTCTTGTTACAGTCATTGCTTTATTTTATTTTATTTTTAAATTTAAATTCAATTAATTTACATAGAGTGTATTATTAGTTTCAGAGTTCAGTGATTCATCAGTCTTATATAACACCCAGTACTCATTACACCCTGTGCCCTGCCTTAATGGCCATCCTCCCTTTTCCCCATGTCCCTACCCCCTCCCTCCAGCAACCCTCAGTTTGTTTCCTGTGATTAAGAGCCTCTTATGGCTTGTGTCCATCTCTGATTTTGTTTTGTTTTAATTTTCCCTCCATCTCCCTATGCCCCTCTGTTTTGTTTCTTAAATTATACATATGTGTGAGATCATATAATAATTACCTTTCTCTGATTGACTAACTTTACTTGGCATAATACACTCTAGTTCCATCTACATCATTGTAAATGGCAAGATTTCATTTTTTTAAAAGATTTTATTTATTTATTTGATAGAGAGAGACACATAGAGGGAATATAAGCCTAGGGAGTGGGAGAGGGAGAAGGAGGCTTCCCACTGAGTAGACAGCCTGAAATAGGGCTTGATCCCAGGACCCTGGGATCATGACCTGAGCTTAAGGGGCAGATGCTTAATGACTGAGCCTCCCATGCACCCCAGGATTTTGTGGTTTTTTGATGGCTGAGTAATATATGTATATATATAGATATAGATATAGATATATATACATATATTATATGTATATATATATATATAGATCTATCTATCTATATATATAGATATCTATCTATAGATATCTATCTATATATAAGATATATATAGATATATCTTATATATAAGATATATCTATATCTATATATATACATACATACACACCCACATATTACATCTTCCTTATCTATTCATCTGTCAATGTACATCTTGGTTCATATCGTAGTTTAGCTATTGTGGACATTGTTGCTATAAACATTGGAGTGCAGATGACCCTTTAGATCACTACATCTGTATCTTTGGGGTAAATACCTAGTAGTGCAATTTCTGGGCCATAGGGTAACTCTATTTTCAACTTTTTTAGGAACCTTCATACTATTTTCCAATGTGGCTGTACCAGCTTAGATTTCTACCAACAATGTGAGAAGGTTCCCCTTTCTCTGCATCCTCACTAACATCTATAGTTTTCTCACTTGTTAATTTTAGCAATTCTGATTGTTATGAGGTGGTATCTCATCATGGTTTTGATTCATATTTCCCTGATGCTGAGTGATGGTGAACATTTTTTCATGTGTTTGTTGGCCATTTGTATGTCTTCTTTGGAGAAGTGTCTGTTCATGTCTTTAGTACATTTCTTATTTGTTCTGTGGGTGTTGAGTTTGATAAATATCTTGTATATTTTGGATAATAGCTCTTTATCTGATAAGACATTTGCAAATATCTTCTCCCATTCTGTCACTTGTCTTTTGGTTTTGTCAGCTGTTTCCTTGTTGTGCAAAAGCTTTTTATTTTGATGAAGTCCCTATAGTTCATTTTTGCCTTTGTTTCCCTTGCATTTGGAGACATGTCTAGTAAGAAATTGCTGTGGCTGAGGTCAAAGAGGTTGCTGCCTCTGTTCTCCTCTAGGCTTTTGATGAATTCCTTTCTCACATTAAAGTCTTTAATCCACTTTGAGTCTATTTTTATGTGTGGCATAAGAAAATGATCCAGTATCATTGTTCTGCATGTGGCTGTCCCATTTTACCAACACCATTTGTTAAAGAGAACTCCCCCCACCCATTGGGTATTCTTTCTTGCTTTGTGAAATATTAGTTGACCAAAGAATTCAGGGTCCATTCTTGGGTTCTCTATTCTGTTCCATTGATCTGTGTGTCTGTTTTTGTGCACATGCAACACTGTCTTGATGATTACAGCTTTGTAATTTAGCTTGATGTCTGGAACTGTGGTGCCACCAACTTTGGTTTTCTTTTTCAACATTCCTTTGGCTATTCAGGGTCTTTTTGGGTTCCATAAAAATTTTAGGATTATTTGTTCCAGCTCTGTAAAAAAACATTGATGATATTTTATAGGGATTACTTTGAATATATAGATTGCTCTAGGAAGCATAGACATTTTAAAAATATTTCTTCTTCCAGTCCATGAGCATGGAATGTTTTTCCATTTTGTTATGTCTTTCTCAATTTGTTTCATGAGTGTTCTATAGTTTTCAGAGTACAGATCCTTTGCCTCTTTGGTTAGGTTTTTTTTCCCAGGTATCTTATTGTTTTTGGTACAGTTGTAAATGTTTGACTTCTTAATTTCTCTTTCTTCAGCCTCATTGTTAGTGTATAGAAGTGCAAATGATTTCTTCTCATTGATTTTATCTCTTGCCACTTTGCTTAATTCCTGTATGAGTTCTAGGAATTTTGGGGTGGAGTTTTTTGGGTTTTCCACATAGAGTAGCATGTCATCTATGAACAGTGAGAGTTTTACTTCTTTGCTGATATGGATGTTTTTTGTTTCCTTTTGTTGTCTGATTGTTGAGGCTAGGACTTTAGTACTATGTTGAACAACAGTGGTGAAAGTGGACATCTTTGTCTTATTCCTGACTTAGGGGAAAAGGTCTCAGTTTTTCCCCATTGAGAATGATATTCTCTGTGAGCTTTTCATAAATGGCTTTTATGATATTGAAGTTTTTTCCATCTATCCCTACACTGTGAGAAGTTTTAATCAAGAAAGAATGCTGTACTTTGTCATATGCTTTTCCTGCATCTATTAAGAGGATCCATATGCTTCTTTTCCTTCATTTTATTAATGTGTTGAATCAGGGGTGCCTGGATGGCTCAGTTGTTAAGCATCTGCCTTCAGCTTGGGTCATGATATCAGGGTCCTGGGATGGAGCCCCACACTGGGCTTCCTGCTCAATGGGAAGCCTGCTTCTCCCTCTTCCACTCCTCCTGCTTGTGGTCCCTCTCTTGCTGTGTCTCTCTCTATCAAATAAATAAATAAAATCTTTTTAAAAATGTGCTGAATCATATTGATTGATTTTCAAATGTTCAACCACCCTTGCAGCCCACAAATAAATCTCACTTTGTCATGATGAATAATCCTTTTGATGTCCTGTTGGATCCTACTGGCTAGTATCTTGGTGAGAATTTTTGCATCCACGCTCATCAGGCTTATTGGTTTGCGATTCTCCTTTTCAGTCAAGTCTTTGGTTTTGGGATGAAGGTAACACTGACCTCATAGAACAAATTAAGAATTTCTTCAATTTCTACTTTTTGAAACAGCTCCAGAATAGGAGACCTTTCTTATTTCTTGAGAAAGGCTGGTATTACTATATACTTCCTCTTTAGGACTGCCTTTGCTAAATCCCAAAGCTTTTAAACAGTTGTGTTTTAATTTTCATTTGTTTCCATGAAATTAAAAAAAAAATCCATGATTTTTAAAAAACAAATACTCTTCTTAATTTCCTTCTTGACCCACCCATTCTTTAGTAGGATCCTCTTTAGTCTCCCTGTATTTGAGTTATTTTCAAATTTTCTCTTGTGATTGAGTTCAAGCTTCAAAGCATTGTGGTCTGAAATTATGTAAGCAATAATCCCAAATATTTGGTTGCAGTTGAGACCTGATTTTTTTTAACGATTTTATTTATTTGACAGACAGAGATCACAAATAGAAAGAGAGGCAGGCAGAGAGAGAGGAAGAAGCAGGCTCCCCTCTGAGCAGAGAGCCTGATGTGGGGCTCGATCCCATGACCCCGGGATCATTACTTGAGCCAAAGGCAGAGGCTTTAACCCACTGAGCCACCCAGGTGCCTCGAGACCTGATTTTTGACCCAGTATGTGATCTATTCTGAAGAATGTTCCATGTGCACTTGAGAAGAATGCCTATTTTGTTACTTTGGAATGGAATGTTCTGTATATATCTGTGAAGTCCATCTGGTCCAGGGTGTCATTCTAAGCCCTTGTTTCCTTGTTGGTCTTCTTCTTACATGATCTGTCCATTGCTGTGAGGTGTTAATGTCCCCTACTATTATTGTATTATTACCAATGTGTTTCTTTAATTTTGTTAATAACTGGTTCATATAATTGGCTGCTCCCATGTTAGGAGCATAAATATTTAGAATTGTTAGATCTTCTTGATGGATAGACCCTTTTATTATGATATTGTGTCCTTCCTCATCTCTTATTGCAGTCTTTGCTTTAAAATCTAATTTGTCTGATATAAGGATTGTCATCCCAGCTTTCTTTTGATGTTCATTAGCATGCTAAGTGGTTCTCCTCCCCTCACTTTCAATCTGGAGATGTCTTTGCGTCTAAAATGTGTCTCCTGTAGACGCATATTGATGGATCTTGATTTTTATCCAGTCTGATAGCTTGTGTCTTTTCATTGGGATATTTAGCCTATTACATTCAGAGTATTATTGGAATATATGAATGTAGACCATTGTATTACCTATAAAGTCACTGTTTCTGTAGATTGTCTCTATTCCTTTCTGGTCTATGCTACTTGTGGCCTCTTTCTTTGCTTACAGGATTTCCTTAATATTTTCTTGCAGGGCTGGTGTAGTGATCACAAATTCTTTTCGTTTCTGTTTGTCCTGGAAACTCTTTATCTCTCCTTCTATTTTTATCTATTTTATCTCTCTTCTATCTTTATCTCTTCTTCTATTCTGAATGACAAACTTGTTTGATAAAATATTCTTGACTGCATATTTTTCTCATTTAACACCCTGTATATATCATGCCAGTCCTTTCTGGCCTACCAGGTCTCTGTGGATAGGTCTACTGTCAATCTTATGTTTCTATTGTTGTAGACTATGGACCTCTTGTCCTGAACTGCTTTTAGGATTTTCTCTTTGTGCCTGAAAATTGAAAGCTTCAGTATTACATGTCAAAGTGTCTACCTATTTTTTTGATTTTGTGGGGAGTGCTCTGTCCCTCCTGGACTTGAATGCCTGTTTCCTTCTTAAGATTAGAGAAATTCTCAGGTATAATTTGTTCAAATATACCTTCTTCTCCTCTCTGCCTTTCTTCTTCTCAGATCCCAATATTCTAATACTTTTTTACTTTATGGTATCACCTACCTCTCAAATTCTCCCCTCATGATCCAGTAGTTGTTTCTCTTTTTCTCACTTTCTTTATTCTCTATCATTTCAACTTCTATATCATTGATTCTCTCTTTTGCCTCATTTATCCTAGCAGCTAGAGCTTACATTTTTTATTGCATCTTATTAATAATCTTTTTGATTTTGACTTGATTATATTTTAGTTCTTTTATTTTTCCAAAAAGGGATTGTCTAGTGTTTTCTAGACATTTTTTTTCAAGCCCATCTAGCATCTTTATAATCATTATTCTGAACTATAGTTCCATCAACTTACCGATATCCATACTGATTAGGTCTGTGGCAGACCAAAACTATGGTCTCTTACTCCTCCACCATCTCCCTCTTCTCATGTCAGCCTTTGTTTTAAAGATTGTTTTTTTGTTTGTTTTTGTTTTGTTTTGTCAGCTATAAGTATTTCTATCCTGGCACTTTTTTCCCCCACTTCCATTTGCATGGAACATCTTTTTCCATCCCTTCACTTTCAGTCCCTATGTGTCTTTAGGTCTGAAACAAGTCACTGGTAGTATATCAATGGCCTTTTTTGAGGGGAATTTTTCCATCTTATCATTCTGCCGAGAGTGAATAGATAAAAGAGAGAACAAAAATGCTAAAACACAAACACTGACCCCAGAGAATTATACACTAAACAAATCAGAAGAGACCAGAAACCATAAACAACAACAACAACAAGGGGGAGAATGTACTCAGACAGTTGAACAAAGAATTATGCTAGATACACTAGATCCTGAGTGTGTTTTTGTCTGTTAGAAAACTAAATGTCAAAATTATAAAGAAAGAAAAACACATTATACATACATATATATGTAATTATATATATAACATATGTAATATATATATATGTAATTAAATTCAATGAAAGGATAGAATGTAACTGTAAAATGAAAATTAAAAATTAAAAGGGACTTATAAAAAGAAAAGAAAAGAAGATATAATAAGACAGGCGAGCAGAACAGAGCAATACACTGGATTCTGGGTGTATTTTGATCTGTTAATTAGAAGAAACTACATCCCAAAGTTGTAAAGAAAGAAAGAAAAAAATATATATATATATTTATACACAGAAAATAAGTACAATGAAATAATAGAATATAATGTAAAGATGAAAAGTAAAAAAGACTTTAAAATGAGAAAAAATGTAAGACAGTTAAACAGAAAAGAGAAGTACACTCAATTCTGCTCCCCTTGCTTGTGTTCCCTCTCTCGGTCAAAAAATAAATAAAATCTTGAAATAAAAAGAGAGAAAAACTTACATATATACAAAAATAAAATTAAATGCCATGATAGGATAGAATGTAACAGGAAAAATGAAAACTAAAAGGGGATTAAAAAAATAAAAGGAAAAAAAAGAAAGAATATAATCAAACAGGTGAACAGAACAGGGCGATACACTTGACTCTAGATGTATTTTGGTCTGTTTGTTAGCAGAAACTATATCCCAAAATTCTAAAGAAAGAAAGAAAAAATATATATATATTTAAAACTTTATATATATATATATAATTTTATTATATATATTATAATATATATAAACTTTATATATATTTAAATACAACAAAATGATAGAATGTAACTATAAAAAAGAAAATTAAAAAAGACTTAGAAATGTTGATAAAATAAGAAATTAGTTGAAAAGAAAAAAGAAAAAAATAGAACTGAAAGACTAAAGAATCATTAAAAAAAAATTATATACTATTTCCTCCTAGGGCTGGAGTTTTACAATTCTGTGTGATTGGTAAACTTCGTGTTAGCTAAATGTTCTTGATGATCTTCTGGGAGAGGGCACTGATTCTCAGGTGTCTTTGCCTGGGTGAAATTGTACCACCCCTTGCCAGGGCTGGGTCAATGTAGGAGGCTCAGTGTAAGTGGCTCCAGATTGCTCTATGTGGCTTTTGTTCCCTGAAGGATTTCTGTGTTGTTTTGAGGCTGAAAATTAAATGGTGGTGTCCCAATCTCAGCCCCAGAGTTCTAAGACCATCTCCCCTACTTTTCAATGAACCCTCAGGGAAAAGGAGTCAATCACTTTTTTTTCCCAGATTTCCATCTGCACTCTGTGTCCACCAGCTTGTGATCAAATATTTATATCTCAGGTCATGACCCTGTTTCGAGTCTCCAGACTTTGCAGACTCCAATGGCACACAACCACACTCCTCTTCCTGGGGTATGGAGGAGGGTACTGTCATGGTTCTGCTGCTGCTGGGCCTCAGCTCAGAGAGGAGTCCCGAAACTTAGCTGCAGGTCATGGCTTATGGCAACACTGAGCTGAAAGCTCACTCATGGGTTCACTGATTGCAGCAGCTCTGATGTGTGTGAACTCTGCCACACTCAGGCAACATTGTTCTTTCTGTGACCCTGGGGATCCTGAGACCCCACTGTTCTACCTGGGATTCTGCCCTACTTTGCCACCTTATCACTTTTCAGGTGGAGATGTCCCTTATGAGAGCAGACTTATAATATTTCTAATTTTGTGCTCTGCTGCTAAATCACTTTCCGGTAGTTGGCTTAGAGAAGCTTTCTCTCCCTGCAGTTTATCTGACATTTCACCTGAGATTCACTTCTTTGCACCACATACCTTGCAAAAAGTGGTCACTTTACTACTTATAGAATTCTAACAATTCTTTTCTTAGATCTCCAGTTAATTGCACAAGTGTTCAGAATGATTTGATAGCTGTATAGCCGAATTCCAGGACCAGACAAAACTGCTGTCCCTTACTCCTCCGCCGTGCTCCCCTTCCCCTGCCAGTCTTTGTATTTAAGGTTGTTTTTGTTTATTTGTTTGTTTGTTTGTTTTTGTTTTGTTTTGTTTTGTTTTGTTTTGTTTTGTCAGATATAAGCATTGCTACCTTGGTGCCTTTCCCCACTTACTTCCATTTGCATGGAATATCTTTTTCCATCCCTTCACTTTCAGTTTCTGTGTGTCTTTAGGTCTGAAACAAGTCTCTTATAGTATAGCAATGAGCATTTTAAAAATCTATTTAGTCATCCTAAATAATCCATATCTTTGGATTGGGCATTTAGTCCATTTACACTTAAAATAATTATTGACAAAGTAATTTTCAGTTCCTTTCTTCTCTTGTTTTCTTCCCTTGTGATTGATGATTTTCTTTAATGTTATGCTTGGAATTCTTTCTTTTTATTTTCTGTGCATCTAATATAGGTTTTTGGATTTAGCTACTATATGGTTCATATATAACATCTGTACTGTATGGATGGAATTTCTGTAATTTGTCCTTGCATGTACACAGGCAGGCTAAAGAATGTTGTTGTAAGACTTGTGCTGCATTAGTGACCTTGGGAGCTTGGTAAGTTGACATTAGTTGGCCTCCAGGTCAGAATTTGCCCTTCTGGGGGAACCTGGGTGGCTCAGTTGGTTAAGTGACTGCCTTCGGCTCAGGTCATGATCCTGGAGTCCTGGGACCAAGTCTCACATCAGACTCCCTGCTCGGCAGGGAGTCTGCTTCTCCAGCTGAACTATCTCCTCTCATGCTCGCTCTCTCTCTCTCAAATAAATAAATAAAATCATTAAAAAAAAAAAAGAATTTGCCCTTCTGGTCAGGACACCAAGAGCTATAAATTTTGTATTTCATCCCCTCTGATTCCAGGCTGGGCTTACTCCCCAGAATGGAATTTGGGAGGGGAGGCAAGCACACCTAGCCCAGGTGACTTGAACATGTAAAGACATGATAATATAGGAAAGCAACTCACTTAAAACTGCATGTAGGCAAGCAAATGTTTAACTTCAGCCCTTTTCATTTGTTCCAAAAATATGACCTTTATGGAGATGGTCAGTTGGAAGTCTCACCTGATGGGAGGACCCTCTGCCCAGGCCTCTCTATCATGACTCCAATCTGGCTGTCTCCACAGGGCTTCCCCAGCTAATGAGGTTGGATGTTGTAAGTACCTGTTTTGATGTAACTTTATCTTATTCTCCTTTACTGCTTACTATTGCCCTCACATATGTTCAGATTTTCCTTTTCTTCTTTCTGTTTCTATTATATTTTTATAATAACAATAAAGTGTTTTTCCCCTTCAAAACTGGTAGTAAGGTTGTTGTGAATCTTTTCTTTAGAACAATATCCTGAATATATAGCAGTCTATCTTAAGTTGATAGTTGTTTAACTTTGAGCATATTCTAAAAGTATTACATTTTTACTCCACCTCTCCACGTTTATGTGTATAATCTCATATTTTACATCCTATTATATTTTGAGTCCCTTAACCAATTTTTTAGTTGTAATTGATTTTGCTACTTTTGTCTTTTAACATTAATACTAACTTTATAAGTGATTGATCTACTGTATGCTTGCTTTCACTTTTGAATTTTTTTCCTCTCATATTTTTCTTATACCAGTTATGACTTTTTTTCCCCACTTAAAGAAGTCCCTTTAACATTTCTTGAAAAACTGGTTTAGAAGTGCTAAACTCCTTTAATTTTTGTTTGTCTGGGAAACTCTATCTCTCCTTCAATTCTAAATAATCTTACCATGTAAAGTATGCTGGATTGAAATCTTTTCTTTTAGTTATGCCACACTATTCTAGCCTGTGAAATTTCTGCTAAAAATTGAGCTGATAGCCTCATGGGGTCCCTTTGTATGTAACTAATTGCTTTTCTCTTGATGCTTTTAAGATTCTCCCTTTATCATCATCTTCTTCTTCTTTTTTTTCTTCTTCTTCTTCTTTTTCTTCTTCTTCTTTTTTAATATATATATATATATAGAGAGAGAGAGAGAGAGAGAAAGCGCACAGTTGGTCGTGGAGGGGCAGAAGGAAAGGGAGAGAGAAAATCTTAAGCAAGCTCCATGCCCAGTGTGGAGCCCAATGCAGTTCTTTTTTTTTTTTTTTTTTTTAAAGATTTTATTTATTTATTTGTCAGAGAGAGAGCGAGCGAGAGCGAGCATAGGCAGACAGAGTGGAAGGCAGAGTCAGAGGGAGAAGCAGGCTCCCTGCGGAGCAAGGAGCCTGATGTGGGACTCGATCCCAGGACGCTGGGATCATGACCTGAGCCGAAGGCAGCTGCTTAACCAACTGAGCCACCCAGGCGTCCCCCAATGCAGTTCTTGATGTCACAACCCTGAGATCATGACTTGAGCTGAAAACAAGAGTCAGATCCTTAACCAACTGAACCAACCAGGTGGCCCAAACATACTCCCTTTATCTTTAATCCTTGAATATTAATTACTATGTGTCTTGATGTGGACCTCCTTGGGTTCATCTTGTCTGAGGCTTTCTGCCTGTATCTTGACATCTGTTTCCTTTCCCAGGTTAGGAAAGTTTTCAGCTATTATTTTTCAATATGTTTTCTGCCCTTTTTACTCTCTCTTCTCCTTCTGGAACTCCTATAATGTGAATATTAGTACATTAAATGTTGTCACAGAGACACTTTATCCTATCCTCATTTAATTTTTTCTTTCTTTTTTCCACTCAGCTTTTTAATTTTTTTCTTCAGTACCTTGCCTTCCAGGTTAGTGTTCCATTCTTCTGAACCCTCCAATCTGCTGTTGATTCCCTTTTGCATATTTTTCATTTCAGTTGCTTATTTTTAAACCTCGATTAGTTCTTTTTTATATTTTCTATCTCTTTGTTGAAGTTTTCACTTAGTTTGTCCACCTTTTTTTTTCAAGTGCAGTGAGCACAAGCAGGCAGAGAGGCAGGCAGAGAGGGAGGGGAAGTAGGCTCCCTGCTGATCAGTAAGCCCAATTCAGGGCTCAATTCCAGGCCCCTGAGATCATGACCTGAGCTGAAGGCAGAGGCTTAACCCACTGAGCCACTCAGGCAACCTAGTGAGCATATTTTTGACTGTTACTTTGAACTCTATCAGGTAAACTTTTTATGTTCATTTCATTTAGTTCTTTTCATGGAGTTTTGTCTTGTTCTCTTGTTTGGGAGATACTTCTCTATCTTTCCATTTTGTCTGAGTTTCTTTGTTTCAATGAATTAGATGGAATGGCTGTTCTCTTAATCTTAAAGGAATGGCCTTGCGTAGGAACATTCTTTGTGTAGACTGTTTGCCTAGCAGCTTTGGCTTGTGGTCTGGAGCTGCAGCAGGTATGTTCTGTGTGTCACAGGGTACACTGCACCAGAGTTCCTCTGTTGGGACAGCTGGAGGTGAAGTAGGAACAGGTCAGGGGTCTCGGAGTATCCTGGCAGAAGACAACCTGGTAGGATGGCTAATGATGAAGTTCATGCAGGCCCTGGATCTTGGGGCATTCTGTATATGGGGAACCCTGTGCTATAGCTGGAGTTAAAGCAAGTGGGGGCAGGGGAGGGTCAAAGAGTATTCTGTGCAGGGAGTTCCCTGGAAGGAGGGCAGGAGCTGAACCAGGAACGGTCTTGATAGTTCTGGGGCATTCCATGCAAAGTTCACTCTAGTGGGTTGGGTGGAGCTGAAGTGAGGCAGGTGGGGAGGTCTTGGTATGCTTCGTGCAGGGGGTGTCCTGCAAAGTTGTCTGGAGCTGAAACAGGTATGTGTCTTGCATGATCAAGGTGCTTTGTACCTGTGTTGACTAAGTGACATGTCTGGAAATGTAGTGGGTGCTTTTCAGGGTTGTCCTGGTGTGAGCCATGCTGGGACCACCTTGGTGGGGCAGCTCAAACTTGGGGGTCAGGAGACTCTTTTAGAGATGCCTGGGGCTGGTGTGACTTGGTGACTTGGCGTTTACTAAAGCAGCTGGCTGGTCAAGGTGCTTTTACCCTGTGCCATTTCTGCTATCAAGGTTAAGAAGAAGCATAAACAATGGTACTTGCCACCCCCTCTGAACCCAGAGAGTGTTCTCCCAGATCCTGTAGGGCTGTTTTCTTTATATTTTAGGTTTTTAAAAAAAATTTAACTTCAGCTTTTTTCTGTTTCCAGAGTGGCTAAGTCTGGTGTGCTTAGACAGCTAGAGTATTTGGACCCAGCTCATGTTTGTACTATCAAGGTGGAGAGGAAACATAAACAATGGTACTCACCAGGACCTATGGCCCTGAATAGTGTTCCCATAGCTCCTCTAGTGCTGCTCCCTTTATATTCTAGTTCTTTTAAACTGCAGCTTTCCCCCCCCATGTCTCCAGGCATCTATGACTGATGTAGTCTAGGGGTTTGAAGTGGAAGACCAGCTAGGATGCCCAGACCCTGCTCTATCTGCACTATCACAGTAGAGGAGAAGCATGAATAATGACACTTGCCAGCCACTCTGACTCTGGAAAGCATTTTGCAGGTACCCTATCCTTGACAGACACTCAAGAGTTAGTTCCTTTAAATTCTAGTTGTCCTTTTAATCATTTTTTTTTCTGTGCCCCGAGCAGACAAATCTGCCCAAGGTCCCTCAGTATTATCTTTCCTTTTGTAGATCTTGGCCTTGGAGATGGCATTTGGGTTGTCACTTTGTCTCCATCTCTACTATTCTCTAAGTGTCTATCCTTCACTGTGTAGAAGCTGTTAGCCCTGTTTTTCTTCAGGATGATTTAGTCCACTTAGGTGTAGATTTTGTGTGTCCTTGGCAAGAGGAGAGTTTAGGATCTTTCTCCATCGCCATCTTGGATCCTTTCCCAGACCATTCAGGATTTTAATTTAGACTCTGGCTTACCAGTAGTGTGACCTGGGGGGATTACTTAACCTCTTTGAGTCTTATCTGTATAAAATGAGGATAATAGATAACTTAAAGTTTGCTGCAAGAAAGAAATGAAACAATGGCATATTGTTGGCATTAAAATGAATAGCTCTTTAGCTTATCTTAGAACACAGTATCTGTAGGCTATGAAAGATACCAATGCAGGCAAGCAGTTATCTTCATAGCTAAAGGGTGACTTTACCAGCTTAATTGAATAAGTAGTGGAGAAAAAGGAGGCCCTGAAGGTGGAAGGAACAGCACAAAGGAATAATTGTGTAATAAAAAAGGAGTTTCCTCAACCAGATTTAAAAACAAACAACAACAACAACAAAACCAAAACAAAATGGGAATTGTAAATAATCTCTTTCTCATGCAGGCAAATCCCAAGGAAAAGAAACTTAAAAAAAAATTAGCCTACTGATGTTAAATTTTATGTTTACCATTCCTATTTCTAGGAGCCTGATTAAGTTGGAAGTAGAATCAGTTTTCTTAAGAAATGATATGAATGTTAATTAGAGTGGTGTGAAACTAGCAGGTTTCAAGTATCTATGGGGTCAATGGAAACTTTAGTTACTGCAATTTTGAGAGCATCTCAAACCAAGAAGTCTGAAAACTCTTTAAGGAAGCCTACTAACTGCAGAACCAGCTAATAAAAGGACTACTTTTAGCAACACTTCAGACAGTGGGAGCATTGGGGAATAGAATAATTCGAAAACCACCTCTGGTAGCCCCAAGGGAGAAGGAAAAGGAAAACGTGACATACTTTGTTATTTGAATACACCTATGCAGTGTTGGTTTAGTTTTTCATTACATCTTAAGATGCATGTTAATGTTTTAAAGGCTCTCTGGAATATAATGTTGTTGGTGAGTATAGACAGAGGGAACTTAATAATAGAATCATACCCCCAATTTCTTCCTACTCATACCTGTAATAATCATTAAGCATTCTTTTGACTTGAAATTTTGATGGTCCGTAGTAAGCTTCTTGTGGCTTTGGAGGGATAATGTATTAAGCTATGAAGTGCTGTTATACCTTAAGTGAGAATTAACTGATCAGAGCCTTTCCAACAAAATAATATATTGGAAGGAGGTTTTCTAAGAAAGAATATGGGAAATTATCTGGTGGGAGTGAATTTAACTGGAGAGTGGTAGGGCATATAGCATAAAGATATTGTAGGGATGCTCTAAAGACCACTTTTAGGTAAATAAGCTTGAGGGATGGAATGTAAAAAGGGTCACAGTGACCACCTGGCTGAATATGGACAGGTCCATCAGGTGACCAACCTCAAAATATCCATAGACCCTAACTGACCAATTGGCTACTTATAACTACGTACAGTTACCAAAAAAGGGAAGATTCCATATATCACCATATATCTTCATTGTTCTCTTTTAAAAACAGCCCCCACCTACTGACTCATTACAGACACACTCTCCTCTGTTATCCTGCCCACAGCTCCCTTACAATGTATTCAATAAACTTCTATCTCCTTTGTTCTGCTTCAGGTGAACATTCTCTGACATCTCTTACCACTGGCTTCCACTCAATCACTGCCCCTCATTTGGGGGTTCCCATCTGACTAAGAGATACCCTATTTAGACATCACAGACAGCTGGATGATAGTCCAGAAATATCTGTGAGTAGGGAAAGAAAGCTGAAAGAAGAAATATAAAAAGCTGAAAGAAGTTCCAGGGAAAATTTTAGCAAGAGACTACTATGTGCTGAGAATTAGGTCAGGCACACTCACATTTAGCTTTTTTTCTTATATTCTGAAGTTGAGCATTACTTATTTCACAGTTTTGCTTAAAGGCAGCTATGCATGTAGCTCTAGGTATTATTTCAAGAATTTATTTACTTATATCTATAAGATTTGATTCAGTTTCAATTCTTAGTTCTTATATTTGTTTTTTCAACTGTAACAACCAGTACAAAATAAGAGAAACTTATTTATTTATTTGTTTATTTATTTATTTCCAGGTGGTGGGTATTAGAGAGGGCATGGATTGCATGGAACACTGGGTGTGGTGCAAAAAAGAGAAACTTTCTTAATATACACTGGTAGCTTTCCTTTGGAAAGGGGTTTATACAATATTTAGTCAGTTGTACACTGATGAAAAGGAGGCATTGCACTGTATTTTTTTCTGGCTTTTTTAAAAAGGTCTTTCAAATCTTTAATGTCCTCCTAACTTATCTCTAAGGTATGAAGACAATTATGGATGTTATATTCCAACCTAAGCTTACATTTTAGTGAAAATTTAGGTTTGGTAATGAGTATTCTGCTCCTTCAACCTGTGCTTGTGTATTTGGTGGTAGAGAAATGATGGAGGAACTTTTGGTTTTATAAAACAGACAAATGACAAATTTTATTTTGGGTAATTTCTTTTAACCTTAGTGCTTTAATGATCAATGCTGCACTCAGAACAATTGATTTTCATGTTATTTCACTTTTCTCTAGAGCACAACACTTCAGTAAATAGAAACAAATAAGGAAAATGATTTAGTTTTATATGTATTAGAGTGGGATGTTAGCCTCAGAATTTCAGCCTTCTGGGCTGTTTTCTCACCTGGATCTCTTCTAATGTGTGATACTAGTGTACTATATGCTCACAAATCCACAAGTCTGGATTAGTTAAGATCTGTATATATGAGCTTATAGAAAATATACATGGAAAATATAATAAAGTGTGTACTTACACCATACTCATAACTATGATATCAGTTTGACACTTGAAAAATTAGCAATTCTGTGATAAGTAGTAACAAAAGAATATTGTGTTTGGTGCTGGGGGAGTAAATATGTTGACCTTAAGACTTGTATATGGAATCAAACTCATTTCAACTAAGTACAATTATGTATGACGGGCATAGCACCATTTGGAAGTGATTTTAATCATTTGTTTTCAAATAAATCAGCTTAACGGTCTTAGTTGATCATGAGTAGTTCATAATTTGCAATTTCAACTGGAAATCATTGTTGAAATTGTACTCTCAGACAATTAAAATTTTCATTAACTGAAAAAAATAGAACATTACAAATAGACTATAAAATGAAAAGAAACAGGAAAGAAGAAAGTAAAAAGAAGAAGAAGGAGGAGGAGGAGGAGGAGGAGGAGCTGCTCCCAGTGTGCTGTAATAGGTGCTGTCTTTGAAGTATATGCTTTGAGTAAAGAGCAAAAGACCCAAAGTGATAAAAATGTAAAATTCGGATGTGAAGACTTTTGGGAATTTTATGTATGATCAATCCCTTAATATCATGTCTTAGTATGCTGAAATTTGGGGAAATGAGGTTTTTGAGGCCAAAATATACAGAAAAGTAATGATCATCAGGAGAAAACTTCAATTCTAAATCTATAGAAACAATATTATCCTCATTTTCATTATGAAAAGTTAGTAGGGAGACAAGAATCCAATACTGACACAAGTTTTAACAGTGAAATCATGAAAAGATAATGAATTGTATTAGTTTCCTGCACTGCACAGGATTTTAGTGGAAGACATTGAGTAGCAAATTTGCTTGTTGCACAGCTGAAATTGGGGTCTCTTGAGTTAGCATGCCAAAACAAAAGCACTTACATGAAAGCTTAACTATTACTGAAATAAGAAGTGAATTACTGCTCTGTGCAATCTGTGCCCTCTATAATACCCACCACCATGGAGCACTGGGTGTGGTGCAAAAATAATGAATACTGTTATGCTGAAAATAAAAAATAAATTTAAAAAAAATAAGTGAATGACTGTATTTCTTTTTATCTGGCTTAAAAAATATATTTTATTTATTTATTTGACAGAGAATACAAATAGGCAGAGAGGCAGGCAGAGAAAGAGGGGGAAGCAGGCTTCCTGCTGAGCAGAGAGCCCAAAGCTGGAGTTGATCCCAGGACCCTGAGATCACGACCTGAGCCAAAGGCAGAGGCTTAACCCACTGAGCCACCCAGGTGCCCCTGGCTTTTTTTTTTTTAAGATGTTATTTATTCATTTGACAGATAAAGATCACAAGTAGGCAGGGAGGCAGGCAGAGAGAGAGGAAGGGAAGCAGGCTTCCTGCTGAGCAGAGAGCCCAACATGGGGCTGGATCCAAAGACCCTGAGATCATGACCTGAGCTGAAGGCAGAGGCTTTAACCCACAGTGACAGCCAGGTGACCCTCCTTATCTGGCTTTTAAATATAATTTAACTAATTTGCTTTATATTAAAATATCTCTTTCAACAGAATATTTGGGAACTAACAACAACAATAAGAGATAAACTTTATTGAATTTTACTAGGAGTTGATTTCTGTTTTGAGATAATTTCTGTTTGATTTCTGTTTTGTAATTTGAAGGTTAATGGAAGTTCTATACTATTTCTTTTTTGTTTGTTTGTTTTATTTCTTTCTTTCTTTTCAACCTAACAGATATCATTGTTTTTGCACCACATCCAGTGCTCTATGTAATACGTGCCCTCCATAATATCAAGCCCTGGCTCCCCCAACCTCCCAACCCTGCCCCTTCAAAACCCTTAGGTTGTTTTTCAGAGTCCATATTCTCTTATGGTTCATCTCCTCTTCCAATTTCCCTCAACTCCCTTCTCCTCTCTATCTCCCCATGTCCTCCATGTTATTTCTTATGCTCCACAAATAAGTGAAACCATATGATAATTGACTCTCTCTGCTTGACTTATTTCACTCAGCATAATCTCTTCCAGTCTCATCCATGTTGCTACAAAAGTTGGGTATTCATCCTTTCTGGTGGAGGCAAAATACTCCATAGTGTATATGGACCACATCTTCCTTATCCATTCATCCATTGAAGGGCATCTTGGCTCTTTCCACAGTTTGGCGACTGTGGCCATTGCTGCTATTAACATCGGGGTAGAGATGGCCCTTCTTTTCACTACATCTGTATCTTTGGGGTAAATACCCAGTGGTGCAATAAAAGGGTCATAGGGAAGCTGTATTTTTAATTTCTTGAGGAATCTTCACACTGTTCTCCAAAGTGGCTGCACCAACTTGCAATCCCACCAACAGTGTAAGAGGGTTCCCCTTTCTCCACATCCTCTCCAACACACATTGTTTCCTGTCTTGCTAATTTTGGCCATTCTAACTGGTGTAAGGTGATGTCTCAATGTGGTTTTAATTTGAATCTCCCTGATGGCTAGTGATGATGAACATTTTTTCATGTGTCTGATAGCCATTTGTATGTCTTCATTGGAGAAGTGTCTGTTCATATCTTCTGCTCATTTTTTTATATGATTATCTGTTTTGTGTGTGTTGAGTTTGAGTTATTTATAGATCCTGGATATTAGCCTTTTGACTGTACTGTCATTTGCAAATATCTTCTCCCATTCCGTGGGTTGCCTCTTTGTTTTGCTGATTGTTTCCTTTGCTGTGCAGAAGCTTTTGATCTTCATGAAGTCCCAAAAGTTCATTTTTGCTTTTGGAGACATATTTTTTTTTAAAGATTTCATTTATTTATTTGACAGATGGAGATCACAAGTACGCAGAGGCAGGCAGAGAGAGATGGAGAAGCAGGCTCCCTGCTGAGCAGAAAGCCGATGCGGGACTCGATCCCAGGACCCTGGGATCATGACCTGAGCTGAAAGCAGAGGTTCTAACCCACTGAGCCACCCAGGCGCTCCACCTTTGGAGACATATCTTGAAAGAAGTTGCTGTGGCTGATATCAAAGAGGTTACTGCCTATGTTTTCCTCTAGGATTCTGATGGATTCCTCTCTCACGTTGAGCTCTTTTATCCATTTCAAGTTTATCTTTGTGTATGGTGTAAGAGAATGGTCGAGTTTCATTCTTTTACATATAGCTGCCCAATTTTCCCAGCACCATTTACTGAAGAGACATTAATCCACTGTATATTTTTTTCCTGCTTTGTCAAATATTATTTGCCCACAGAGTTGAGGGTCCATATCTGGGCTCTCTACTCTGTTCCACTGGTCTTTGTGTCTGTTCTTATGCCAGTACCATGCTGTCATGGTGATCACAGCTTTGTAGTAAAGCTTGAAATCAGGTAATGTGATGCCCCCAGTTTTGTTTTTATTTTTTCAACATTTCCTTAGTGATTTGGGGTCTCATCTGATTCCATACAAATTTTAGGATTATTGCTCCAGCTCTTTGAAAAATACCAGTGGAATTTTGATCAGTATGGCATTAAAAGTATAGATTGCTCTGGGCAGTATAGACATTTTAACAATGTTTATTCTTCCGATCCAAGAGCATGGAATGGTCTTCCATCTTTTTGTCTTCTTCAATTTCTTTTATGAGTGTTCTGTAGTTCCTCGATTACAGATCCTTTACCACTTTGGTTAGGTTTATTCCCAGGTATCTTATGGTTCTTGGTTCTACAGTAAATGGAATCAATTCTCTAATTTCCCTTTCTGTATTTTCACTGTTAATGTATAAGAAAGCAAATGATTTCTGTGCATTGACTTTGTATCCTGCCACATTACTCAATTGCTGTATGAATTCTAGTAGTTTGGGAGTGGAGTCTTTTGGGTTTTCTATATAACTAATCTTGATTATTTCCCTTCTTATGTGTGGAGCTGGTTTGATTTGTTGTTGCTTCTCCAGTTCTTTAAGGTGTAGAGATAGCTGGTGTATTCTGGATTTTTCAATTTTTTTGAGGGAGGCTTGGATGGCTACGTATTTCCCCCTTAGGACCGCCTTTGCTGTATCCCATAGGTTTTGGACCAAAGTGTCTTCATTCTCACTGGTTTCCATGAATTGTTTCAGTTCTTCTTTGATCTCCTGGTTGATCCAAGAATTCTTAATCAGGGTGGTCTTTAGCTTCTGGGTGTTTGAGTTCCTTCTGAACATTCCCTTGTGATTGAGCTCCAGTTTCAAAGCCCTGTGATCTGAGAATATGCAGGGAATAATCTCAGTCTTTTGGAAATGGTTGAGTCATGATTTGTGACCCAGTATGTGGTCTATTCTTGAGAAGGTTCCATGTGCACTTGAGAAGAATGAGTATTCTGTTGTTTTAGGGTGGAATGTTCTGTATATATCTATGAGGTCCATCTGGTCCAGTGGGTCATTCAATGCTCTTGTTTCTTTATTGATTTTCTGCTTCTATGATCTGTCTATTTCTGAGAGAGATGTGTTAAGATCTCCTACTATTAATGTATTCATATCAATATGACTTTTTATCTTGATTAATAGTTTTTTTTTTGTAATTGCTGCTCCCATATTGGGGGCATAGATATTTACATTTGTTAGATCGTCTTGGTTGATAGCCCCTTTAAGAATTATGTAGCATCCTTCTTTATCTCTGACTACAGTCTTTAGTTTAAAATCTAATTTATCTGATATGAGAATCGCTACCCCAGCCTTCTTTTGAAGCCCATTGGCATGAAAGATGCTTCTTCATCCCTTCTCTTTCAGTCTGGGTGTATCTTTAGATTCAAAATGGGTCTCTTGTAGACAACATATGGATGGGTCCTGTCATTTTATCCAATCTGCAACCTTGTGTCGTTTTATGGGCACATTTAGGCCATTCACATTGAGAGTGATTGTTGATAGATTCGTTTTTATTGACATCATGTTACCTTTGAAGTCTTTTTTTTTCTGTAGATTGTCTCCATATTTCTGTTCAATGATATTCTTAGGATTTTTCCTCTTTTATAGAACCCCCCTTAATATTTCCTGCAGTGTCGGCTTGGTGGTTGCATACTCTTTTTAGCCTTGCTGGTCTTGGAAACTCTTTATCTCTCCATCCATTTTGAATGTCGGTCTTGCTGGATAAACTATTTGTGGCTGCATGTTCTCATTCAGTGCCCTGAATATATCTTGCCAGCCCTTTCTGGCTTGCCAGGTTTCTGTGGACAGTTCTGATGTTATTCTGATGGGCTTTCTCTGTATGTAAGGAGCTTCTTTGTTCTAGCTGCCTTCAAGAGTCTGTCTACAATTATGATTCCTCATTTTTACTATGAGGTGTCTAGGGGACATTCAATATTCTATAACTTTGGGGGGAGACCGTTCTGCCTCTAGTACATGAATGCTGGTTCCATTCGCAAGATTGGGAAAATTTTCATGGAGAATCTGTTCCACTATATCTTCTAGACTTCTTTCTTTCTCCTCCCCTTCACAGATTCCAAAAATTCTGACATTGGAATGTTTCATGGTGTCATTTATTTCCCTAATTCTGTTTTTGTGGCTTCTAAGCTGTTTGTTCCAGGCTTCTTCCTGATCCTTTCTCTCTATCTGTTTTTCCTCCAGGTCACTAATTCTATCTTCTGTCTCAGTTACCCTAGCTTTTACAGAATTTAGAATATATTGGAACTCATTGAGAGCATTTTGAACATCATCCCTGGTGGCTTTCAGTTCTGCCCTAACATTGTGAACATCATCCCTGGTGGCTTTCAGCTCTGCCCTAATCTATTCTGTTTTGTCACACATGGCTTTCTCCAACCTAGCTATTGCCTGGATAATTGTTAGCCTGAATTCCCTTTCTGACATATTGTCTGTGTCGATAGCCATTAGGTCTGTTGCAGAAGTCCAGCCTCTGAATTTTTCTTCTGTTGGGCATTCCTCCTCCTAGTCATATTGGTGAGAGATGGCTGAATGGATGTTGTTGGATGTATTTACCGTGGTGCAGTCAAGGTGCACCTGGAACACTTCTGAGCTATCATGAGTCCCCACCCAAATGGGAAAAAAAAAAGAAAGAGAGAAAATAGAAAAGAAAAGAGAGAGAGGGAGAGAGAGAGAGAGAAAGACAGGAAAAAAAGAAAGACAAAATAAAATAGAAGGCACAGCCCAAATGGATCCCAAGGTAAATTTTTGAAGTATACAAACAAAAACAGACAAAAAGATAGATAAAACTAGATGACAAGAGAAAAAAAAAAAAATATATATATATATATATATATATATATATATATATATATATATATATATAAAACAAAAAAAGAAACTTGTCATAAAGAACCCCAAGTATAAGATTTATATACTATCGGGACAAACACAAATACACAGAAACACTGGCAGAAGAAAAAGATGGGAGAGTGGTTATAAATTGTCAGTGTGGGCGAGAAGTTTATCTTGATTCTTCCTGGATGTATCTTGATATCTTTGTTAAAGGACTCAACTTTCCTAAAATAAGGGAGATTAAAAATAAAAATGAAAAAGGAGAATAAACTAAACTAAACTAAAATAAAATAAAATTAAAAAAAAATTAAAAAATAGAAAAGCAAACAAAACAAAACAAAACACATGGGTATATGTATCAAAAAGTTCAGGTTAAAATGTTATATGGAATTTGATGTACCAGATATCTCACTGTGATGCTAAATAGTTTAAAAAATTATCTATAAAAAATGAACCAGAATAGTGGGAATGAATTAAAAATAAAAAGTATCTATGAAGTAGTGGTGGTTGTTCTCTTGTCTTTTTTTTTTTTTTTTTCTGGTTGTCTTTCTGGGGAAGGGTCTGCTGGGTGGGTTTTCAGGCAATGTTTCCTGAGTTACATCCTCCTGCCCCTCTCAAGGGGGTGGGCTCTGAGTAAACCGGTTTTTCAGGCTTTTGTTCTCTGGAGGTGTTTTTGTTTGTTTGTTCTTTTGTTTTTCTCACCTTGACAGCTTCTGATGGATTTTTAGAAGTTTAGAGGGAAGGAAACAATACCCCGACCTCCCTCTCTGAGAGAAGCCTCAGTCTGTTCCCCTCTGGGTGCTCCAGAGCACAGAAATTCCCACTTGGCTGCTGGCAGAGCACTTTCCGATCAGCGTCCCTGGGAACGAAGGAACTCCTGCTTGTACCCAAAACCATGACAGCAGCAGCTTTCTGGGCAGCTCCAGACCAACAGAGAGGTCCCAGGGAGTGATAGTGCACTGAGATTTTCCTGCTGGCCCAGGCTGGGAGTGCTCAGACTCACACACCTCTCTCAGGGGAGGCTGTGGGGTGCAACTCAGACTCTGATAGTGGGCGCAGCGAGTGCCTGGAGAGTTCAAAAAGGCTTGTTTTTGCTGGCTGGCGAGGCTCCCAGCCCCTCATGGGAGCGGCCACCCAGGCAGCTCAGGGTCCAATACCTCGTTTCTTGGCCACACTCTCTCTGGCTCAGTGCCAGGGGTGGCTGTCCTTGGTCCATGGACTTAAGCCCCTGTCCCTAACCACCCTGATTCTCACAATTTCCTCCCATGATCCTTTGCTCTTTTTGAGTGCTTTCAACCAGTCTCCAAGTTAATGCTTGTCCCCAGTTGCAGGGCACTCTCTCATTGGTGTATTACTTTCCAATTGGTCACCTCTGGTGGCTCCCTCCTTCTTTTGTTTATCTTCTGATATCAGTCCGATGTTACCACTTCACTTTACCTGCCCACTGGCATCTTCTGCCTCTGTAGAGATCCAGACATGTATAATTCTGCTCTTAGGCTGATTTCATAGGTGATCAGAGTTGTTTGGTAGGTAATCAGCTCACTTTAGGGTACAGGTTAAAATGGCACCTCCGCCTAGTTCTCTGCTATCTTGTCAACCAGGTTCCTCTATACTATTTCTTAATGGCATAATTTATAGTTTCCCACTCCCAAAGATATGTTATTATTTATTACAAAAAAACAAACACACACACAAACAAACAAACAAACAAAACAAACCAACTTCTTGGGAAGCCTGGCTGGCTCAGTCAGTTAAGTGTTTGCCTTTAGCTCAGGTCATGATCCCAGGGTCCTGGGATCAAGTTCCATATTGGGCTCCTTGCTCAGCAGGGAGCCTGCTTTTTCCTCTGCCTGCTGCTATCCCGTCCTTGTACTCTCTCTCTCTCTCTCTCTTTCTCTCTCTGACAAATAAATAAAATATGCAACTAAATAACTAACTAAATAAAAACTTCTTTTGAGTGCATGGAAGTGCTTTATAACAGTAATAAGTAAAATAGAAAAATCTACTCTTCTGAAAAATATGGAACTTGTTTATTGTTTCTGCCTCAAAGAAAAAAATAGTTTCATAAAAATGGGAGAAATTAGAACTTATACAGCATAAACATGTCTTTTTATATAATCTTTCTAAACAACATTAGAGTAAAAAAGAAAAGAAAACAAAATAAATAAAAGTTGGAACAAAGACCTATTGCAGTAGGTGTATGCAATTATTTTGCTGCCATAAAAAAGATTACATATAATCTTAACCAAATTTCAACCTGGTTATTTACTTGAATAAGCACATATCTATGGGGAAGACATATATAGTAAAGTGAGGAAAGAAGAAGTAGTTATTTGCTTAGGTAGTTAGATGTCCAAAATCAGCCCTGGTGACCAATGTGGTAAGAGTCAGATTCCATTCAATCCACCTGACTATAAAATATGACCGTATTATTAGAGGAGTGTTAGTCACGTACAAAATAATGTGTGAAATCCATAAGTTTACATGTGTCTAAGAATGTTTTCCTAAAATGATGGCAATGTGTATGTTTTTTATACATATGTTCACATTTCAGAAAGATCTAAAGTCACTGAAATAGAACAAATTTATCATCTTTATTTAATAATATATTTTAATATTACTATGGAGAATTTGTGTTTCTGACAAGTTATAGCATAACTATTTAGGCATCCCTCAAGTTTACATTTTGGGCCTGACCTCTCCACAAAATTTCAGTTCTGTATTGTCATCTTTCTAATGGGTGTCTATACCTGCATGTCCTACTGACCCATAAAATAAACACTTCCAAAATGGCAAACAAGTGTTTTTCTACCCAAGGTTGTTTTCTTTGCTTTTCCAACTGTGGTGAAGATCCAGACTTTTACATTCAATTTGAAACAACTTCCTAATAATGATGCCTCCCTAGTACTTTTCATATTTGATACCTCCTCTACATTCTCACTAAGTTCAGTCTCTGTGCATATCTTCTAGCTTTTCTTTTTTTTGAAGTCTTGCATTCCTCAGAACTATCTGTCTACACCATTGCCTGAGTCATCTTTTTAGCAATGTATATCTGACCACTTTACTCCCCTAACTAAATTAATTTAATGGGATTTTTACATTAAAAAATTGTTTAACTGTACCACTTCTTGAAGCCCATAAAGCATGGATATAAAAGCAATTAAAAATGTGTAAAACTACAAGGACAAAGAAAGTGGGAGCAGAAACCCAGCAGACTAGACATATCCACTAGATAGAAAGCAAACAGATGAGTAGTAATTTATGTAACAGAGTAGAAAGAGATAAAACTTAAATACCTGTGGGGGGGAGATTGGTTAAAATCTGGATAAGTAGCTCAATTCTCAGTTCCCAAAAGAAACTCATTTCCTTTCAGTTAGAGAACAATTTTGGAGTAGAAGATAACATGTTTCTTAAAATTTCTTTAATGCCTTAAAATATACAATATAGAGATATGATTATATTTGTATGATTTCATTTTAATATGCACAAAACATAATCATTTGATAGTCCGGACAGTTGTGATTCTTTACTACTCTTGTTCTCGTGTAAGCTTTATGCATGCCTTTCAGGCAACACTATTGAAAGTAGAAAGTAGGTTTCTGATAAACAGAGAAATGAATTTCAATGAACCGTGTTTGCAAGTTGGTTTTCTTGCCAAAGTGGGGTTTCTAGGATAGGGGATTTCTAGAACCTGTAACCTGAAAAATCTCTTATCTTTATTGAGGGGGTATTTGAGATCTTATTGTATTATTATAATAGGTGTTTAAGAAGCAGCAGCAGATGGAAACCATATCAAAGGGGTGAAAGTGAAGAGACCTGGGAGAGGTGACAAACATACACTGTGGAACTATGTAGTAAATTTACAATCTGCCTTGTATTTTGGTAGGCTGAAGAGAATGCCCAGAGCATCATGGAGACAGGATACAGAAAATCCAGTCTTTGGGGAAGGGAAAGATAATAAAGCTGAGATAAAGGGTAGGTAAGCTATAAAATAGGATGAGATTATGTTTCATAGGAGCATGGTATGTGTTGTAATTTTGAATCTTTGTCAATTTTCATTTCTCTCTAGCACAAACTTGGGAGACATATTTTCATGAATGAATTGGAGATTTGAAAGCAAACTAGAAAATGTCATGGTATAATTTGGGTCTAGTGAAGATGTAAATCATAATTTTTTTGGTTTTTTGCTCAAGAATCTCTGAAATTGACCTCTAAATACAGCTGAGAAATAAGCATTGTTACAACTTCTTTATGGATCAGTAAACTGATGAAATGTGGTGAAGCTATATGAGTGGACCAAAGAGGTACAAGAAGACATACTTTGAGCAGAAAATAAATTTGAGTTCTGCTTCTCAATTATTAATTTAAGCAGAGACAGTTATGTCCCAAGCATTAGATTCTATATAGAAGTATGAGGGAATTATGAAGTAAAATCTGATGAGAATTTTTTCTGTAATATTACAACTGTCATTCCCAGGTCACTAGTCCTGAGATAGTAGTAGTTTAAGATATTAAATTATATTTTTCTGATAACTTTTCATAGATGGTTGCTATATCAGTGACAATACAGACAGAACCACAGTGATTTTAAAGAACACACTGATCAGAGTATCCTCTGCATAGTACAACTACACTCTAGAGCAGTTAAAAATGTTTGTCTGAATTCTTTATTATTTTTCCAAATGACTACCATTTTCTGACATAATCTTTCTTTTTTTGTGGAAAAAAATATCAGTGGCACATATTTTAACTGTGCTTTTTTAAAAAAAATTAAATTTATTTATTTTCAGCATAACAGTATTCATTATTTTTTCACCACACCCAGTGCTCCATGCAATCCATGCCCTCTATAATACCCACCACCTGGTACCCCAACCTCCCATCCCCCGCCACTTAAAACCCCTCAGATTGTTTTTCAGAGTCCATAGTCTCTCATGATTCACCTCCCCTACTAATTTCCCCCAACTCCCTTTTCCTAACTCCCCATGTCCTCCATGCTATTTGTTATGCTCCACAAATAAGTGAAACCATATGATAATTGACTCTCTCTGCTTGACTTATTTCACTCAGCATAATCTCTTCCAGTCCCGTCCATGTTGCTACAAAAGTTGGGTATTCGTCCTTTCTGATGGAGGCATAATACTCCATAGTGTATATGGACCACATTTTCCTTATCCATTCGTCCGTTGAAGGGCATCTTGGTTCTTTCCATAGTTTGGCGACCGTGGCCATTGCTGCTATAAACATAGGGGTACAGATGGCTCTTATTTTCACAACATCTGTATCTTTGGGGTAAATACCCAGGAGTGCAATGGCAGGGTCATAGGAAAGTTCTATTTTTAATTTCTTGAGGAATCTCCACACTTTCTCCAAAGAGGCTGCACCAACCTGCATTCCCACCAACAGTGGAAGAGGGTTCCCCTTTCTCCACATCCTCTCCAACACATGTTGTTTCCTGTCTTGTTAATTTTGGCCATTCTAACTGGTGTAAGGTGATATCTCAATGTGGTTTTAATTTGAATCTCCCTGAGGACTAGTGATGATGAACATTTTTTCATGTGTTTGATGGCCATTTGTATGTCTTCATTGGAGAAGTGTCTGTTCATATCTTCTGCCCATTTTTTTATCTATGCTTTTGCATCCGAACTTTTCTCCTAAAGATCAAAACATTAAAATGGCCCCAAAGAAAAATAAAGTGATATAAAATTGGATATAAATTAAGTATTTTTAAATTGAAAAGCTGATATTCTGTTTCTCTCTCTCCCTTTCTTGTTTTAATGTATTAAGCATCATCTCATATGGTCACGAACATAGGTTGTCACCTGTTTACTGAGTAAGGTTATGATCAAAAGGACATATAATGATATATTTACCTTCCCTTTCTTGTTTTTGCATTTAATTTTCATAGGTATTCATGTCTGTGTAGAAACTTTGAAAGTGTCTACTAGAAGCAGAGGCCCATGCACATTTAACAGTAAAGACAGTAGATGGGAACATGATGTACAAGAAAGGATGTGTTGGACAGTATAGACAGGGACATAATATATTGGAGAAAGAAGGAAGCATGTTCTCAAAGGGAGAAAGAGTAAGAACCTTTGTTTGATGAAGAAACACATCACATAGATGAGAAACTGTCTTTTGATTGTCTTCTCTATATACCTAAGGGAGATGCTTTCAAATGGATTCATTTAAGGTTTTTCATTATAGTTTTAATAATGGTCATGCTAACATATGGAAGAGTGACAATAGTTTGGGATACTCTCTCCAGTATGAGTGCCACTTCTCCAGTCTACCTCTGCTATGCTCTGGGTGTTCTTGGGTGGGGGGATGAAATGTTCTGAATATAATACTAGAGGTAAATATTTTCCTTGGTACTATTCTTTTTGTACAACAAAGTAACTAAAAGTTTTCAGTTTTAAAAATTAAGTGGATATGTATTCTTAGGAAATTAATAATTTAAAAAAATAGATACCAATAATAAATGCAGTAAGTTTTAAAAATTTACTGGGTAATGGCAACAGCGATGTAACTATCAAGTCATATAGTATTTCCTATGTTGTAGGCACTTTTATAACTACCTTACATGTATCATCACATGTAGCACTCTAAGAAGCCTATGATATAAGTATTAATGGTATTTTCATCTTACAGAAGAGGCAGATTTGAGGTTTAATCACAGGTAAGGCATTTTCAGAGTCTGTATCCTTTATTGCTATGCAGTACTGCCTCCCATATAACAAGGCTTTGTGTTTTTCGACTTGCCTTTATGACAGGATCACACTTAGGCATATTTGTGAGCAGGTGAAGTTTGTGTCTGACTCACTCAGTTTTTCCTTTTTCTGCCCTTTCCTACCTTTTGTAACTGCCCACCTCCCCACAGTGTCCCATACTTACCTGTTTCCCTATATTTTTGTTCTAATAAGAAATCACACAATAAAATGTATTCTCTGAAGTATATATTATGTTATCCCTCTCAAAAATATATTCTTTCAACTATATAAGATATTAACTCTCCCAGAAATATTTGCATTTTTAGAAAGGAAGCATGGGAAAATAATGAAGATTGGGAAAATATTGAGTAGGTAAGATTTCTAAGAGCTCCTCAAATTGTGAAAGGGTAGATAATTACATACTTCTCCTACCTTAATGGGCAGTCTAGCATTATGGTGCTATCAGCACTTTCTTGTCAGATGCAAAGGTCATAAGAAATTGGATATTTTTCATATCATTTCAGAGTCTCCTGCCTCTTCTACTCATCCTGAATTCATTAGTACCATCTGAATTTCTGTGGGAAGGAAAGATCCTTATCATTATGGTGCAATAAAAATTGATTTCTGACTCATTCAGTTTCCAGGTTTAGCAAATATAAATGTATAACTTCAATGCAAATTTGAATTTCATACAATGAATAAATTTTAATATAAATACACCCAATGCAATATTTGGGACATACATATACAAACATTTGCTGTTTATCTGAAATTAGACTTTTTTGGATATCTTGTATTTTATCAGGTAGCCATAATCATGGTGTATTTCAATTGTCTCTAAGGAGGGAAAGCTCCTAATTTTGTGTATTTTAGTAATCTAAGTATTAGATATTAAGAACATGAAGGAAATTTGTAGCTGTGGTGAAAGAGACAAATCTGTACAGACAATTGAAGAAGAATAAATAAAATGTGCTAATTGCTTATCTGTGAGGAGTTGATGAGCAATATTGTTGAAAAAGATCCCAGGTGTCTTGAATAAAAAGTTACACATAACAAAGCAAAAGTTAATATAAATGAATAAGTCTAGAAATTGAGGGAGCTTCATTCATTTTGGGGGAGAAAACCTGTTGCATAAATTAATCAGAGAGAATAGTTTGAGCCCAGGAAGTTGAATAAGATTTGGGAGATTTAACAAAATTTAGATGTTATTTCAGGCAATGATCCAGAAACCTGAAAGTCAGTTACTTTGCTGTTGAATATTTTGCAACCATAAATAGCAAAGAGAAAGCATTAATCTTTTGACATTATATAGTCATGTTCTGATTTGAATAAAGAATATTACTTATATTTAACATTTTAGTTAAGATGATTGGGTGAAAGGAGAAACTGGTGGAACAGTCGGAGGACCCTAGACACATCTCATTCTCCAAATGCAATTAAATAACCGTCAAATCACTCTACATATCCAGAAACCAACCTGAAGACTGAGAGGAAAAAAATCCCACAATTAAAGGGAGAAAAGAAGCCACATTAGAAAAAAAAAAGTAGGAAGTTTGGAGATGTGGTTCAGGGAAGAAACAGATTATAGATGCTACAGAGGAGAAGGAGCTGTGGTTGCAGAGAAGAGCCAGGGAGAGAGAGGAACACACAGGTGAACACACAAGAAAAATATTTACCCAAAGCAATTGACTTTAAAAATGAGGGGTTAAATTTTGTGAGTTCTTGCAACCAGCAGGTCATAAAGCTTGGAGTTTTAAAAGTCTGTGAGCTTGGGTAGATCCCTGAGGTCATTGCCCTGTTCCTAGAAAGAAGGCAGGCATATAATCAGGGGGCAGAATGCAAGGAAACAGTAGTTTGAAGAATGCCTGGGGGCACAGTGGGAGGATATCATTCCCTGTTTTTAGAGCATGTCCCTAAGAGGCAGCAGAGAAACCTCTCCAGGGACAGAGTAGCTTGGGGGAGACATCTCCCACCCCCTCCCCTTGACATAAACACAGAATTACATCATGAAGGGAGGGTAGCACCAACACTGGCTGCCTAACTTGCTTATATCAGGTCCCATAAGCCTGCATTCTGGCAGGACTGTCCTTCTTAGACAAGCTTTTCTCAGTCTCAGCACACAGGCCCCTTCTCAAACAAACAAACAAAAACAAAACAGCAGAAACGTGTGCTCACAAAACATCTTTCTTCCAGAGAGTTCTGCAGACTTCAGTTCTAGTGGATAGTATCAGGTCTCATTTAACAAACAGAACAGAACACAGCTAATGAAACTTCCCCACATTCTGTTCCAGGACTAAACACTGCCCACTGCTGGAAAGGAGAACCTCTGTAGATGACTGTCCTGAAGGACAGAGCAGCCAAAACACAACATAGTATACACAGCACATACCAGAAATACTCCCTGAAGTGTCAGGTCCTAAACACAACATGACCTCAACTTCACAAAGCTATTACTCTCAGGAGCAGGAAACATCATGGCCTTTTCTAAAACAGAGAAAAAGGCAGAGACTTAAACAAAGTACCAAGATGGAGCAATTCATCCCAATTGAAGAAACAAGGTAAAGCCATGTCTAGTGATCTAAGTGAAAGAGATATAAGTAACATGCCTGATGGAGAATTTAAAGCAACAACCATAAGGATACTAGCTGGGCTAGTATCTTTATGGGCTAGTATCTCTGTGGTGAGGGTACCCTCACCACAGAGATAAAAGAGTTAAAAAAGAACCAGACAGAAATAAAAAAATGCAATAACTGACTCTGGAAATATGCTTTAGGTGATAAACACAAGGCTGGAAGAAGCAGAGGAATTAATAAATGATATTGAAGACAAAATAGTGTAAAATAATGAAGATCCACAAAAGAGGGAAAGAATATGAAATATTTGAATAGACTTAGGGAACTCAGTGACTCCATCAAACATAACATTTGTATTATAAGAGTCACAGAAGAAGAGAGAGAAAAGGGGGACAGAATATGTACTTGAAGAAATAATAGCTGAAAACTTCCTAAGATGGGGAAAAAAATAGACATTAAGATATAGGAGGCACATAAAACACCCATCAAAATCAACAAAAGCAGGACTACACCAAGACATATTGTAATTTGCAAAATATAGTAATAAAAAATGTTAAAAGCAGACAGACAAAAGAAGTCCTTAACTCACACACACACCCACACACAAATCCCATGAGGGCAGGACACCTGAGTGGCTCAGTGGGTTAAGCCTCTGCCTTCAGCTCAGGTCATGATCTCAAGGTCCTGGGATTGAGCCCCTCATCAGGCCTTCTACTCAGTGGGGAGCCTGCTTCCCCCCCCTCTTTGCCTGCCTCTTTGCTTACTTGTGATCTCTCTCTCTTTGTCAAATAAATAAATGAAATCTTAAAAAAGAAAAGAAAACCCATGAGGATTGCTGAATATTTCTCAACAGTTAACAAGCCAGAAGGAAGGGGCATGATATAGTCAAGGTGCTGAATAGGAAAAACCTGCAATCAAGAATACTTTATCCAGTGAGGAAAAAGAAGGAACAAAAAAAGGAGCCCAGGCAAACAAAACCTAAAGGAGTTTAGGACCACTAAACCAACTCTGCAAGAAATACTACAGGAGAATCCTTGAGTGGAAAGGAAAGAACAAAAGTTACAAGTTCAAGAAAATAACAGAAAAAAATCTCCATAAACAAGGACAAAACAAGTAATAAAATCACAGTAACTACAGATCTATCAATAATTCCTGTGGATGGAAATGGCCTAAATGCTCCAATCAAAAGACAAAGAATATCAGAAAGGATAAAAAAAAAAATAAGACCATCTTTATACTGCTTACAAGAGACTCATTTATTTATTTATTTATTTATTTATTTATTTATTTATTTGAGATGGTGAGAAACAGAGTGTGAGTGGGGGGAAGGGTTGAGGGAGTGGGAGATAGAAACCTTAAGCAGGTTCAATGCCCAACACTGAGCCCAGTGCAGGGCTTGGTCTCATGATCTTGAGATCATGACCTGAGCCAAAATTAAGAGTTTAAGAGTTAACTGACTGAGTGCTCCTATTAACAAAACATAGTTTAGACCTAAAGACACCTTCAGATCGAAAGTGAAGGGATGGAGAAACAGTTATGGATGTCAAAATAAAGCCAGAGTAAGAATAGATACATCAGAAAAACTAGACTTTAAAGCAAAAACTCCAGTAAGAGACGAGGGGCACTATGTCATAAGAAAGGCCACAATTCAGCAAGATGATCTCACAGTTGTAAATATTTATGCCCCCAGCATGGGAGCACCTAAATATATAAAACAATAACAAACTTAAGGAACTCATTGATAATAATACAATAATAGTAGGGCACTTTACCACTCCAGTTACATGAATGGACAGATCATCTAAATAAAAAAATACAAGGTTTTGAAAAATACACTGGACCAGATGGACTTAACAGATACATTCAGGACATTCCACCCTAAAGCAGTATAATACACATTGTTTTCAAAAGCACATGGAACATTCTCCAGAATAACAAACATTAGGTCACAAATCAGGCCTCAACAAATATAAAAAGCCTGAATTCATACCACACACATTTTCTGAACCCAATGCTATGAAACTAGAACTGAATCACAAGAAAATATTTGAAGAGACCACAAATACATGGAGGTAAAACATGCAACAAAACAATGAAATGGATCAACCATGAATCAAAGAAATAAATTTTAAAAATACATGGAAACAACTGAAAATGAAACTACAATGACCCAAAACCTTTGGGATGCAAGCAAAAGTGGCCCTAAGAGGGAGGTATATAGCAACACAAGCCTACATTATAAAGCCAGAAAAATCTCATAAAACCTGACCTAACATTTAAAGGAGCTAAAAAGTGGTGTCTGGGTGGATCAGTCCATTAAATGCCTAATTCTCAATCTCAGCTCAGGTCTTGTTCTCAGGGTCAATCCAAGCTCCATGTTGGGGCTCACGCTTGGCATGAAGTCTACTTTAAAAATAAAAGATTAAAGGAGCTAGAAAATGGACAACAAAACAAGTCTAAATAATAAAGATTAGAGCACAAATAAATGATATAGTAACTAAATAAACCAGTAGAGTAGATCAATGAACCAGGAGCCAATTCTTTGAAAAAATAAAATTGATAAACCTTTACCCAGACTTAAAAAGAAAATAGAAACCCCCTCCAAATAAATCTACAAATGAGAAAGAAGAAATAATGACCAACAAAACAGTAATAAAAACAATAATGATAATATTATGAAAAATTATATACCCCCAAATTGGACAACCTGGGAGAACAGGATAACTTCCCAGAACCATATAAACTACCAAAACTGAGAGAGGAAGAAATTAAAAACTTGAAGAGACCAAAAACCAGCAAGAAAACTAAATCTGTGATAAAAAATCTCCCAAAAAACAAAAGTCCAAGACCAGATAGTTTCCAAGGGAAATTCTACCAAATATTTTTTAAAAAGTTAATATCATTCTTCTCAAACTTTCCCATAAAAATAGAAAAGTGAATAAAACTTCCAAATTCATTCTATGAGGTCAGCATTACCTTGATGCCAAAACCAGTTAAAGACTCCACTAAAAAGGAGAATTACAGGCCAATATCCCTGATAATCTGGATGCAAAAGTTCATAATTAAATACTATCAAATTGAATCCAGAATGATTCCACACAGTCAAGTGAGATTTATTCCTGGGTTTCAAGGGTTGTTCAATATTTGCAACTCAATCAACATGATACACCATGTTAATTAAAGGAAAGTAAGAACCGTATGATCATTTCACTGGATACAGAAAAAACAATTCATAAAGTACAACATCCATTCATGATAAAAACCCTCAGCAAAACAGAGACACAGGGAGCATACTTCAACATCAAAAAGGCCATTGCCAAAAACACAGCTAACATTATCCTCAATAAGGAAAACCTGAGAGACTTTCCTCTATAGTTAGGAACAGGATGGGCATATCCACTCTCACCACTGGGATTTAACATGGTACTGGTCTCCTAGTCACAGAAATCAGAAAATAAAAAGCAATAAAAAACACCCAAATCAGCAAGGAAGAAGTAAAACATAAACTACTTGCAGATGACATGATATTTTATATAGAAAATTGGACTCTACCAAATAATTTCTAGAACTGATAAATGAATTCAATGAAGTCCAAGATACAAAATCAATGTACATAAATCTGTTGCATTTATGTATACCAATAATGAAGTATTAGAAACAGTAATTAAGGAATCAATCTCATTTACATTTGTAACAAAATGAAAGATACCAAAGAATAAAGCTAATGAAAGAGATGAAAATCTTGTTCTGAAAACTATAAAACACTTATGAAAGAAATGGAAGAGGACATAAAGCAATGGAAAAACATTCCATGCCCATGGGTAGGAAGAACAAATATTGTTAAAATATCTATACTACCGAAGCAATCTACACATTTATTGCAATGCCTATTGAAATACCAACAGCATTTTTCACAGAACGAGAAAAAAGTATCCTAAAATTTGTTGGAACCACAAAAGACCCCAAATGGCCAAAGTAATCCTGAAAAAGAGAAGCAAAGCTGGAGTCATCACAATTCTGTACTTCAAGTTATATGACAAAGCTATAGTGACCAAGACAGTGGTACTGTCTCACACACAGATCAATGAAAAGAATGTAGTAGCCAGAAATTAACCCCAAACTATATGATCAATTAATCTTTAACAAGGCAAGAAAAATATCCAAAGGGAAAAAGACAGTCTCTTCAACAAATTGTGTTGGGAAAACTGGTCAGCAACATGCTGAAGAATGAAACTGGACCACTTTCTTACACCACACACAAAAATAAATTCAAAATGGTGAAATACATGAATGTGAGACAGGAAACCACTAAAATCCTAGAGAAGAATATAGGCAGTAACCTCTTTGACATCAGCTTTAACATTTCCTTACCAGTATGTCTGCTGGGTCAAGGGAAAGAAAAGCAAAAATAAACTATTGGGACGTAATAAAAATAAAAACATTCTTCAAAGAGAGGGAAAAAAAATCAATGAAACTAAAACTCAACTTACAGAATAGGGGAAGATATTTGTAAATGTCGTCTCTGGTAAAAGATTATTATCCAAAATGTATAAATAACTAAAAAACTGAACACACAGAAAATGAATAATCCAATTAAAAATGGGCAGAAAACATAAATAAATACTTTTATTTTTTTTTCCAAAGAAGACATGCAGATGGCCAACAGACACATGAAAAGTTGATCAACGTTACTCAAAACATCACAATGACTACAATCAACACCAGAAGAAACAGCAGGTGTTGGCAAAGATTTGGAGAATGGGGAATGCTCTTGCACTGTTGGTAGGAAAGCAAATGATGTAGCCACTGTGGAAAATAGTATGGACATTTCTCAAAAAATTAAAAATACAAATTCTTTATGAACATCAATTGTACTACAAGGTATTTGAACCAAAGAGTAGGAAAATTCTAAATCAAAGGGATACATGCAGTTCTGTGTTTATAGCAATATGTTTTAAAATAGCCAAATTATAGAAACAACCCACTGGTGAATGGGTAAAGAATATTTGGCATATATATTCAATGGAATATTACTCAGCCATATAAAGAGTGAGATCTTGACATCTGCAACAATATGGACGGAACTAGAGTGTATTATGATAAACAAATATGTCAGGAAGAGGATGGCAAATACCATATGATTTTACTTATACATAGAATTTAAAAAAGAAAACAGAAGAGCATAGGGGAAAAAAAAAAAGACAGGGAGAGGTAAACCAAGAAACAGACTCTTAACTATAGAAAACAAACTGGTGGTTACCAGTGGGGAAGTGATTGAGGGAATGAGTGAAATAGGTGATGGGGATTAAGGAGTATCTTGGAGGTGATGAGCACCAGGTAATGTATGTAAGTGTTGGATCACAAATTGTGTACTGAAATTAATATTATACTGTATGTTAGTTAACTGTAATTTAAATAAAAACTTAAAAAATCATTGGAAAAAGTATTTGACTGGTTACAACAAAAACCAAAACTGCAAAATGTCATGCAGAGTCTCTTCTGGAAAAATTCTAAATATTTGATAGCTATTTTCTGATGTCACAAACTACCTCAAGAGTAAAAGATAATCCAAGTTCATTTCCCACTGGGTCAATACTTTGTTCCTGCTTCAGGAGATGATTCTTCAAAGAACAGAAGACAACTAGTGGATAATTTAGGAAATACAACTTTGATTTATATAAAATTCTTCATAACAGGAATCTTATTTTCTGTTCTAGCTAGAATTCCCATTTGCTATTTTGAATTATTTAATTTTAGTTTTATTTCAAAAATTAATAAATTATTGTTCATATGGTAAGGTGAATACTTAGGTAGCTCTCACAAGATGTTGATACTGAGAGTTGTAATAGAGTGAAAAAAGAGATTTTAAATGTACAGACAATGTTGTGGGGCATACACAATAGAGGAAGAGCAGGGTTACCATGGGAACCATAATCCTAAATTTCATGACTTGCTTTGTGTGATTACACATTTAATGCTGTTGGAGGATTGTATGACCTTTTCCTTTATTTTGAGGATGATTTATTTGTGAATAATCAGGAAAGGATTAGGTTTAGATGTCACCTGAATCTGCCCACTCTAAGGATCCTGTATCTATTAGGAAAATGGCAGGAATAAAGAAGCAGTAAGGGAGGGCAATCTTTTCAAAAGTACGTTGAGTTCAACACTACATGGTTTACTATGAAAAAGGACAGAGAACAATTTATTTTTCCTTGAGTCTTTTTTTTAAATTTTCTCTTCAGCATAACAGAATTCATTGTTTTTACCCCACACCCAGTGCTCCATGCAATGCATGCCCTCTATAATACCCACCACCTGCTCCTTCAAAACCCTCAGATTGTTTTTCAGAGTCCATAGTCTCTCATGGTTCACTGCCCCTTCCAATTTCCCCCAACTCCCTTCTCCTCTCTAACTCCCCATGTCCACCATGCTATTTGTTATGCTCCACAAATAAGTGAAACCATATGATAATTGACTCTCTCTGCTTGACTTATTTCACTCAGCATAATCTCTTCCAGTTCCATCCACGTTAGGTATTCATCCTTTTTGATGGAGGCATAATACTCCATAGTGTACATGGACCACATCTTCCTTATCCATTCATCCGTTCAAGGGCATCTTGGTTCTTTCCACAGTTTGGTGACCGTGGCCATTGCTGCTATAAACATTGGGGTACAGATGGCCCTTATTTTCACGACATCTGTAACTTTGGGGTAAATACCCAGTAGTGCAATTGCAGGGTCATAGGGAAGCTCTATTTTTAATTTCTTGAGGAATCTCCACACTGTTTTCCAAAGTGGCTGCATCAACTTGCATTCCCACCAATAGTGTAAGAGGGTTCCCCTTTCTCCACATCCTCTCTAACACACGTTGTTTCCTGTCTTGCTAATTTTGGCCATTCTAACTGGTGTAAGGTGGTATCTCAATATGGTTTTAATTTGTATCTCCCTGATGGATAGTGATGATGAACATTTTCTCATGTGTCTGATAGCCATTTGCACGTCTTCTTTGGAGAAGTGTCTGTTCATATCTTCTGCCCATTTTTTGACATGATTATCTGTTTTGTGTATGTTGAGTTTGAGCTTTTTATAGATCCTGGATATAAACCTTTTGTCTGTACTGTCATTTGCAAATATCTTCTCCCATTTCGTGGGTTGCCTCTTTGTTTTGTTGACTGTTTCCTTTCCTGTGCAGAAGCTTTTGATCTTGATGAAGCCCCAAAAGTTCATTTTCGCTTTTGTTTCCTTTGCCTTTGGAGACATATCTTGAAAGAAGTTGCTGTGGCTGATATCAAAGAGATTACTGCCTATGTTCTCCTCTAGGATTCTGATGGATTCCTGACTCACATTGAGGTCTTTTATCCAGTTTGAGTTTATCTTTGTGTATGGCGTAAGAGAATGGTCGAGTTTCATTCTTCTACATATAGCTGTCCAATTTTCCAGCACCATTTATTGAAGAGATGGTTTTTTCCACTGTATACTTTTCCTGTTTTGCCAAAGATTAATTGACCATAGAGTTGAGGGTCCATATCTGGGCTCTCTACTCTGTTCCACTGGTCTATGTGTCTGTTTTTATACCAGTACCATGCAGTCTTGGTGATCACAGCTTTGTAGTAAAGCTTGAAATCAGGTAACGTGATGACCCCGTTTTTTTTTTTTTTTCAACATTTCCTTAGTGATTTCAACATTTCCTTAACGATTCTGACTCCATACAAATTTTAGGATTATTTGCTCCAGCTCTTTCAAAAATACCGATGGAATTTTGATCAGAATGGCATTAAAAGTATAGATTGCTCTAGGCAGTATAGACATTTTAACAACGTTTATTCTTCCAATCCAAGAGCATGGAATGGTCTTCCATCTTTTTGTGTCTTCTTCAATTTCTGTCATGAGTGTTTTGTAGTTCCTCGAGTACAGATCCTTTACTTCTTTGGTTAGTTTTATTCCCAGGCATCTTATGGTTCTTGGTTCTATAGTGAATGGAATCGATTCTCTAATTTCCCTTTCTGTATATTCACTGTTAGTGTATAAGAAAGCAACTGATTTCTGTACATTGACTTTGTATCCTGCCACATTACTGAATTGCTGTATGAGTTCTTGTAGTTTGGGGGTAGAGTTTGGGTTTTCCATATAAAGAATCATGTTATCTGCCAAGAGAGAGAGTTTGACTTCTTCATTGCCAATTTGGATACCTTTTATTTCTCGTTGTTGTCTGATTGCTGTTGCTAGGACTTCTAATACTATGTTGAACAAGAGTGGTGAGAGTGGGCATCCTTGTCGTGTTCCTGATCTCAACAGGAAAGCTGTGAGCTTTTTCCCATTGAGGATGATATTTGCTGTGTGTCTTTCACAGATTGAAGTTCAGGAATGTTCCCTCTATCCCTATACTTTGAAGCGTTTTAATCAGGAACGGATGCTGGATTTTGTCAAATGCTTTTTCTGCATCAATTGAGAGGACCGTGTGGTTCTTCTCTCTTCTCATATTAACGCGTTCTATCGCATTGATTGATTTGCGAATGTTGAACCATCCTTGTAGCCCAGAGATGAATCCCATCTGGTTGTGGTGGATAATCTTTTTAATGTGCTGTTGGATCCTGTTTGCAAGGATCTTGTTGAGAATCTTAGCATCCATATTCATCAGTGATATTGGTCTGAAATTCTTTTTGGTTTGGTCTTTGCCTGTTTTGGGGATCAGGGTCATGCTGGTTTCATAAAGAGTCTGGAGGTTTTCCTTCTGCTTCAGTTTTTTGAAACAGCTTCAGGAGAATATGTGTTACTTCTTATTTGAAAGTTTGGTAGAAGACAGAGAACAATTTTGCTCTTTGACTTCATTTGCAGCTGAGGATTTCCAAAATGTTTTGAAATGGACACAGGAGCTTTACAATGGTTCTTAAAATAGTCATGACAATGAATTCATTTCAGGAGATGGAATGCAGCTGAGCTGGTAAAATAAAATAAGAAAGGGGGCCCCCAGGTGGCTCAGTGGGTTAAAGCCTCTGCCTTTGGCTCAGGTCATGATCCCAGAGTCCTGGGAGAGAGCCCTGCATCGGGCTTTCTGTTCAGCAGGGAGCCTACTTCCTCCACCACCCCCCCCCCCCCGTCTACCTCTCTGCCTAATTTTGATCTCTCACTGTCAAATAAATTAATAAAAATCTTTTTAAAAAAGAAAATAATAAAGGTTAGAGGAATATACTTTGCGTGGATTTACTGAAATACAACTTAAAACAGTAAACTATAACTATAATTGTCTGAGTAGAACAGCAGCAGACAGGCAAAATATGTAGCAGTTGCTGTATGATTTGTCTTGTTCTTAAAAGAGGTCTGGAGTCAAATATGAGTATCGGATTGCATGCATACTTGTATATTCACATTATGCATTCTGATGTAAAGGGAAGTTCACAGTCAACTAATAGGGTTTTTTTAAAGTTATGAAATGTATGGACACCAAAGTGTTGGATATTTGACACAGTTTATATATTGATTAGCTAATTTTATTTGGATATTGCCAGAGGCAATAGGTTTTTGAGGGTAGGCCTATTTAGGCAACAGATATTCCAAATAATAACCTTTACTCTGTTCAGTTCAATTTTGACAAGGCACAAAAGACACATCAGTGGAGAGATCATGTAAACATTAAGTTATTTTTTGTTCCTATTGGAGAATAATTTAATATAAATGCTGTTGCCTAAACTAATTTAACTAAAATCAATATGCCAAATTGTATTAATGCTAATACTTATACGTTCTGGCTTCATCTATTTTCAGTTCAAGAATGTGATATTCCTAAAGTCAGTGTAAGCTCCTGAAGACTGTAAATGCAGTATGTATTCTACAGAAAAAAAAAGTAAAATTATTGCTATAGATGATAAATAAGGAAGCAAATGATGAATAGAATATAATTTTAGAGTAAGAAAGAATAAATAAATTAAAATAAATTAAATAGGGGCGCCTGGGTGGCTCAGCGGGTTAAAGCCTCTGCCTTCGGCTCAGGTCATGATCCCAGGGTCCTGGGATCGAGCCCCGCATTGGGCTCTCTGCTCAGCAGAGAGCCTGCTTCCTCCTCTCTCTCTGTCTGCATCTCTGCCTACTTGTGATCTCTCTCTCTGTCAAATAAATAAATAAATAAAATCTTTTAAAAAATAAATTAATTAATTAAATAAAATTTGCCCTTCAAGTCATGGAGTACCAAACATATCATCAAAGAAAGAGACTACTTAATGGAGGAAAAAAACTATTAAAATAGGAAAGAGTTGAAAGAGTGCTAAGAATTACTATAAAGACAAAATTTTTAATTTGTGAAAAGAGAATATCAGTGAAAAATAATCAATCTTTTATAAGAAAGTGTTCAGAAAAATTATCATCCTTGTTTCAGTAAACTTATTAAAGTCTCTTAGATGCACAATCTTCAAAAAAAGTACTTTTAATCCAAACCTAGAAACATATTAACAATATTATACACCACAACCAAGTGAGATTTATTTCATGAATATAAAGATGGTTCAACATGAGATAAGCAATCAATGTAATATACTACATTAATATAGTGGAGGAAAACAAAAACATGGTCATCTTAATTGATCCAATAAAAGAATTTACTAAAATTGAACACTCTTTCGTCATAAGAACACTCAACATACTAGGAAGAGGAGATATACATCTCAATATGATGAAGAACATTTGTGAAAAATCCACAGATAACATTGTAATCAATTGTGAAAGCCTGAAATCTTTCTCTTGAAGATCAGGAACAGGACTCAGATGGATGCTTTCACCATTGCTATTCAGCATTTTATTGGAAGTCCTAACTGGAGCGATTAAGCAATAAGGGATTAAAATATTCAAAAATGGAAAAGAAATAAAAAATATTTCCATTTGTAGGTAATACAATCCTATATATAAGAAATCTCAAGGAGTCTATAAAACAAAACAAAACCAAAAAACCCAAAACCATACTTATTATACTTTGAATTGTGTCCTCAAAGAATATATTTAAGTCTGAGGTATACCTAGTACTTCAGAATTTTACATTATTTGGAAATAGGGCCATTGAAAATGTAATTAGTTAAGATGAGGTCTACTAGAGTAGGATTGGCATTTAATCCAATGTTACTGGTGTCCTTTAAGGAGAGATAAAGAGACATATATACAAAAGACTGTCATATGATGACTGACACAAATATTGGAAATACATACAAACTAAGGAATGGCAAAGACTGTCAGAGTACTAATAGCTGGACTACCCAAGGAAGGACTCTTCCACAGAGGCTTTGGAAGGCACATAGCCATGCAAACACCTTATTTTGAGATTTCTGGACTCCAAAACTGTGAGAGAATAAATTTCTGTTTAAAGTCACCCATTTAGTGGTAATTCATGGAAGACCTAGGAATCTAATACAGATTGTGGTATCAGAGAGGGGAGTACTGCTCTAGCACATGTTTAACAATGTGGAGTGTAGGTTTGGAATTAATATACAGAAACTAGAAAAATTTTGAGGTGCTTGACAGAAAAATCAGATGTCTTGATGGTAGAAATATGAACAAACATACTTCTGATGAGTCCTTAGAAATTATAAAAAAAAAGTTTTGGACACTAGAGGAGACATGATACTTGTCAGTAACAGAGTCTTGACTGAATTTTGTTCTATCATTGGGAGAAAAGTAGAATTTATAACCAAGGAGGTTTCTAAGCGAAGTATAAAAGCTTCTAACTAGTCTTTGTTTGATGCTTACAATAAAATATAAAAGGAAAGATAATTTGAGGAATGAACTGTTAAGCACAATTGGATGAGCATTTGATGATATGCATAATACTCTGCTTATGTAGATAGTGTGCTCTGGGATCAGGGCCAAGAGTGTGACTGGACAACAATTTGCTAAGAAATTAGGCATATGACTTCTGGATTCAATCAACTATCTCAGCAAAAAGCCAGGATAAGAGATGTTGTCTGGGAAGTACCAGTGGAGAACATTCTTATCCAATGGCTTGGGCTCCGATAAATTGGGTGTAGACCAACAATGTTTTGAAAATGTTTTACCAACAATAATGCTGCTAGGTTGGACTAAAAGGGACAGAGATGGGAAAAAATGAAGGAAAATTAATTCCAAGTGTAGAACCATGGATGCAAGGACAGAACTTGAAGCCACAGAAGATTATCCTCAGGTCTTGAAGTCTAATGGAATTTTCCTTGCTGGATTTTGGACTTGCTTGGAACTTGTGGCCCACTTTTTATCTATATTTCTCCTTCTTAGAATGGGACTGATTATCCTATGCCTCTCTCACAATTGTATTTTGGAAAAAAAATAACTTGTTTTCTGGTTTCACAGGTCCACAGATGGAGAAGAATTTTTCTCCGGGACTGACCATATACAGAGTCTCACTTACTGATTGATTTATTTAGATGAGAATTTGGGCTTCATCAAAATTAAAAGCTTGTGAATAAAGGATAGTATCAATAAAGTAAAAAAAAGACAATCTACAAAATAGAAATATTTATAAATCATATATCTGTTAAAGATTTAGTATCCAGGGTATATAAATAACACTGACAACCCAAGAACAGAAAGATGAACTACTCAGTTTAAAAATTGGCAATGGGGGGGCACCTGGGTGGTTCAGTGGGTTAAAGTCTCTGCCTTTGGCTCGGGTCATGATCCCAGGGTCCTGGGATCGAGCCCCACATTGGGCTCTCTGCTCAGCAGGGAGCCTGCTTCCTCCTCTCTCTCTCTGCCTGCCTCTCTGCCTACTTGTGATCTCTGTCTGTCAAATAAATAAATAAAATCTTTAAAAAAAATTGGCAATGGGGGAGCCTGCTTCCCTCTCTCTCTCTCTGCCTGCTGCTCTGACTACTTGTGATCTCTCTCTCTCTGTCAAATAAATAAATGAAATCTTTATAAAAATGGGCAATGGAATTTAATAGGCTAAAAAACACTGAATTGTACATTTAAAACTGTAAACTTGTGGAATATGAATTACATCCATAAAGTTGTTGTGTTTAAAGAAAGAAAATTTAAGAGAAATGAGTAGGGGCTATGATATTGGATTGGTTATCTATTTCTTAGATGTGTTTCTCAAACACAGGGAGCAGAATAAAAAATAAATAAATTTGAATTTCATCATAATTAAAAACTTTTGTGCAAAAGACACCAAAAGACAATGAAAAAAAAAAACCCCACAGAATGGGAAAAAATAATTGTAAATCATATATTTGAAAAAACGTCTAGTATCTAGAATGCATAAAGAAATGTTACAACTAAAAAAAGTATATCCAATTGAAAAAATGGGCAAAGAATCTGAATAGACATTTCTCTAAAAACATAAAAATGGCCAATAAGCACTAGAAAAGATGTTTAGCAACATTAGCCATCACATAATGTGTATTATGTATTATGTATTATGTATAATGTATGTACATCACATAATGTAATTAATTGCAAATCCAAATCACAAAGAGATGCCACTGCACATCCACTAGGATGTTTATCATAAAAAGAAAAACAACAAATGTTCACGATGTGGAAAACTTGAAACCTATACATTGCAGGTGGCAATGTGAAATGGTGCAGCCACTGTAGAAAGCTGTTTGGCAGTTCCTCAAAAAATAAATATAAAATTATCATATGATCCAGCAATTCCTTTCCTAGGTATATACCCAAGAGAAATGAAAACATATGTAGATGCAAAAATGTGCACACAAACATTTATTGCACCATTATTCATAATACTCCCAAAGTGGAAACAACCCAAATAACCTTCAAATGATAAACAGGCAAACAAAATATGGTATATCCCTTTAATGGAATGATATTGGGTAATAAAAAAGAATGAAGTAGTGATACATGAAACAACACTGAAGATCACCGATAACATTATGCTAAGTGAAAGAATCCAATCACAGAGGAAAACATTTTGAATGATTTATATGAAATGTCAAGGGTAGGCAAAGCTATAGAAAAAGGAAACAGATATGAGGTTATTGGTTGTTTAGGGTTGGGGTGCTATGAAGGAATGGACAGTGTCTGATCAGAGGTACTGATCAGTGTACTGATCAGAGGTACACCACTTTTGGTGGTGATGAAATGTTCTAAAATTAGACTGTAGTGATTATTGCATACCTCTGTGAGTATACAAAAAAAAGACACCCTTGAATTATACAGATTAAAAATATGAATTATGGATTTCTAGGGAAGATGGCAGAGCAGGCGGACTGTGTGGTGCATTCTGATTGCGTGGGGGCCAGAAGCATGGATGGTGAAAGAATTCACACAAGGCAGAACAAAGGAGAAGTTTACTGAATACACTACAAGGGAGCAGCAGGCAGGAGAGAGAAGGAGAGATTGTCTGCCATGAGGTGGTGGGGGGGGGGCTTTAATTATAGGGCAGAGTGAAGAAGTTTGGGAACCTGTGGAATGTTCCCTTTTTTTTGTAACTGTGCCTGGTTATAAGTAGCCCATTGGTTAGTTAGGGCCTATGGCCATTTTGAAGTGGGTCACTTATTAAGTCTGTTTGCATTTAGCTCAGTGGTCACTATGGGCCCTTTTGCCTTGCTCAAGTTTCCATTACTCAAGGCTGTTGCCCAAAAACAGCCTCTATAGACCCTAAGGTCACCTCATTTCATGGAAAAAACTAGAGAACACCCAGAGCAGTGTAACTCCGAAAATGACCTGAGACAGGCAGAATAAACTTCACACCTAAATGTAGAGATAAGCCCACATGAAAAAGGATAGGGAGGGCAGAGACATAGCTGGGAGCTAAACAGAGATAGGACTTTCTCTGGGTGGATTGTGCCATGGACACCTGAAGGGGGGAGAAAAGGAGCTCTGTACTGGAATGCCTGGAAGGAGAAGACAAATCCTCATAGTTGGCTTTGAAAACCAGAGCGGCTGGCTTTCAAAAGTTCTTACAGCCAGAGAGACATAAACCTTGAACTTAAACAAAATTAGTGGGATCCACCCTGGAAGAGCTGGGAAATGAGAGGAAACTGAGTCCCTGCCCTTAAAAGAGATAACACAACAAATAGCCCATGGTGGTACAGTATATAAGCAGCAGTTTGAAAAGGAAGGTCATACCGGAGGGAGTTACTCATCTCAGAGCCTGTCCCAGAGGGAAAGAGATTGCTGGGAACTCCTCCAGGAACAAAATAAATGGCAGGCATCATTTAAGTAAATAGACACCTGAGGTACTGGTTACTTAACTTTCTAGCACTGCAGCCCCTACCCCACACAATGCTTCCACAGAGCCAGACAGGCCACTTCAGTTCTAGCACAGCAGGTCCCCTCCAGCAGAGGACCAAGGGGAACAAAACTTCCTAGCACTGCTGCCTCTTCACCCCAACCCCCTTCACTATGCTCCTAAGGACCCACCTCTCCAGAGAGTGCCTCAGTCCCAGGCTGCAGGGCCCCATTCATAGAGAACATGAGGCACAGAAAACTTGCTAGCATTGGTGCTCCACCACCCTGCCCCCTGCACTGGGCTCCTGCAAACCTGGATAGACCACTTCAGTCCTGATGCTGTAAGGCTCCTTCTAAGGTGTACAAAGCTTGCTAACACTGCCACCCCACAGCACCACCACCCCTGTGTTGTGCTTTGGGGGACCCACTTTCTCCAATATGTTCTTGGCCAGAGCCCATATAAAGGTAATGCAGTCCTGGACAGTGTGGAAGCAGCCCTTATAATGGCCAGCACTACTCCAAAGTGACTCCTCCTTCAGAGAGAGTGGAAGATAATCACACATATTAATCAGACAGATGCCCTAGCAATGGGCTGGGGGAGATAATTTTTCTAACTTTGGGCGCTGCTCACAAATGAAAGCTTCTCAAGTAAGAACACTGAGAAAGCATCCTGCAGTTTTTTGTTGTTGTTGTTACTCCATGTCTGGCAAACACATGGTTTGACTCCACTCAAGCCCAAGGTGTCCCCAGACTGATCCCTAACATCACAGGGAACAAAAACAGCTCATAATAGGCAAAGAGAGCCAATTCAGATGGCTGGACTTCAGGAAAAAGCACCTCATCCACAACAGCAGGGCACATGAATCACACATAGGAGACATCTTTGAAGTGCCAGGTTCTGGTGAACAAGGGACATTTCATAGCAGAGCACTAGAAGACCTCTTCTTCATAAGGTCACTACTTTCCAGGGCAGGAGATGTAGCTTTTTTTTACTAACACACAGAAACAGACATAATTAAACAAAATGAGAACACAGAGGAACATGTTCCAAATGGGGGAAAAAAAAAACAGGAAAAATCACAGCAAGAAACATAAGTGAAATGGATATAAGCAATATGCCTGATAGAGAATTTAAATGAGTGATCATAAAGATACATGACTTGAGAAAAGAGTGGATGACATCGGTGACACCCTTAAAAATGATGGGAAACATAAAAAAAGAACCAATTAGAAATGAAGAAATAATAAATGAAATTAAAAATAGACTTGATAGAATAAAGAGAAGGCTAGAAGAAGCAGAGGAATGAATTGGTGACCTGGAAGACAGTGTAATAGAAATTAATCAAGGTGAGAAAATGAGAAAAAGAGAAAAAATATGCAAAACAAAAATAGACTTAGACAATTCAGTGATTCCATCAAGTGTAGTAATATTCAATTATAAGGATGCAATAAGAAGAAAAAGAAAGAAAATGGGTCAAAAATTTATTTGAAGAAATAATAGCTGAAAACTTTCTTAATATGAAGAAGGAAATAGACACCCAGAAACAGAAAGCACAGAGATTCCCCCCCAAACAAAATCAACCCAAGGAGATTCACACTGAGACTTACAGAATTTAAAATGGAAAAAAAAGGGGGTGCCTGGGTGACTCAGTCATTAAGTGTCTGCCTTTGGCATGGTCCCAGGGTCCTGGGATTGAGCCCCCTGTTGGGCTCCCTGCTCAGTGGGGAAATGGCTACTCCCTTTCCAAGTCCCCCTGCTTGTATTCCCTCTCTTGCTGTCCCTTTCTCTGTCAAATAAACAAATAAAATCTTTTTAAAAAAACAGAAAAAAAGTAAAGATAAAGAAAAAAAAAGCATCAAGACCAAAGAAATCAGTTACATAAAAGAGAAAACCCATAAGGCTATCAGCAGTATTTTTTTGCAGAAATTTTGCAGGCCATGATATATTGAAAGTACTGGAAGGAAAAAATATGCAACCAAGAATACTCTATCCTGTAAAGCCATCACTCAGAATAGGAGAGACAGTTTCCCAGACAAACAAAAACTAAAGAAGTTCATCACCACTTAAACTAGCCCTGAAAGAAATATTAAATGGGATTCTTTGAAGGAAAGACCATAAATGAAACTATGAAATATAAGTATATATATAAAATCAGTCAAGGAATTCACAAAGAAAAGAATGTAAAATATGACATCATATACCTAAAAAGTGTCGGGGGAGAGGGAAGTAAAAATTGGATTCAAATTTAAGTGATTATGCAGTTAATATAGACTGCTGTATACAGAAATATTTATATATAAACATAATGGTAACCATAAATAAAAAACCAGTAGTAGATGCAAAGAATGAAGAGAAAGGAATCCATGTATACACTAAGAAAAAGCCATCAAACCATGAAAGAGAACAAGGAAAGAAAGCATCAGGAAAACAAAATAAAACAAAGAAAACAACTAAAGAAACAACCATAAAACAAATAACAAAATAGCAATGAATGCATATCAATAATTACTTTGAATATAAATGGGCTAAATGCTCTACTCAAAAGACACTGCATGAAAGAATGGGTAAAAAAAGAAGAGTCATATATATGCTGCCTATAAGAGACTCATTCCAGACCAAAAGTCACTGGCAAATTGAAAGTGAGGGGATGGAGAAATATTTATCATGCAAATGGAAGACAAAAGAAAACTGGAGTAGCAATACTTGTATTGGAAAAAGTACATGTGAAAACAAAAGGTGTAACAAGAGACAAACAGCTATGCTATATAATAATAAAAGGAGACAATCTAACAAAAACATACAATTGTAAATATTTATGCACCCAACATAGGAGCACATACATACATAAAATAGTTAATCACAAATGTAAAGGAAGTAATCCTTTCTACTACAATAATAGTAAGGGACTTTAATAGCCCACATGCATCAATGGACAAATCATCTAAACAGAAAATTAACAAGGAATGGATGGCTTTGAATGACATACTGGACCAGATAGATTTAACAGACATATTTGGAATATTCCATCCTATAACAGAAGAATGCACATTATTTTCAAGTGCACGTGGAACATTCTCCAGAATAGATCACATATCAGGCCACAAAACAAGTCTTAACATATTAAAAAAGATGAAAGTAATAGTATGCAACATTTTTTTCTAAGTATTTTTATTTATTTTAGATAGAGGAAAGAGAGTGAGCAAATGGAGGGAGGGACAGAAGGAGAGACGGAATTCTGAAGTAGACTCCCCACTGAGTGCAGTTCCTGATGTGGGGCTCAGTCTCAGGGCCCTGAGATCATGATCTGAGCCCAAATCAAGAGTTGGCTACCTAACAGACTGAGCCACCCAGGTGTCCCAGTATGCAACTTTTCTGACTACAACTCTATGAAACTAGAAATCAATCACAAGAAAAATGTCTGGAAAGAGCATAAATACCTGCAGGTGAAATAATGTGCTACTAAACAACTAATGGGTCAACCAATAGAAGAAAGAAGAAATAATTACATGGAAAGAAATGAAAATGAAAACATAGCAGTCCAAAATATTTGGGATTCAGCAAAAGCAGTTCTATGAGGGGAGTTTATGGCAATAAATGCTTACCTGAAGAAACAAGAAAAATCTCAAAAGAACAATCCTGTATTATAATGAGACAGAAAAAGAACAAACAAGATGCAAAATCAACAGAAAGAAAGGAATAATAAGAATTAAAACAGAAATAACTGATAAAGAAACTAAAAAAAAAAAAATGGAAAAGAAAAGAACAGATCAATGAAACCAGGAGTTGGTTCTTTCATAAAAAAAAAAAAATCAATAAAATTGATAAACCTCTAGCTAGAGTCATCAAAAAAAGAGAAATGACTCATATTAAGAAAATCACAAATGAGAGAGGTGAAATAACAACCAATACCACAGAAATAAAATTTCAAGAGAATATTATGAATTATATGCTAACAAATTAGACAACGTACAAGAAATGGATAAATTCTTAGGAATGTATAATCTTCCAAAACTGAATTAGGAAGAAATAGAAAATTCAAGCAGGCCAATTGCTAGCAATGAAATTAAAACTGTAATAAAAAACTAATAAACTAAATTTTAGGACCAGATGGCCTCATAGGGAAATTCTACCAAACATTTAAGGAAGAGTTAATGCCTATTCTCAAGCTATTACAAAAACTAGAAGAGGTGGGTGGGATTATGGACATTGGGGAGGGTATGTGCTTTGGTGAGTGCTGTGAAGTGTGTAAACCTGGTGATTCACAGACCTGTACCCCTGGGGATAAAAATATATGTTTATAAGAAATAAAAAATTAAAAAAAAAAAAACTAGAAGAGGAAGGAAAACTTCCAAATTCATTTTTTGAAGCCAGCATTACCCTGATACAAAAATCAGGTAAAAGTACAACCAAAAAAGAGAACTACAGGCCAATATTCCTGATGAACATAGATGTAAAAATACTCAACAAAATAATAGCAAACTGAAATCAATAATATATTTAAAAAAAATCATTCATCATGATCAAGTGGGATTTACTCCCAGCATGTAAGGTGGCTTAATATTTGCAAGTTAAATCAATGTGATATACCACATCAAGAAAAGAAAGGATAGAAACCACATGATCCTTTCAACAGATGTAGAAAAAGCATTTGGCAAAGTGAAACCTCCATTTCTGATAAAAATCCTCAATAAAGTAGATTTAGAGGGAACGGCTCAACACAGTAAAAGCTTTAAATGAAAAAAAACGACCAGAGACATCAAACTTAATGGAGAGAAACAGAGAAACCAGAAAACAGGTGAGAAAGAGAAAGGCCACTTACTGAGTGGGAAAAGATATTTGGAAATGACATGTCTGATAAATGGTTAGCATCCAAAATGAACAAAGAACTTATAAACTCAACACCCCAAAACCAAATAATCCAATTTAAAATTGTGCCAAATAGACATTTTTCCAAAGAAGACACACAGATGGACAATAGATACATGAAAAGATACTCAATATCACTGATCATCAGGGAAACACAAATCAAAACTTCAATGAAATATCACCTCACACCTGTCAGAATGACTAAAATCAACAACACAAGAAACAACAGGTATTGGCAAGCATATGGAGGAAGGGGAACCCTCTTGTACTACTGGTAGGAATGCAAACTCTTGTAGCCACTGCAAAATAGCATGGAGATTCTTTAAAAGGTTAAAAATGGAAATAACCTATGATCCAGTAATTATACTACTGGATATCTAAACCCAAAATTCAAAAACAGTAATTCAAAGGGATACAGGCACCCAATGTTTATAGTAGCATTATTTTCAATAGCCAAATTATGGAAACAGCCCAAATAACCATCAATAGATGATTGGATAAAGAAGTAGTGTGTGTATATATAGTGCATATATGTGCATATGTACATTTATATACACACATTTACATACATATGTACATACATATATATACAAAATATAATAATGTATATATATACATATATAACTTTATATGTATAAATGTGGTGTATGTAGATAATGGAATACTATTATACTATATATAACATATTACTAATAATATTATATAAAACAGAGTATTATTGAGCCATAAGAAAGAATGATATATTGCCATTTGCAACAGCATAGGTGGAGCTAGAGAGTATCATACTAAGCAAAATAAATCAGTCAGAGAAAGACAAAACAATACAATTTCACTCCCATGTGGAATTAAATAAACAAGCAAAGGGAAAAGAAGAGACAAAGAAAAAAAACACTCTTAACTATAGATAACAAACTGATGGTTATCTAGTTGAGATGGGTGGGGGATGGGTGAACTAGGTGATGGAGATTAAGGAGTGCATTTGTCATGATGGGCACCTAGTGATGTTGAATCATGATATTGTACACCTGTGACACTGTATGTTAACTATCCTGGAATTAAAATAAAAATAAATTAAATTTATATGTTGAATAAAAATTAAATTAAAAAAAAGTATGTGAATTAAATCTCAATAGAGCTTTTTAAAACCTGGACTTGATTGATTTTAGGGGATGTTTATCAGTAATGAATGAAATTTGTGAATATGAGATTCCAATTGAAAGCCAATTATCAGTTATTAAAACACATTTATTCACTAAAATGAAAAATGTAAAGTAATAATACCTGGAAAATTATTTTTACCTAACACTAGAAGATAGTTCTAGGACATATGGAGCATGTTTCTAAGTAATTTAATAGCCTTTTCAAGAACTGGAAATAGTATAGCAGCACCAGTATTTCAACACTAATACATACACCTAATCACACAGACCTATGCATTTTTTATGTGTGAGGGTGGATATATGAAACTCATCTGAATAATTTTTCTGTAAGATGTGTTTAGTGTAGGATTCTTCCAATACAAATAGGATATAGACCTAAAAAGTCATTTTTTAAATTTATATAATCATGTTCTCCTAAAATCTGTGGTATAGGGCAGAGATTGGTAGCCGTGATTCAATCCATAATTATTCCATACATGGTATAATGTGAAGAGTGCTTCAAATTTCTTTGCCCCACTGCACACAATTTAGAGCTTCAAATTCCCACCTACTTATTCAGGCTTATATAGGAGCAATGGTGCCCTATATCTATACAGTATATTACCATTTTCAATGTGTCTTTACATACATTATGTCATTGAATTCTCACAACAACTTTAAATTGGAGGTATTGTTATACAGCTTTTGTAGGCAGAGAAAATTACTGGTCAGTGAGGTTAATTTACTCACCTAACAAATGTAGGTCACAAAAAAGCTGTACCTTGAACATTGGCAGTTCAATTTTAAGCGCATTTTCCTGGTATCCAAGCTTCTTTAAAAGTTGGATTCATCCAGAAGCATCTTCCAAATGACATTCTATAGGAGGAACATAGTGTTCCGCTAGTCTCAGAAAACTACAGAATGGCTTACTTTCTCAGACTTGCTAGCTGTCATCCAGAACAGAGCTCCAAATTATAGAAGTTGTTATGTGAGAAGCAGAGGATTGGGCTTGAGGAGCAGATTTTTTAAAAAATGTTAACTTAGAGTATAAAATAGACATTAAGGAAATATATGTTCATTAAATACAGTCAGTACTCCTATAATATTTTACTAGCACAGAAAATAATTTTTAATTAGAAATTTTATTTATTTTACATTGTTTTGTTTCAGTAATTTAGATGAGCCCCAGTTATGTATAAACATGTTAGGAAAGTGTGAATCTTCATGGGTAGAACTCTAAATTGTATTCTGTCCTATCCTTACCACAAAGAGTTTAAGCCTTTGGATGCTTTGCTTCCGATTTTCTTTTGATAAAACATTGCTTTTCATTGTTTCCTTCCTACTCCTTCCCCTTCCTCTTCCCCTTCCCCTTCCTCTTCCTCCTCCTCCTCCTTCTCCTCCTCCTCCTCCTCCTCCTTCTTCTTCTTCTTCAAAATAACCCTATGATGTGGCCCTGTACCATCTTCTTTATCCATTTCTGCAAGTGAAATTGGTTTGCTTTAGGTCCCAATAAATTGCAGTTTTTCAATTATGAATCATAACTCTTTCTTATCCTGACTGCTTATGTAGCACCTGCTTAGAATACCTTTCTTCTTATTCTTTTTAAATGTTTTGTTCAGAGGACACTTCAGTGTTTAAAGACTGATACTCAACCAGTTTATTTTCTGCTACTGAAGAGGAACAATGTCCTACTGCTTATCTGGCCTCATTTCTTGAGAGATATGTATTAGAAAACAACCTGCTGCATTTTTCACGGTTACAGATAAACTAGTCTTACTTTTTCAATATATTGCATGCTGTCATTTTATTTCTCTTCTGGAAAGAAATGATATTTGGCGTTCTTGGACAACCTCAGTCTCCTGAATTCTGATTTTAATTCTCTTTCCAATTCTATCTGGTCATTTCCATCAAATACTTCAGAGTGGGTGACTTGAATTTTTTTTGTAACCTTCTCATTTTCTCTTCTTGAAAATTAATAAAATAATGTTATTATATTATGTATTCAGGGATATATGAAAAACAGTGAGAATTGCTATTAGTTAGCATAACTAAATTTTCATAAGTGCTAAAGGAGGTCCACAGTGTTTATATAACTTATGATTAAAGTTGAAACTTTACATGTATCTACATGTGCAAAATCAAATGAGTACATAAATCTAATTAAATACATCATGAAGTTAAAAATAGCATTTTATACTTGAGAAATCACTTTCACATATAGTATATTTAAAAAATAATTTCATTAATTTATGCATTTCACATGTAGCCATATTCTGCTCTCAAAATGTACTCATATACAGCTTACAGAATTTTCATAATAAACCCAGGTTTATTATGGGTTTATTATGGGTTTATTATTTCACTTTCACGCAAAAGTGAATTATTTGGAAAATTATCTCCATTTTCCACTTCAGATTGCATATAGACTTAAAGTATTTTTTTTTTAATTTAAGCTATGTTTTTGTCAAGTGTAGCCAATTAAAGTTTAATCTATCCTGGGTATTTATAGTAGTTTGCCTTCCATTCTCAATTTGATATGAATATTTAATTTCATATTGAATTGCTATTTGCTATATGGAAAATTGCCAGTCACTAAGGTACTTACTTATTTTTCAGTGAGTTCCTTCCCAAGGCTGCCATAGCAGTGCAAGCATCAGTTAGACAATGCCTTCCACATTAAGTAGGAGAAAACCAAGAGAAAAGTTGAATATAAAAGGAAGAAATTTATTTCCCTCATTAAAGAAATTCAGAGTAGACGTATCTTGTGTAGGTCATTACATTGACTCAGTGACACCATCAGAAATCAGGCCCTTTCAATTTTTTGTTCTGATATCTTCAGTGTCCTTGTTTTGTCTTCAGGCTATTTTCCCTCATGGTCACAAGATGACTATTCCAGAAAGGAGAATGTCCAATGAAATAAAGGAGAGTTTTTCCTTTTTTGTGTCTTTTTAAGAAGAAAGATTTGTCATAAACCTCCAACAGATCTCTGTTTATGTCTCATTATGGCTCTTTATGAGCCAAAAGCGAATTACATGCCCACCTATAAGTCAAACATTTGTTGAAGTTAAGAGGTCACTACAATTACATTACAATACTCAGGACTTACCCTTGGGACAAATGGTGGAAGGGTAGAATTCTTGTATTAAACTGTAGTTTTAGCAGTAAATAAGAAGGATATAGTAGCTATTAGGTAGATGATCCAAAGTTTCTGCTATATCTAGGAATTGGCTACCTCCCTTTGGGCTTTTTCCTGGGAAACTTTCATGATGATTTTCCTAACAGCCTGTTCACTTAATCTTTGCTAATGGAGTTTCTTTTGAGAATTTCCTATATTGCTTTTGAAAGTAGGCCTAGGGCTAAAACAAGATCCTGAACTTTTGTCTTTATTTCACATATATTTCTTGACTTGTATTGCTCATATGCATCTAATAAAAATATTCAGGTATAATTTACATACAATAACATATTCCCATCTTATTTTAAAATTTAAGTATAATTAACATAGAGTGTTATTTTAGTTTCAGGTGTACCATATGATTCAACAATTCTACACATTACTCAGTGCTCATAATAGTAAGTGTATTCTTAATAACTTCCATCTATTTCATCCATACCCCATGACCTCCTCTCTGGCAATCACCAGTTTGTTCCCCATATTTAAGAGTCTGCTTTTTTGTCACTTTTTTCTTTGCTTGTTCATTTTGTTTCCTAAATTCTGTTTGAGTGAAATCATATGACATCTGTCTTTTTCTGACTTTTTCTGACTTTTGGTTTAGCATTATAACTTCTAAATCCATTCATGTTGTTGTAAGTAGAAAGATGACATTCTTTTTCATGTCAGAGTAATATTTTTATCTACCCTGTCCGTTTTTAAATTGGATTATTTAGGGTTTTTTTGCTTTGTTTTGTTTTTGTTTTGTTTTGTTTGGTTTGGTGTTGAGTTATGTAAGTTCTTTATGTATTTTGGATATTAACCACTTAATGAAAATATCATTTGTAAATCTCTTTTTCCATTTGGTGGGTTGTCTTTTTGTTTTGTGGATAATTTCCTTTGCTGTCAAAAGTTTTTTTTTTTTTATTTTTTTACAGTCCCAATAGTTTAATTTTTCTTCTATTTCCCTTGCCAAAGGAGACTTATACCTAGAAAAATATCTCCATGGCTGATGTAAAAGAGATGACTGACTGCTTATGTTTTCTTCTAGGAATTCTGTGGCTTCAGTCTCACATTTATATCTGTAATCCACTTTGAGTTTATTTTTGTATATGATTTAAGAAAGTGTCCAAGTTTCATTCTTTTGCATGTAGTTGACCAGGTTTCCCAACACCATTTGTTGAAGAAACTTTTTCCCATTGTATGTCCATTCCTGCTTTCTGCTAGATTAATTGACTCTATAAGCACAAATTTATTTCTGGTCTCTCTGTTCTGTTCCATTCACCTATGTCAGTTTTTGTCCCAATATCATACTGTTTTGATTATGATAGCTTTGTAGTATATCTTGAAATCTAAGATTGTGATATTTCCAGTTTTGTTTTATTTTTGAAGATTGTTTTGTCTATTCAGAATCTTTTGTGGGTCTATATAAATTTTAGGAACTTTTGTTCTACTTCTGTGAAAAATGCTATTGGAAATTTGTTAAAGATTGCTTTGGGTAGTGTGGTTATTTTAACAGTATTTATTCCCACAATCCAAGAACATCAAATATCTTTCCACTTATTTGTGTCCTCTTCAATTACTTTCAACAATATTTTATAGTTTTGGGGGTATACCTCTTTTACTTTCTTGCCTAAGTGTATTCCTATGCATTTTATTCTTTCTGGTGCAATTGTAAATGGGACTGATTCCTTTTTTCTTTCTGCTGTTTCATTAGTAGTGTACAGAAATGCAACAGATTTCTGTACATTGGTTTTTGTATTTTACAACTTTATTCATCTCATTTTTCAATTCTAGTAGTTTTTTGGTGATCATAAGGGTTTTCTATGTGCAGTATGAAATCATCTGCAAATAGTCAAAATTTTACTTCATCTTTACCAATTTGAATGCATTTATTCCCTTTTCTTGTCTTATTGCTGTGGCTAGGACTTCCAGTGCTATGATGAATAAAAGTGGTGAAAGGGCACATCCTTATCTTGTTCCGGATCTTAGGGGGAGAGCTCTCAGTTTTTCCCCATTGAGTGTGATGTTTGTTGTGTGTTTTTCATATATAACCTTTATTATTTTGAGGTATATTCTCTCTAAATATACTTTGCTGAAAATTTATATCATGAAGGCATTTTCTATTTCATCAAATGCATTTTTTTACATCTTTTTTGAGATAATCACTTTTTTTTATCCTTTCTCTTCTTGGTGTGATGTGTCACATTGTTTGATTTGTAAATATTGAACCACCCTTGCATCACAGGAATAACTCCCACTTTATCATGGTAAGTGATTATTGTGAATGCATTGGATTTGTTTGCTAATATTTTGTTGAGGACTTTTGCACCTATGTTCATCAGGGATACTGGCCTGTAGTTCTCTTTTGTTTTTTGCAGTATCCTTATCTGATGTTAGGGTAGAGTTAGTTTCATTAAATGAATTGGAAAATTTCCCTTTCTCTTGTATTTTCAGAATAGTTTGAGAATAGGTATTAATTCTTCTTTAAATGGTAGATTATCCTGTGAGGCCATCTGGTCCAGGGCTTTTGTTTGTTGGTTGTTTTTGATTGCTGATACCATTCAATTGCTAGTAAGTGGTCTGTTCAACTTTTTTATTACTTCTTGCTTCAGTTTTGGTAGTTTAGATGTTTCTAGGAATTTATGCAATTTTATAGGTTGTCCAATTTGTTGACATATATTTTTCATTGTCGCTCTCGCCAGCAAGAACGACCCGCAAACGTGATGAGGAGCAAACTTCTTTATTAGTGTCTCTTTGTTCTCCTTTCTCTACAAGCAAGTTCTGGCAATATATACATGTAGGCGGTCCAGCCCAACTATCCAATCACAGCCCCGTGCACGCGGTCTCCTCGTGGACCCTTACGTAACCGCGCAGGGCTCTATTGTTCTCAAGCAGTAATCATGCGTTTCTCTCTTGGCTCCTGGTGCTGTTCATGTGTCAGCCACGAGCGCACCCATACCCTACCTAGCCAATCATTCTCACTTCCTCAACCTTCAGGCATTTTCGTCTACGTGACTCCTTGCATCTGCTGGATGGCTCTCCACATTTCATAATATGGTCTTATAATCCTTTTTATTTCTGTGGTGTTGGCTGCTATTTTTTATCTTTTAGTTCTTATTTATTTGAGTCCTTTTTCTCATTTTTGTTTTTTGATGATTCTGTGCAAAGGTTTTTCAACTTCATTTGTCTTTTAAAAAAGTTTCTGATTTTATGTATTTCTTTTATAGGTTATTTTTTAGTATTTTTCATTTCTTTCTGCTGTTATCTTTATTATTACTTTTTCTACTTGCTTTTGGCTTTGTTCTTTTTTTCTAGTTCCTTTTGGTATAAGGTCAGGATATTTACTTGAGATTTTTCTTGATTTTTGATATAGGCCTGTATTGCCATAATTTTCCCTTTAAGAACAGATTTTGCTACATCCCAAGACTTAGGACTGTTGGGTTTTCACTTTCATTTGTTTCCATGTATTTTTTTTTAACTCCTCTTTAATTTCTTGGGTAAGCCATTCATTGTTTAATAGCATTTTATTTAATCTCTATGTATTTGTGGTCTTTCTAGATTTTTTTTTTTCTTGTGACTGATTTCTACTTTCATAAAGCTGTGGCCAGAAAATCTGCATCCTAAAACTTCCATCTTTTTGAATTTGTTGAGACATGCTTTGTGACCTAATATGTGACAGTCGGGAGACTGTTCTGTGAGCTCATGAAAAAAAAATGTGTATTTTGCTGTTTTAGGATGGGATGTTCTGAATATATCTGTTAGATCTATCTGGTCCAATGTGTTTTTCAAATCGAGTTTTCTTTTAAATTTTCTGACTGGATGATTTATCCCTTTATGTATGTGGGATGTTAAAGTCCTCTATGATTATTGTATTACTGTTTTTTAAAAAGATTTTTATTTATTTATTTGTTTGTCAGAGAGAGAGAGAGAGAGATCAAGAAAGACAGCACAAGCAGAAGGAGTGGCCGGAAGAGGGAGAAGCAGGCTCTCCACTGAATAAGGAGCTACTTGGGGAACTTGATCCTAGGATCCAGGGATCATGATATGAGCTGAAAGGCAGAGGCTTAACTGACTAAACCATCCTCAGTGGCATCCCTATTTCATTACTCTTGATTAGTTTCTTCATGTTTGTTAATAATTGCTTTATATATTTGGGTGCTCCAGTGTTGGATGCAAAAATACTTACAATTGTTGTATATTCTTATTGGATTGCTTCCTTTATAATTATGTAGTATTTTTCTTTGTTTCTTCTTACAGTCTTTTTCACAAAGTCTACATTTTTGTATAAATATTGCTACCTCAAATAACTTTTTCTTTTCATTGGAATGAAAATGTTTTTCTATAGCTTTACTTTTAATCTGAATTGTCCTTATTTCTGAAATGAGTCTATTGCAAGAAGCATATTGGTGTGTTTTGTTTTTTACCCATTCAGTTACCCTGTCTTTTAATTGGACCATTTAGTCCGTTTGAGTACAAAGTAATTATTTATAAGTATGTACCTATTGTTATTTTCTTAATTCATTTACAGTTTTCATACTTCTACTCTGCTCCTTTCTTCTATTAATCTATTTCCTTGTTCTTAGAAGGCATTTTTTTATTGATATGTTTGGATTCCTTTCAGTTTATTATTTTACATCTTTTATATGTTTTTCAATTTGTGATTACCATAGGGTTTATATATAATATTCTATGCATATAAAAGTTTATATTAGGTTAATCATTGTTTAAGTTTGAACCCATTGTAAGAACAATACATTTTATTAACGTTTCTCGACATTTTATGTTTATGGTGTCATATTTTTTATCCTTTTATTTTGTAAATTTTTTGACTGATATTTTTTACTCTATTTCAAAATGTATATTAAAAATATTTGAGAAACCTAATTTTTGAGCATTTTAATTTAAATTCTTCTTAGTTAACATACAGTGTAATATTAGTTTCAGGTATACAATTAATGATTCAACACTTAAAACATCTCGTGCTCATACCAGAAACTGTACTCATTAATCCCCATCACCTATTTATTTATTTATTTTAAATTTTTAAATTTTTTTATAAACATATAATGTATTATTGGCCCAAGGGTACAGGTCTGTGAATCGACAGGCTTACACACTTCAGAGCACCCACCATAGCACACACCCTCCCCAATGACCATAACCCCAACATTCTCTCCCTACCCTCTTTCCCCCATCCCCCCCTCAGTTTGTTTTGTGACATTAAGAGTCTCTTATGGTTTGTCTCCCTCCAATTCCATCCTGTTTCATTTATTCTTTTCCTACTGCTCAAACCCCCCCTGTTGCATATCCATTTCCTCATATCAGGGAAATCATATAATAGTTATCTTTCTCCGACTGTCTTACTTCACTAAGCATAATACCCTCTAGTTCTACCCACATTGTCGCAAAGGGCAAGATTTCATTTCTTTTGATGGCTGCACAGTATTCCATTGCATATATATACACCAATTCTTCTTTATCTGTTCATCTGTGGAAGGACATCTAAGCTCTTTCCACACTTTGGCTACTGTGGACATTGCTGCTATAAACATTCGGGGGCATGTGCCCCTTCAGATCACTATCTTTGTATCTTTAGGGTAAATACCCAGTAGTACAATTGCTGGGTCATACGGTAGATCTATCTTCAACTTTTTGAGGAACCTCCATGCTGTTTTCCACAGGGGTTGCACCAGCTTGCATTCCCACCAACAGTGTAGGAGAGTTCCCCTTTCTCCACATCCTTGCCAGCATCTGTCATTTCCTGACTTGTTAATTTTAGCCATTCTGACTGGTGTGAGGTGGTATCTCATTGTGGTTTTGATTTGTGTTTCCCTGATGCTGAGTGATGTGGAGCACTTTTTCATGTGTCTGTTGGCCATCAGGATGTCTTCTTTGCAGAAATGTCTGTTTATGTCCTCTGCCCATTTCTTGATTGGATTATTTGTTCTTTGGGTGTTAGTTTGCTAAGTTCTTTATAGATTTTGGATATTAACCCTTTATCTGATATGTTGTTTGCAAATATCTTCTACTGTTCTGTCAGTTGTCTTTTGGTTTTGATGACTGTATCCTTTACTGTGCAAAAGCTTTTGGTGTTGATGAAATCCCAATCGTTCATTTTTGCCCTTGCTTCCCTTGCCTTTGGCAATGTTCCTAGGAAGAAGTTGCGGCTGAGGTTGAAGAGGTTGCTGCCTGTGTTCTCCCCAAGGATTTTGATGGATTCCTTTTTCACATTGAGGTATTTCATCCATTTTGAGTCTATTCTTGTGTGTGGTGTAAGGAAATGGTACAATTTCATTTTTCTGTATGTGGCCTTCCAATTTTCACAAAGCCATTTGTTGAAGAGGTTGCCTTTTTTCCATTGGACATTATTTCCTACTTTGTTGAAGATTAGTTGACCATAGACTTGAGGGTCTATTTCTGGGTTCTCTAGTCTGTTCCACCGATCTTGATGATGACAGCTTTGTAATAGAGCTTGAAGTCTGGAATTGTGATGCCACCAACTTTGGCTTTCTTTTTCAATATTCCCTTGGCTATTCGAGGTCTTTTCTGGCTCCATATAAATTTTAAGATTATTTGTTTCATTTCTTTGAAAAAAATGGATGGGATTTTGATAAGGATTGCATTAAATGTGTAGATTGCTTTAGGTAGCATAGACATTTTCACAATATTTGTTCCTCCAGTCCATGAGCTTGGAACATTTTTTCCATTTCTTTGTGTCTTCCTCAATTTCTTTCATGAGTGCTCTGAAGTTTTCTGAATATAGGTTCTTTGCCTCTTTGGCTAGGTTTATTCCTAGGTATCATATGGTTTTGGGTGCAATTGTAAATGGGATTAACTCCTTAATTTCTCTTTCTTCTGTCTTGTGTTGGTTTAAAGAAATGCAACTGCTTTCTGTGCATAGATTTTATATCCTGACACTTTGCTGAATTCCTGTACAAGTTCTAGCAGATTTGGAGTGGAGTCTTTTGGGTTTTCCACATATAGTATCATATCACCTGCAAAGAGTGATAGTTTGACTTCTTCTTTGCCAATTTGGTTGCCTTTAATTTCTTTGTGTTGTCTGATTAATGAGGCTAGGACTTCTAGTACTATGTTGAATAGCAGTGGTGGTAATAGACATCCCTGTGGTGTTCCTGACCTTAGCAGAAAAGCTTTCAGTTTTTCTCCATTGAGAATGATATTTGCGGTGGGTTTTTCATAGATGGCTTTGATAACATAGAGGTATGTGCCCTCTATCCCTACACTTTGAAGAGTTTTGATTTTGAAAGGATACTGTACATTGTCAAATGCTTTTTCAGCATCTATTGAGAGTATCATATGATTCTTGTTCTTTCTTTTATTGATGTGCTGTATCACATTGATTGACTTGCGGATGTTGAACCAACCTGGTAGCCCTGGAATAAATCCCAGTTGTTTGTGGTGAATGATCCTCTTAATGTACTGTTGGATCCTATTGGATAGCATTTTAGTTAGAGTTCTTGAATCTGTGTTCATCAAGGATATTGGTCTGTAATTCTCTTTTTTGATGGTATCCTTGTCTGGTTTGGGGATCAAGGTGATGCTGGCCTCACAAAATGAGTTTGGAAGTTTTCCTTCCATTTCTATTTTTTGGAACAGTTTCAGGAGAATAGGAATTAATTCTTCTTTAAATGTTTAGTAGAATTCCCCTGGGAAGGTATCTGGACCTGGGCTTTCATTTGTTTGGAGATTTTATTTTTCATTTAAAAAAAAATTATTTTCAGCGTAACAGTATTCATTGTTTTTTGCACCACACCCAGTGTTCCATGCAATATGTGCCCTAATACCCACCACCTGGTTCCCCCAACCTTCCATCCCCCACCCCTTCAAAACCCTCAGATTGTTTTTCAGAGTCCATAGTCTCTCATGGTTCACCTCTTCTTCCAATTTCCCTCAATTCCCTTCTCCTCTCCATCTCCCCTTGTCCTCCATGCTATTTGTTATGCTCCACAAATAAGTGAAACCATATGATAATTGACTCTCTCTGCTTGACTTATTTCACTCAGCATAATCTCTTCCAATCCCATCCATGTTGATACAAAAGTTGGGTATTTATCTTTTCTGATGGAGGCATAATACTCCATAGTGTATATGGACCACATCTTCCTTATCCATTCGTCCGTTGAAAGGCATCTTGTTTCTTTCCACAGTTTGGCGACCATGGCCATTGTTGCTTTAAACATTGGGGTACAGATGGCCCTTCTTTTCACTACATCTGTGTCTTTGGGGTAAATACCCAGGAGTGCAATTGCAGGGTCATAGAGAAGCTCTATTTTTAATATCTTGAGGAATCTCCACACTGTTCTCCAAAGTGGCTGCACCAACTTGCATTCCCACCAACAGTGTAAGATAGTTCCCATTTCTCCACATCCCCTGTAACACATGTTGTTTTCTGTCTTGCTAATTTTGGCCTTTCTAACTGGTGTAAGGTGGCATCTCAATGTGGTTTTAATTTGAATCTCCCAAATGGCTAGTGATGATGTTTGGAGATTTTTGATGACTGTTTCAATCTCCTTGCTGGTTATAGGTCCCTTCAGGTTTTCTATTTCTTCCTAGTTCATTTGTGGTAGTTTATATATCTCTAGAAAGTCATCCATTTCTTCCCGATCATCAAATTTGTTGGTGTAGAGTTGCTCATAATACATTCTTATGATTTTTTTGCATTTCTTTGGTGTTGGCTGTGATCTCTCCTCTTTCATTCATGATTTTATTTATTTGGGTCCTTTCTCTTTTCTTTTTAATAAGTCTGGGCAGGGGTTTATCAATCTTATTAGATCTTTCAAAGAAGCAGCACCTACTCTCGTTGATTTGTTCTATTGTTCTTTTGGTTTCTATTTCATTGATTTCTGCTCTGAATTTTATGACTTCTTTTCTCCTGCTGGGTTTAGGCTTTCTTTTTTCTTCTTTCTCCAGCTTCTTTAGGTGTAGGGTTAGGTTGTATATTTGAGAACTTTCTTGTTTCTTGAGAAAGGTGTCACTGTATATTTTCCTCTCTGGGCGGTCTTTGCCACGTCCCACTTTGAACCATTGTGTTTTCATTATCATTTGTTTCCTTGAATTTTTTCCAGTCTTCTTTAATTTCCTGTTTGACCCATTCATTCTTTGGAAGGATGCTCTTTAGTGTCCATGAATTTCGGTTCTTTCCAGATTTCCTCTTGTGACTGAGTTGTTGCTTCAGAGCATTGTGGTCTGACAATATGTAAGGAATAATCCCAATCTTTTGATACCAGTTGAGACCTGATTAATGACCCAGAATGTAATCTATTCTGGAGAATGTTCCATGTGCACTAGAGAAGAATGTGTATTCTGTTGCTCTGGGATGGAATGTTCTGAATATATCTGTGATGTCCTTCTGGTCCGTGTGTCATTTAAGGTTTTATTTCCTTGATGATCATTTGCTTGGATGATCTGTCCTTTTCAATGAGGGGAGTGTTAAAGTCCCCTACTATTATTGTATTATTGTTGATGTGTTTCTTTTTTTGTTCTTAATTGATTTATATAGTTGGCTGTTCCCATGTTAAAGGCATAGATATTTAAAATTGTTAGATCTTCTTGTTGGACAGACCCTTTGAATATGATATAGTGTCCTTCCTCATCTCTTATTATAGTCTTTGGCTTAAAATCTAATTGATCTATATAATGATAGCCACCCAAGCTTTCTTCTGATGTCTATTAGAATGGTAAATTGTTTTCCACCCCCTCACTTTAAATCTAGAGGTGTCTTTGGGTCTAAAATGAGTTTCTTGTAGGTAGCGTACTGATAGGTTTTGTTTTTTTTATCCATCCTGATACCCTGTATCTTTGGGGCATTTAGCCCTTTACATTCAGGGCTACTATTGAGAGATATGAATTTAGTGCCATTGTATTGCCTGTAAGGTGACTGTTCCTGTATATTGTCTCTGTTCCTTTCTGATCTACTACTTTTAGGGTCTCTCTTTTCTTAGAGGCCCTCCTTAAATATTTCCTTTAGAGCTGGTTTGGTGTTTGCAAATTCTTTCCATTTTTGTTTGTCCTGGAAGCTTTTAATCTCTCCTTCTATTTTCAATGATAGCCTAGTTGAATACAGTATTCTTGGCTGCATGTTTTTCTCGTTTAGTGCTCAGAATATATCACGTCAGTTTTTTTCTGGCCTGCCAGGTCTCTGTGGATAAGACTGCTGCCAACCTAATATTCTTACTATTGTATGTTACAGACTTCTTGTCCTGGGCTGCTTTGAGGATTTTCTCTTTGTCGCTAAGACTTGTAAATTTTACTATTAGATGATGGGGTGTGGATTTATTCTTATTGATTTTGAGAGGAGTTCTCTGTAGCTCCTGGATTTTGATGCTTTTTCCCTTTGTGATATTTGGGAAATTCTCTAAAATAATTGTCCCCAATATACCTTCTGCTCCCCTCTATCTTCTTCTTCTGGAATCCCAATTATTCTAATGTTGTTTTGTCTTATGATATCACTTATCTCTCGAATTCTCCCCTCATGGTCCAATAGTTGTTTGTCTCTCTTCTGCTAAGCTTCATTATTCTCTGTCCTTTGGTCTTCTATATCACAAATTCTTTCTTCTGCCTCATTTATCCTAACAGTAAGAGCCTCCATTTTTATTGCACCTCTTTAATAGATTTTTTTTTAAATTTCAACTTGGTTAGATTTTATTTCTTTTATTTATCTAGAAAGGGCTTTTATTTCTCTCAACAGGATTTCTCTAATATCTTCCATGCCTTTTTTGAGCCCAACTAGAACCTTGAGAATCATCATTCTGAACTCTTGATCTGACATATTACCGATGTCTGTATTGATTAGGTCCCTAGCCTTCCATACTGCCTCTTGTTCTTTTTTTCTGTGGTGAGTTTTTCTACCTTGTCATTTTGTACAGATAAGAATATATGAAGGAGCAAATAAAGTACTAAAAGGGTAGCAAAGATCCCAGGAAAATGTGCTTTAACCAAATCAAAGGGGACCCCAAATTGTGGGGGGGTTGAAAGGGGATAAAAAGAAGTTAAGAAAAAATTTAAAAATGAAAATAAATAAAGAAAGATTTTATATATGTATATATAAATTTTTTCTTTATTTGTTTTCACTGTTACATAGATAATTAAATAATTAAATAATAATTAAATAATTATTTTAGATACTAATTAAATAATTAAATAATTGAATGATAATTAAAATTTAAAAATGAAAGCAAATAAAGAAAAATTTTATTTTTTTATTTTTAAATTTTAATCATTTATATAATGTATTTATATAATTATTTTTATTATATATATTTATATATTATATATAATATAAAATCTAAATAAATATAATTATTATAAATATATTATTATTCATATAATTATTTATATGTGATTTTAATTATATATATATATACATATATATGTATATATATATATTAGACTGGTGACTAGAACAGGGTCACCCACTTAATTTTGGGAGTATTTTGTTCTCTTAGAAGAAACTACCTCCAAAAATTTTTTAAAAATTAAAAACATATATAAGGGCAAACACAATGAAGGGATGGAATATGACTATAAAGATGAAAAAAAAATTTAATTTCTAAAAAGAAATATGAAGGAGTTGGTAAGTTAAGTTGGTTGGAAGAATGAAGATAAAGAAAGTAGAGAGAATTTGCTTGGGCTGGAAACTAGATCAAGTCCGGTGTTAGCTTTAGGGTGTATTTAGTTCTATTAGAAGAAGTTGTACCCCAAAGTTTTTAGAAGAAAAAATCCTATGTGTATACAAAAAATAATGTTAAATAGAATGAAGAATAAAATATGACTATAATAATGAAGGTTCAAAAAAGACTTTTTTTATGCAAGGTATTCTTAAGATAAACTAGTTAAAAAATGTTAAAGGAGGAATGGGTAAAATTAAAAAAAATTAGCAGAAAAAAAAAGTAAAATTAAAAAAATTAATTAACATGGTGAGAAGAGTAAAGGTGGCGGGGATATGGAGGAGGCGCCATTTCAACCTGTACCCTAAAGGGAGCTGATTACCTACCAAGGAACTCTGATCACCCATGAAATCAGCCTGAGATCAGAATTATACAGGTCTGGATCTCTACAGGGGCAGAAGACGTCAGTGGGCAGGTAAAGCAGAGTGGGAACATCAGACTGATATCAGAAGATAAACAAAAGGGGGAGGGAGCCACCAGAGGCGACCAATTGGAAAGTAATATCCCTAGCAAGAGTGCCCTGCATCTGGGGACCAGTATTAACTTGGAGACTGGTTGAAAGCACTCAAAAAGAGCAAAGGATCATGGGAGGAAAATTGTGGGAATCAGGGCGGCTAGGGACAGGGGCTTAAGTCCCCAGACACAGGACAGCCTCCCCTGTTGCTGAGCCAGTCAGTGAGTGTATGGCTGAGAAACCAGGTCTTGGTCCCTGAGCTGCCAGCGCCCCAGAGAACGCATGGGGTTCGGCTCCACTGAGGGACTGGGAGCCTCGCCTAATGGCAGAACGCCAAGCCTGAGACACGCGTGTGCCCCTAACCCTCCCCTGAGAGAGGTGCGCGAAGGTCCAGCCCGGCGCTCTTAGACCCACGCCATTGTATCAGAGCCTGAGACGCGTGCGCACCCCAAACTCTCCCCTGAGAGAGATGTGTGAAGCCCCAGCCTGGTGCTGTCAGATCCGTGCCCTGCTATCAGAGCCTGAGACGCATGCCTGACCTACACCCTCCCCTGAGAGGGGTGTGTGCAAGCCCGGCGCTCTTAGAACCAGAAAGACCAGGCACTCCCAGCCTGGGACAGCGGGAAAATCTCAGTGTGCAATCGCTGCTTGTTAACTCTCTGGCGGTCTAGAGCTGCCCAGACAGCTGCCGCTGCCACGGTTTTGGGTATAAGCAGAAGATCCTGCGTCTCCAGGGACCACGACTCGGAACCTGCTCTTCGAGCAGCCAAGGGGGAATTTACATGAGCTCTGCAACATGCACAGGGGACCAGACTGAGGCTTCTCTCTGAGAGGGAGGTCAGGGTGCAGTTTGCTTTCCTCTAAATCTACAAAAACCATCAAAAGCGGTCAAGGCAAGAGAAAAAAAAAAGTGAATAAACATAAAAACCACCAGAGAACAAAAGCCTGAAAATCCGGTTTCCTCAGAGCCCACCCCATTGAGGGGGGCGGGAGGACTTGACTCAGGGAACATCATTGACTGAAAACCCACGTGGCAGTCCCCTCCCCCAGAAAACCAACCAGGAAAGGAAAAAAAAAAAAAAGACTACAAGAGAACGATCACCACTACTTCATAGAACAACTCTTATTTTAACCCGTTCCCACTATTCTGGTTCATTTTTTTTTATATATAGATAATTTTTTAACCTATTTACCATCACAGTGAGATGTCCAGTACATCAAATTCCATAATAACCTTCTAACCTGAACTTTTTGATACATACACATGTGCATTTCTTTTGCATTTCTATTTTTTCTATTTTTTATTAAATTTTAGTTTAGTTTAGTCTAGTTTATTCCGTTTTTATTTTTATTTTCTAATATTCATATAGAGTTAAACTTCAAGGTAATCCCATTTCCCCAGTCAATGCTACCCCTATATGTAAATCAATTTTTAACCCCCCTTTATCTTAGGAAAGTTGAGTCCTTTACCAAAGATATCAAGATACATCCAGGAAGAATCAAAACAACCGTCCTCGCCCACACTGAGAATTTATAACCACTCTCCCATCTTTTTCTTCAGCCAGTGTTTCTGTGTTTTTGTGTTTGTCCTGATAGTATATGAATTTTATACTTGGGGTTCTTTTTGACGAGGTTCTTCCTTTAGTTGCCTATATATTTTTTTCTCCTGTAATATAATTTTATCAGTCTTTTGTTTGTCTGTTTTTGTTTGTATACTTTATAAATCTCACCTTGGGGCCCATTTGGGCTGAACCTTCTCTTCTATCTTCGCTTTTTTTCCTGTCTCTCTCTCTCTTTTTTTTTCTTCTTCCTTTCTTTTTTCTCTCATTTGGATGGGGAATCCTGATTTCTCAGAAGCGTTCCAGGGTGCACCTTCACTGCACCATGGTCAATACATCCAGCTACATCCGTTCAGTCATCTTTGACCAAAATGATTAGGAGGAGGAATGCCTAGCAAAAGACAAATACAGAGGATGGGCCTTCTGCAACAGAGCTAATGGCTATCAACATAGAGAATATGTCAGAAAGAGAATTCGGGCTAACAATTACCCAGGCAATAGCTAGGTTGGAGAGAACCATGGATGACCAAATGGAATTGATTAGGGCAGAACTGAACGTGACCAGGGATGATGTTCACAATGTTAGGGCAGAATTGAAAGCCACCAGGGATGATGTTCCAAATGCTCTCAGTTCCAATCTATTCTAAATTCTGTAAAAGCTAAGGTAACTGAGACAGAAGATAGAGTTAGTGATCTATGGAGAAGCAGATAGAGAGAAAGAATCAGGAGGAAGCCTGGAACAAACAGCTTAGAAGCCACGAAAACAGAATCAGGAAAATAAATGATGCCATGAAACGTCAGAATTATTGGAATCCCTGAAGGGGAAGAGAAAGAAAGAATTCTAGAAGATAGACTGGAACAAGTTCTCCATGAAAATTTTCCCAATCTCGCGAATGGAACCAGTGCTTATGTACTAGAGGCCGAACGGTCTCCACGCAGATTATGTTCCAAAAAAAATCAAGGCACCTTATAGTCAAATTGAGGAATCATTATTGTAGATACAATCTCTTGAAAGCTGCTAGGACAAAGAGGCTCCTTACTTACAGAGGAAAGCCCATCAGAATAATGTCAGACCTGTCCACAGAGACCTGGCAAGCCAGAAAGGGCTGGAAAGATATATTCAGGGCACTAAATGAGAAGAACATGCAGCCAAGAATACTTTATCCAGCAAGACTGACATTCAAAGTGGATGGAGAGATAAAGAGTTTCCAAGACCGGCAAGGCTTAAAAGAGTATGCAACCACCAAGCCAACACTGCAGGAAATATTAAGGGGGGTACTATAAAAGAGGAAAATCTTAATAGCATTGGACAGAAATATAGATACAATCTACAGAAAGAAAGACTTAAAAGGTAACACGATGTCAATAAAAACGTATCCATCAATAATCATTCTCAATGTGAATGGCCTAAATGCACCCATAAACAAAAAGACCCAGGGTTGCAAATTGGATAAAACGACAGGACCCATCCATATGTTGTCTACAAGAGACCCATTTTGAACCTAAAGATACACCCAGACTGAAATTGAAGAGATGGAGAAGCATCTTTCATGCAAATGGGCTTCAAAAGAAGCCGGGTAGCGATTCTCATATCAGATAAATTAGATTTTAAACTAAAGACTGTAGTCAGAGATACAGAAGGACACTACATCATTCTTAAAGGGACTACCCACCAAGATGATCTAACAATTGTAAATATCTATGCCCCCAATATGGGAACAGCAAATTACATAAGAAAACTATTAATCAAGATAAAGAGTCATACTGATATGAATACATTAATAGTAGGAGATCATAACATGCCTCTCTCAGAAATAGACAGATCATCGAAGCAGAAAATCAATAAAGAAACAAGAGCATTGAATGGCACATTGAACCAGATGGACGTCATAGATATATACAGAATATTCCACTGTAAAACAACAGAATACTCATTCTTCTCAAGTTCACATGGAACCTTCTCAAGATAAACCACATACTGGGTCACAAATCAGGACTCAACTGATACCAGAGGACTGAGATTATTGCCTGCATATTCTCAGATCCCAATGCTTTGAAACTGAAGCTCAATCACAAGGAAAAGTTTAGAAGGAACTCAAACTACTTGAAGATAAAGACTACCTTGATTAAGAGTGCTTGGATCAACCAGGAGATCAAAGAAGAACGGAAACAATTCATGGAAACCAATGAGAATGAAGACACTTCGGTCCAAAACCTATGGAATAAAGCAAAGGTGGTCCTAAGGAGGGAGATTTATAGCCATACAAGCCTCCCTCTAAAAAATTGAAAAATCCAGAACACAGCAGCTGTATCTACACATTAAAGAACTGGAGAATCAACAACAAATCAAACCAACTCCACACATAAGAAGGGAAATCATCAAGTTTAGAGCTGAGATCAATGAGGTAGAAACCAGAGATACAGTAGAACGTATCAAGGAAACTAGAAGTTGTTTTTTTTTGAAAGAATCAATAAGATCGATAAACCATTGGCCACACTAATCCAAAAGAAAAGAGAGAAAGCCCAAATTCATAAAATTATGAATGAAAAGAGAGAGATCACAGCCTACAACAAGGAAATAGAAACAATGTAAATAAGCTTAGCAACCTAGATGAAATGGATGCATTCCTGGAAAACTATAAACTTCCCAAATTGAACCAGGAAGAAATTGACAACCTAAATATACTGATATCTAGTAACGAGATTGAAGCGGTGATCAAAATCTCCCAAAAAACAAGATACCAGGACCTGATGGATTCCCTGGGGAATTCTACCAAACTTTCAAAGCAGAAATAACACCTATACTCCTGAAGCTGTTTCAAAAATTTAAAGCAGGGGGGAGGAGTCAAGATGGCGGAGAAGTAGCAGGCTGAGACTGCTTCAGCTAGCCGGAGATCAGCTAGATAGCTTATCTAAAGATTGCAAACACCTGAAAATCCATTGGCAGATCGAAGAGAAGAAGAACAGCAATTCTGGAAACAGAAAAACAACCAGTTTCTGAAAGGTAGGACCGGCAGAGAAGTGAATCCAAAGCGACGGGAAGATAGAACCTGGGGGGAGGGGCCGGCTCCTGGCAAGCGGCGGAGCAACCGCGCACAAAATCAGGACTTTTAAAAGTCTGTTCCGCTGAGGGACATCGCTCCAGAGGCTAAACCGGGGCGAAGCCCACGCGGGGTCAGCGTGGCCTCAGGTCCCGCAGGGTCACAGAAGGATCAGGGGTGTCTGAGTGTTGCAGACCTTGCGGGTATTGGAACGGGAAAGCCGGCTACAGAGACAGAGCTGACAGTAAGCTCACAGCTCGGTGTTACCTTGAATCGGTCGCAGGCTCGGTGAGCTCAGAGCGCGGCCGGAGGTCAGGCAAACGGGAGTAACTGGGCGCTGTTCTCTGAGGGCGCACTGAGGAGTGCGGCCCTGGGCTCTCGGCTCCTCCGGGCTGGAGACCAGGAGGCCGCCATTATATTCCCGTCCTCTGGAACTCTATGGAAAGCGCTCAGGGAACAAAAGCTCATGAAAGCAAACCCAAGCGGATTACTCACCCCGGCCCCGGGTAAGGGCGGTGTAATTCCGCCTGGGGCAAAGACACTTGAGAATCACTACAACAGGCCCCTCCCCCAGAAGATCAACAAGAAATCCAGCCAGGACCAAGTTCACCTACCAAGGAGTGCGGTTTCAATACCAAGGAGAGCAGCAGAATTCCAGAGGAGGAGAAAGCCAAGCACGGAACTCATGGCTTTTTCCCTGTGATTTTTTTTTAGTCTTGCAGTTAATTTAATTTTTTCTTTTTCATTTTGTCTTTTTTTCTCGCCTTCGGATAAAATTTTTTTTTTTAACTGTTACCTTTTTCTTTTTTAATGATTTTTTACTAGTTTATCTAATATATATATATTTTCTTTTTTACATTTTTCTTAGGTGTTTTCTTTTTTTTAATTCTTTTCTTTTCTTTCTTTTTTTTTCTTTTTTCTTTTTTTTTTCTGTCTTCCTTTTTGAGCCTCTTTTTATCCCCTTTCTCCCCCCTCACGATGTGGGATCTCTTCTAATTTGGTTAAAGCATTTTTTCCTGGAGTTGTTGCCACCCTTTTAGTATTTTACTTGCCCCTTCATATACTCTTATCTGGACAAAATGACAAGACGGAAAAATTCAACACAAAAAAAAAGAACAAGAGGCAGTACCGAAGACAAAGGACCTAATCAATACAGACATTGGTAATATGTCAGATCTAGAGTTCAGAATGACAATTCTCAAGGTTCTAGCCGGGCTCGAAAAAGGAATGGAAGATATTAGAGAAACCCTCTTAAGAGATATAAAAGCCCTTTCTGGAGAAATAAAAGAACTAAAATCTAACCAAGTTGAAATCAAAAAAGCTATTAATGAGGTGCAATCAAAAATGGAGGCTCTCACTGCTAGGATAAATGAGGCAGAAGAAAGAATTAGTGATATAGAAGACCAAATGACAGAGAATAAAGAAGCTGAGCAAAAGAGGGACAAACAGCTACTGGACCACGAGGGGAGAATTCGAGAGATAAGTGACACCATAAGACGAAACAACATTAGAATAATTGGGATTCCAGAAGAAGAAGAAAGAGAGAGGGGAGCAGAAGGTATACTGGAGAGAATTATTGGGGAGAATTTCCCAAATCTCCACATTGGCTATTCTAATTGGTGTAAGCATCAATTAGAGCATCAAAATTCAGGAGGTTCAGAGAACGCCACTCAAAATCAATAGGAATAGGCCCACACCCCGTCACCTAATAGTAAAATTTACAAGTCTCAGTGACAAAGAGAAAATCCTGAAAGCAGCCCGGGAAAAGAAGTCTGTAACATATAATGGCAAAAATATTAGATTGGCAGCTGACTTATCCACAGAGACCTGGCAGGCCAGAAAGAGCTGGCATGATATTTTCAGAGCACTAAACGAGAAAAACATGCAGCCAAGAATACTATATCCAGCTAGGCTATCATTGAAAATAGAAGGAGAGATTAAAAGCTTCCAGGACAAACAAAAACTGAAAGAATTTGCAAATACCAAACCAGCTCTACAGGAAATATTGAAAGGGGTCCTCTAAGCAAAGAGAGAGCCTACAAGTGGTTGATCAGAAAGGAACAGAGACCATATACAGTAACAGTCACCTTACAGGCAATACAATGGCACTAAATTCATATCTCTCAATAGTTACCCTGAATGTTAATGGGCTAAATGCCCCTGTCAAAAGACACAGGGTATCAGAATGGATAAAAAAACAAAACCCATCTATATGTTGCCTCCAAGAAACTCATTTTAAGCCCGAAGACACCTCCAGATTTAAAGTGAGGGGGTGGAAAAGAATTTACCATGCTAATGGACATCAGAAGAAAGCAGGAGTGGCAATCCTTATATCAGATCAATTAGATTTTAAGCCAAAGACTATATTAATAGATGAGGAAGGACAGTATATCATACTCAAAGGGTCTGTCCAACTAGAAGATTTAACAATTTTAAATATCTATGCCCCCAACGTGGGAGCGGCCATCTATATAAACCAATTAATAACAAAATCAACGAAACACATCAACAATAATACAATAATAGTAGGGGATTTTAACACTCCCCTCACTGAAATGGACAGATCATCCAAGCAAAAGATCAGCAAGGAAATAAAGGCCTTAAACGACACACTGGACCAGATGGACATCACAGATATATTCAGAACATTTCATCCCAAAGCAACAGAATACACATTCTTCTCTAGTGCACATGGAACATTCTCCAGAATAGATCACATCCTCGGTCCTAAATCAGGACTCAACCGCTATCAAAAGATTGGGATCATTCCCTGCATATTTTCAGACCACAATGCTCTAAAGCTAGAACTCAACCACAAAAGGAAGTTTGGAAAGAACCCATCCTTCTAAAGAATGAATGGGTCAACCAGGAAATTAAAGAAGAATTGAAAAAAATCATGGAAACAAATGATAATGAAAATACAACGGTTCAAAATCTGTGGGACACAACAAAGGCAGTCCTGAGAGGAAAATACATAGCGGTACAAGCCTTTCTCAAGAAACAAGAAAGATCTCAGGTACACAACCTAACCCTACAGCTAAAGGAGCTGGAGAAAGAACAAGAAAGAAACCCTAAGCCCAGCAGGAGAAGAGAAATCATAAAGATCAGAGCAGAAATCAATGAAATAGAAACCAAAAAAACAATAGAACAAATCAACGAAACTAGGAGCTGGTTCTTTGAAAGAATTAATAAAATTGATAAACCCCTGGCCCGACTTATCAAAAAGAAAAGAGAAAGGACCAAAATAAATAAAATCATGAATGAAAGAGGAGAGATCACAACTAACACCAAAGAAATACAAACTATTATAAGAACATACTATGAGCAACTCTACGCCAATAAATTTGACAATCTGGAAGAAATGGATGCATTCCTAGAAACATATAAACTACCACAACTGAACCAGGAAGAAATAGAAAGCCTGAACAAACCCATAACTAGTAAGGAGATTGAAACAGTCATTAAAAATCTCCAAACAAACAAAAGCCCAGGGCCAGACGGCTTCCCGGGGGAATTCTACCAAACATTTAAAGAAGAACTAATTCCTATTCTCCTGAAACTGTTCCAAAAAATAGAAATGGAAGGAAAACTTCCAAACTCATTTTATGAGGCCAGCATCACCTTGATCCTAAAGCCAGACAAGGATCCCACCAAAAAAGAGAGCTATAGACCGATGTCCTTGATGAACACAGATGCGAAAATACTCAACAAAATACTAGCCAATAGGATTCAACAGTACATTAAAAAGATTATTCACCACGACCAAATGGGATTTATTCCAGGGCTGCAAGGTTGGTTCAACATCCGCAAATCAGTCAATGTGATACAACACATCAATAAAAGAAAGAACAAGAACCATATGATACTCTCAATAGATGCTGAAAAAAGCATTTGACAAAGTACAGCATCCCTTCCTGATCAAAACTCTTCAAAGTGTAGGGATAGAGGGCACATACCACAATATCATCAAAGCCATCTATGAAAAACCCACCGCAATCAATGGAGAAAAACTGAAAGCTTTTCCGCTAAGGTCAGGAACACGGCAGGGATGTCCATTATCACCACTGCTATTCTACATAGTACTAGAGGTCTTAGCCTCAGCAATCAGACAACAAAAGGAAATTAAAGGCATCCAAATCGGCAAAGAAGAAGTCAAATTATCACTCTTCGCAGATGATATGATACTATATGTGGAAAACCCAAAAAACTCCACTCCAAAACTGCTAGAACTTATACAGGAATTCAGTAAAGTGTCAGGATATAAAATCAATGCACAGAAATCAGTTGCATTTCTCTACACCAACAGCAAGACAGAAGAAAGAGAAATTAAGGAGTCAATCCCATTTACAATTGCACCCAAAACCATAAGATACCTAGGAATAAACCTAACCAAAGAGCACAGAATCTATACTCAGAAAACTATAAAGTACTCATGAAAGAAATTGAGGAAGACTCAAAGAAATGGAAAAATGTTCCATGCTCCTGGATTGGAAGAATAAATATTGTGAAAATGTCTATGCTACCTAAAGCAATCTACACATTTAATGCAATTCCTATCAAGGTAGCATCCATCTTTTTCAAAGAAATGGAACAAATAATGCTAAAATTTATATGACACCAGAAAAGACCTCGAATAGCCAAAGGGATATTGAAAAAGAAAGCCAACATTGGTGGCATCACAATTCCGGACTTCAAGCTCTATTACAAAGCTGTCGTCATCAAGACAGCATGGTACTGGCACAAAAACAGACACATAGATCAATGGAACAGAATAGAGAGCCCAGAAACAGACCCTCAACTCTATGGTCAACTAATCTTCGACAAAGCAGGAAAGAATGTCCAATGGAAAAAAGACAGCCTCTTCAATAAATGGTGTTGGGAAAATTGGACAGCCACATGCAGAAAAATGAAATTGGGCCATTTCCTTACACCACACAAAAAAATAGACTCAAAATGGATGAAGGACCTCAATGTGCGAAAGGAATCCATCAAAATCCTTGAGGAGAACACAGGCAGCAAACTCTTCGACCTCAGCCGCAGCAATATCTTCCTGGGAACAACGCAAAAGGCAAGGGAAGCAAGTGCAAAAATGAACTATTGGGATTTCATCAAGATCAAAAGCTTTTGCACAGCAAAGGAAAAAGTGAACAAAATCAAAAGACAACTGACAGAATGGGAGAAGATATTTGCAAACGACATATCAGATAAAGGACTAGTGTCCAGAATCTATAAAGAACTTAGCAAACTCAACACCCAAAGAACAAATAATCCAATCAAGAAATGGGCAGAGGACATGAACAGACATTTCTGCAAAGAAGACATCCAGATGGCCAACAGACACATGAAAAAGTGCTCCATATCACTCGGCATCAGGGAAATACAAATCAAAACCACAATGAGATATCACCTCACACCAGTTAGAATGGCTAAAATCATCAAGTCAGGAAATGACAGATGCTGGCGAGGATGCGGAGAAAGGGGAACCCTCCTACACTGTTGGTGGGAATGCAAGCTGGTGCAGCCACTCTGGAAAACAGCATGGAGGTTCCTCAAAATGTTGAAAATAGAACTGCCCTATGACCCAGCAATTGCACTATTGGGTATTTACCCTAAGGATACAAACGTAATGATCCAAAGGGGCACGTGCACCCGAATGTTTATAGCAGCAATGTCCACAATAGCCAAACTATGGAAAGAACCTAGATGTCCATCAACAGATGAATGGATCAAGAAGATGTGGTATATATACACAATGGAATACTATGCAGCCATCAAAAGAAATGAAATCTTGCCATTTGCGACAACATGGATGGAACTAGAGCGTATCATGCTTGGCGAAATAAGTCAAGCAGAGAAAGACAACTATCATATGATCTCCCTGATATGAGGAAGTGGTGATGCAACATGGGGGCTTACGTGGGTAGGAGAAGAATAAATGAAACAAGATGGGATTGGGAGGGAGACAAACCATAAGTGACTCTTAATCTCACAAAACAAACTAAGGGTTGCTGGGGGGAGGGGGTTTGGGAGAAGGGGGTGGGATTATGGACATTGGGGAGGGTATGTGCTTTGGTGAGTGCTGTGAAGTGTGTAAACCTGGTGATTCACAGACCTGTACCCCTGGGGATAAAAATATATGTTTATAAAAAATAAAAAATTAATTTATATAAAAAAAAATTAAAGCAGAAGGAAAACTTCCAGACACTTTCTATGAAGCCAACATTACCCTGATCTCCAAACCAGACAAAGACCCTACGAAAAAGGAGAATTTCAGACCAATATCACTGATGAATATGGATGCTAAGATTCTCACAAGATCCTAACAAACAGGATCTAACTGCACATTGAAAAGTTTATCTACCATGACCAGGAGGGATTCACCCTGGGCTACAAGGATGGTTCAACATTCACAAATCAATCAATGTGATAGGACAGATTGATTAGAGAAGAGAGAGGAACCACATGGTCCCCTCAATTGATGCAGAAAAAGCATTTGACAAAATCCAGCATCCATTACTGATTAAAGCTCTTCAAAGTATAGGGATAGAGGGAACATGCCTGAACTTCATACAATCTATCTATGAAAGACTCACAGCAAATATCATCCTCAATGGGAAAAAGCTTGAAGCCTTCCTCTTGAGATCAGGAACACAACAAGGAAGCCCACACTCACCACTCTTGTTCAACATAGTATTAGAAGTCCTAGCAACAGCAATCAGACAACAAAGAGAAATGAAAGGTATTCAAATTTGCAATAAAGAAGTCAAACTCTCTCTATTCGCAGATGACATGATTCTTTATATGGAAAACCGAAAAGACTCCACCCCCAAACTTCTAGAACACATACAACAATTCAGCAACGTGGCAGGATACAAAGTGAATGTACAGAAATCAGTGGCTTACATACTAACAATGAAAATACAGAAAGGGAAATTAGAGAATAGATACCATTTACTATAGCACCAAGAACCATAAGATACCTGGGAATAAACCTAACCAAAGAGGTGAAGGATCTGCACTTGAGGAACTACAGAACACTCATGAAAGAAACTGAAGAAGACACAAAAAGATGGAAGACTTTTCCATGCTCTTGGATCGGAAGAATAAACATTGTTAAACTGTCTATACTTCCTAGAGAAATCTATACTTTTAATTCCATTCTGATCAAAATTCCACTGGTATTTTTCAAAGAGCTGGCGCAAATAATCCAAAAATTTGTATGGAATCAGAAGAGACCCAATCGATAAGGAAATGTTCAAAAGCAAAAACAAAGCTGGGGGCATCATGTTACCTTTTTTCAAGCTTTACTACAATACTGTGATCACCAAGACAGCATGGTACTGGCATAAAAACAGACACATAGACTAGTGGAACAGAGTAGAGAGCCCAGATATGGACCCTCAACTCTATGGGCAAATAATCTTCGACAAAACAGGAAAAAAAATATACAGTGGAAATAAGACAGTCTCTTCAATAAATGGTGCTGAGAAAACAGGACAGCTATATGTAGAAGAATGAAACTCAACCATTCTCTTACACCATATACAAAGATAAACTCAAAATGGATAAAAGACCTCAACATGAGACAGGAATCCATCAGAATCCTAGAGGAGAACATAGGCAGTAAACTCTTCGATATCAGCCACAACAACTTCTTTCAAGATATGTCTCCAAAGGCAAAGGAAACAATAGCGAAAATGAACTTTTGGGACTTTATCAAAATCAAAAGCTTCTGCACAGGAAAGGAAACAGTCAAGAAAACAAAGAGCAACCCATGGAATGGGAGAAGATATTTGCAAATGAGAGTACAGACAAAAGGTTGATATCCAGGATGTATAAAGAACTCCTGAAACTCAACACAAACAAAACAGATAATCATTTCAAAAAATGGGCAGAAGATATGAACATACACTCCTCCAATGAAGACATACAAATGGCTATCAGACACACGAAAAAATGTTCATCATCACCAGCCATCAGGGAGATTCAGATTAAAACCACATTGAGATATCACCTTACACAAGTTAGAATGGCCAAATTAGCAAGACAGGAAACAACGTGTGTTGGAGAAGATGTGGAGAAAGGTGAACCCTCTTCCACTGTTTTTGGGAATACCTGTTGGTATAGCCACTTTGGAGAACAGTGTGGCGATTCCCTAACAAATTAAAAATAGAGCTTCCCTATGACCCTGCCATTGCACTACCGGGTATTTACCCCAATGATACAGATGTAGTGACAAGAAGGGCCGGCCATCTGTACTCCAATGTTTATAGAAGCAATGGCCACGGTCGCCAAAAAGTGGAAAGAACCAAGATGCCCTTCAGCGAATGAATGGATAAGGAAGATATGGTCCATATACACTATGGAGTATTATGCCTCCATCAGAAAGGATAAATACCCAACTTTTGTAGCAACATGGATGAGACTGGAAGAGATTATGCTGAGTGAAATAAGTCAAGCAGAGAGAGTCAATTATCATATGGTTTCACTTATTTGTGGAGCATCACAAATAGCATGAAAGAGAAGGGGAGATGGAGAGGAGAAGAGAATTGAGGGAAATTGGAAGGGGAGGTGAACCATGAGAGACTATGGACTCTTAAAAACAGTCTGAGGGTTTTGAAGGGGTTGGGGGTGGGAGGTTGGGGGAACCAGGTGGTGGGTATTAGAGAGGGCACGTATTGCATGGAGCACTGGGTGTGGTGCAAAAATGATGAATACTCTTACGCTGAAAAGAAATAAAAAATAAAAAATAAAATAAAATAAATTAATTAGCTTTTCAAGACTAAAGATTCATGGGGAGGAAGCCATGAATTCTATGCTTTCCTTTCTCCTCCCGTGGAATTCTGCTGTTCTCCTTGGTAAGTGAACTTGGACTTTGCTGGATTTTTTGTTGATCTTCTGGGGGAATGGCCTGTTGTAGTGATTCTCAAATGTCTTTGCCCCAGGTGGAATTGCACCACCATTACCAGGGCCCAGGTGAAGTAGTCTGTTCGGGTCACTTTCAGGAGCTTTTGTTCCCTGAACACTTTCCGTAGAGTTCTGGAGGATGGGAATTAAATGGCAGCCTCCCAATCTCTGGCCCAGAGGAGCCAAGAGCTCAATACCCCACTCCTCAGTGCTCCCTCAGAGAAAAGCATTCAATCACTCCCGTCTCTCTGGCCTTCAGCTGTGCTCTGAGCTCACCCATCCTGTGACCAAGCATCTCTGTCTCTGGTACACAGCTTCTCCTGGAGTCTCAGCCCTGCAGATCCCTGAGCTCTTCCAGTTGGGGTCTCCCCGTATCTTGTGGGACCCCACTCACAGAGCAGTGACCTTTGTCATGGATTACGGTTCAAGGGAACCCTGAGTTGAGAGCTCACTCCTCCGCTCCATCTCTGTAGCCAGCTTCCCCTCTCTAATACCTGCAAGCTCTGTGACACCCAGACACCCCCAATCCTTCTGTGACCCTGCAGGACCTGGGGACATGTTCTCCCCACGTGGGCTTCACCCCGGGTTAGCCTCTGGAGTGATGTCCCTCAGTGGAGCAGACTTTTAAAAATTCCAACCAACAGAATGGGAGAAGATATTTGCAAATGACTGTACAGACAAAAGGTTGATATCCAGGATCTATAAAGAACTCCTCAAACTCAACACACACAAAACAGATAATCATATAAAAAAATGGGCAGAATATTTGAACAGACATTTCTCCAATGAAGACATACAAATGGCTATCAGACACATGAAAAAATGTTCATCATCACTAGCCCTAAGAGAGATTCAAATTAAAACCACATTGAGATATCACCTTACACCAGTTAGAATGGCCAAAATTAGCAAGACAGGAAACAACATGTGTTGGAGGGGATGTGGAGAAAGGGGAACCCTCTTACACTGTTGGTGGGAATGAAAGTTGGTGCAGCCTCTTTGGAGAACAGTGTGGAGATTCCTCAAGAAATTAAAAATAGAGCTTCCCTTTGACCTTGCATTTGCACTACTGGGTATTTACCCCAAAGATACAGATGTAGTGAAAAGAAGGGCCATCTGTACCCCAATGTTTATAGCAGCAATGTCCATGGTCGCCAAACTGTGGAAAGAACCAAGATGCCCTTCAACAGACGAATGGATGAGGAAGATGTGGCCCATATAAACTATGGAGTATTATGCCTCCATCAGAAAGGACGAATACCCAACTTTTGTTGCAACATGGATGGGACTGGAAGAGATTATGCTGAGTGAAATAAGTCAAGCAGAGAGAGTCAATTATCATATGGTTTCACTTATTTTTGGAGCATAACAAATAGCATGGAGGACATGGGGAGTTAGAGAGGAGAAGGGAGTTGGGGGAAATTGGAAGGGTAGGTGAACCATGAGAGACTATGGACTCTGAAAAACAATCTGAGGGTTGTGAAGGGGTGGGGGGTGGGAGGTTGGGGTACCAGGTGGTGGGTATTATAGAAGGCACAGATTGCATGGAGCACTGGGTGTGGCGCAAAAATAATGAATACTGTTATGCTGAAAATAAATAAAAAATAAATTTAAAAAAATTCTCATTTTTTGCTCTGTTCTTCCGCTGCTTGCTAGGACCCAGTTCCTACCCCTGTGGTCTATCTTCCCGTAGCTTTGGATTCACTTCTCTGCCGGTCCTACCTTTCAGAAAGTGGTCTATTTTCTGTTTCTAGAATTGTTGCTCTTCTTCTCTTCCATCTCCTGTTGGATTTGTAGGTGTTTGGAATAGTTCGATAAGCTATCTAGCTGATATCCTTCTACCTGATGTTGTCTCAGCCTGCTACTTCTCTGCCATCTTGACTCCTATCTTATCACCTATTTAACCCATTACCGCACATACCTCTCCTCTGGTAATGATCAGTTAGTTCCCTTTAGTTATGAATTTTTTTCTTGGTTTGACTCTCTTTTTTATTTTTCCCCTATGCTTGTTTTTTTTTTGTTTGTTTTGTTTCTTAAATTCCACATATAAGCAAAATCATAAGGTATATGTCCTTCTCTGATTTATTAGCATAATAATCTTTAGTTCATATATACATATTTGATATATATTTCCAAATATATACATATATGAACTAGAGATTATTATGCTAATAATATATATATGCCACATCTTATTTCTCTATTTCTCCATTCATCAGTCAATGGACATTTGTGGACATTTGAGCTCTTTCTGTAATTTGGTATTGTTCATAATGCTACTATAAGCATCAGGGTGGATGTATCCCTTCAAATTAGTATTTTTGTATTCTTTGGTAAATACCTAGTAATGCAATTGCTGGATTGTAGGGGAGTTTCATTTTTTACTTTTTGTGGAAACTCCATACTCTTTCCCAGAGCAGCTGTACAAATTTCCATTCCCACCAGCAGTGTAGGAGTGCTCCCATTCTTCCACGTCCTCACCAACTCCTGTTGTTTCTTTTGCTGTTTATTTAAGCCATTTATACAGGTGTGATGTGACATCTCATTGCAGTTTTAATTTGCATTTCCCTGATGATCAGTGATGGTGTGCATCATTTCATGTATCTGTTAGCCATCTGCATATCTTCTTTGAAAAATGTCTATTAATATCTTCTACCCATTTCTTTAATTGTACTATTTGATTTTTGGGTGTCGAGTTTATAAGTTCTTTAGACATTTTGAATACTAACCCTTTATCATATATGTCATTTGCAAAAATCTTGTATTTAGTAGGTTGCCTTTTTGTTTTGGTGATTCTTCCCTTCAGCATGTAGAAACTTTTTGTTTTGATGAAAACCCAGTAGTTTATTTTTGCTTTTGATTCCCTTGGCTCAGGAGATATGTTTAAGAGGAAGTTGAAAGGGCCAATATCAAAGAATTTGTGGCCTGTGTGGTCCTCTATAATTTTAATGGTTTTTATTTCACATTTATGTCTTTCATCCATTTTGATTTTTTTTTTTTTTTTTGGTATGGTGTAAGAAAGTGGTGTAGTTCCATTTTTTTTTTTCATGTTGCTATCCAATTTTCTCAGATTGTCTTTTTTTCCATTGGATTTCCTTACCTGATTTGTTAGTGATAAGCTAAAAATATAAGTGTGGGTTCATTCTGTGGTTACCATTCTGTTTTATTGATGTATGTGACTATTTTTGCACTAGTATCATACAGTCTTGATCATTACAGGGTTGTAATATAACTTGAAGTCTAGAATTTTGATGCTTCCAACTTTGCTTTGCTTTTCCAAGGTTGCTGTGGCTATTGGCTATTCAGGGTCTCTTGTGGTTTCATGCAAATTTTAGAAATATTACAATAATATTCATATTATTTTAGGGCTACCTCTATTAAAAATGCTGTTGGTATTTTGATAAGGGTTGCATTAAATGTGTAGATGGCTTTGGGTAGTACTGAAATTTTAATAATATTTGTTATTTTGATCTATGGACATGGAATGTATTTCTATTTCTTTGTGTCCTCTTCTGTTTCTTTCATCAGTGTTTTCATATTACAGTTCTTTCACTTCTGTGGTTAGGTTTATTCCTAGGTATCTTATGAGTTTTGGTGCAGTTGTAAATGTGATGGATTCCTTAATTACTCTTTATGATACTTCATTATTGGTGTATAGAAGTGCAGAAAATTTCTGTATGTTGATTTTGTAACCTGCAAATTTGCCAAACTCGTATATCAGTTCTAGTGCTTTTTTGGTTGACCATTTCTAGTTGTCTACATAGAATATTATACCATCTTAAATAGTGAATGTTGTACTTTTTCCTTGATGATTTGAATGTCTTTCTTGTTTTTTTTCATTGTCTGATTACTGTGGCTAGGACATTCAGTACTATGTTGAATAACTGGTGAGAATAGATCTCTCTCTTGTTCCTGATCACAGACTAAAAGCTCTTAATTTTCCTTATTGAGGATGATATTAGATGTGGGTTTTACATATATGGACTTTATTATGTTGCAGTACATTTCCTATATCCCTCCTTTGTTGAGGGTTTTTATGAAAAATGCTTGTTGTAGGTTGTCACGTGCTCTACTGCAAGGTTCATACGGTTCTTATCTTTTTTTTTTTCATTAAAGTGGTGTATCATGTTGATCAATTTGTAAATATGGTACCTCCTGGCAATACCAGAATAAATCTCACTTGATGGTGTTGAATGTTTCCCATGTGTCTTTGAAAAGAATGTGTATTCTGCTGTTTTCAGATAGAATGTTCTGGGGAATGACAACATAAAAGGTGGACCCTAGGTTTGCCTCATCCTTCCAACACAGCTACATAACTATTAAATCATTCCTAATACTCAAGAAATTAACCTGAGTACTGATATAACAAACTACAAAACTAGGAGAGAAGAAGTTACATAGAGAAAGAAAGCACGGAGACATATTTGGGAGAAGAGCAATTGGCAGATGCTATGGAGGGGATATAACCCTTGGTGGTAGAGAAAGGAAAGAGAGAGTGACTTTCACAAGGATACACAAAAAGAGAATACTTGCCCAAAGCCATTGGCTGGGAAAAGGGGATGGCCAAATCCCATGAATTTTTGCAACCAGTGGGGCTCAAAGATGGGGTTTCAGAGGTCCCCAGGTTTGGCTGTAATAGAGATCTGAGGACACTGCAGTATGCCTGTAACAGAAGCAGGCAAACAACACTGGGGCAGACTGCATAATTGTTGGATCACCTTAGGGACATAGGTAAAGACCGTACTTTTTGGAGCACATCTGTGAGAGGTGGATTTGCATCTCTGGGGACAAAAGAACCTGAGGGTGCCATTTCACTCTTCAACCTGTCAGCATAGGCACACCTACTGAGGGAAGCTAATCAGAGCATTCCTGTTTATCCTACTGCACCAAATCCAACGCCTCCAAACCTGGCATAACTGCCCATCTGAGTCAAGCCTGCATCAGTCCCAGCATAGCAAGACTCTATCCCAGAGGACCAACGTGGGTCCTCATTACATCAGATCTAAGAAGTTTGGAATTAAAAACTCAAGAGGCAAGGCTAGAGTAGAGCCCAGGGTGTTCTGTGCTGCTCCAGCCAGGCAAGTGACCCAGAGGTGTTCTGTGCTGCTCCAGCCAGGCAAGTGACCCAGAGGTGTTCTGTGCTGCTCCAGCCAGGCAAGTGACCCAGAGACAGACATGTGAAATCAGTGATCTGAACAATGCCTGTGATGCATGAGAGGCAATTATTTGTTCCTCTGAAGTACTTTCCTGAGAGAAGCAAGTATAAACTCCTCTCTCCAGGGACAAAGGAGCAGGTGCCATTTCTTTCCCTTGCCCCTTAGCAAAAACCACCTTCAGTAAATAGCACAGCGCCAACATTGTCTGCCTACCTTGCTTACACCAAGTCCTGCCTCCCTACCCTATGCTGGTACTGCTTTTCTGAGAAAAGTATGCCTAAGGACCAGCACAGTGGGGCTGGCCCCACAGAAGACCAGCACAAACACCTGTATGCACCACGACTACTGGTGAGAGACTTCTGCAAAGCTTCCATTCTATTGGAAATTGTCAGGTCCATTTTAACAAGCAGACCAGAGCACAACCAGTTAAAACTTACCACACTCTAGGCAAGGTCCAAACACTCCCAACTGCAGGAAAGGAGATCTTTTTAAAGGCCTGACCTGAGGGACAGAGTAGCTATAGCATAGCATCAGAGTGCATGCAGTGCACAACAGAGAATGAATCTTGAAGTGCCAGTCCCTGGAACTATATGACCTGTTTTTCATGAAGCCTGTTCATTACTGTCAGAATCAAGAAACATAATGGACTTTCTTAACCAGAAAGGAAGACAGAGACCTAGACAAAATGCCAAGGTGGAAAAATTCATCCCAAAACAAAGAACAAGAAAATATCATGGCCAGGGCTCAAATTGAAACAGTATAAGTAACATGTTTGATCCAGAATTTTAAGCAACTGTCATAGGAGTAGTAGCTGGGCTTGAGAAAAGCATAGAAACATCAGAGATACAATTATCACAGAGATAAAAGAGCTAAAAACCAATCTGGTGAAAATGAAAACTATAATAACAGATTCAAAACTGAATGGAGGTAATAAAAACAGGGATGGAAAAAGCAGGGAAATGAATAAGTGATATAGAAGATGAAATTATATATAATAACAAAGCTGAAGAAAAGAGGGCAAAAAAAATTCTTAGATCACAAATGCAGACTTAGTGAACTCAGTGACTCCATCTAGTAACATTTGTATCATAGACTCTCAGAAAAGGAAATATAAAAAGGGGCAGAAAAAATTTTTTGAGGAAATCATAACTGAAAACTTCCTATATCTGGGGAAGACACCCAGCTCAAGGAGGTACAGAGGACTCCTGCTAAAGTAATAAAAAAAGACAAACACAAAGACAGAATGTAGTTAAATTTGCAAAATTTAGAGATAAAGAAAAATCCTAAAGCAGCAAGGCAAAAGAAGTCCCTAAAATACAAGGAAAGATCCATAAGGCTAGCAGCAGAAATCTTCACAGAAAACTGGCAAAACAAAAGAGAATGGCATGATATATCCCACCTCCTGAATGGTAAAAACATGTGGCAAAGAATACTCTGTTTAACATGCCGACATTCAGAATAGGAGAGATTATGAGTTTCCCAGACAAACAAAAAGTAAAGGAGTTTGTGACACTATACCCACCCCTCAAGAAATATTAAAGGAACCTCTTTGAGTGGGAAAGAAAGGGGGAAAAATCAGCAAAGATAGAAAGGAAAAGAGAGAATTTCCAAAAACAATGACAAAATAAGTAATAAAATGGCATTAAGCCCCACATTGGGATTGGGATCCCTGCTCAGAGGGGAGCCTGCTTCTCCCTCTCCCGCTGTTTGTATTCTTTCTCTCTCTTTCTCTCTGTCAAATAAATAAATAAGTAAATATCTTTTTAAAAATAATACTTACTGTAGATGTAAATGACTTAAGTGCTCCAATCAAAAGACATAGGTTACCAGAATGGATAGAAAGACAAGAACTATCTGTATGCAGCCTACAAGTGACTCTTTTTACACCTAAGAATACCTACAGATTGAAAGTGAGGGGATATAGAAATATTTGTCATGCAAATGGACATCAAAAGAAAGCAGGAGTAGCAATACTTAAGTCAAACAAGCTATATTATAAAGCAAAGAGTATAACAAGACATGAAGAAGGGCATTAGATAAAGGGACTATCCAACAAGAATTTCTAACAATTGTAAATATATAGAAACCTGACTTAGAAGCACCCAAATATAGAAAACAATAACAAACTTAGAGGAACTCATTGATATTAATACAATAACAGTACAGGACTTTTATTTTCCTTTTTTTTAAAGATTCTTATTTATTTATTTGACAGATCAGAAGTAGTCAGAGAGGCAGGCAGAGAGAGAGAGAGGAGGAAGCAGGCTCCCCACTGAGCAGAAAGCCCGATGCGGGGCTCGATCCCAGGACCCTGAGACCATGACCTGAGCCGAAGGCAGAGGCTTAAACCTACTGAGCCACCCAGGCGCCCCAGTTCAGGACTTTTTAAAAATATATATTTTATTCATTTATTTTAGAGAGAGAGAACACAAGATGTGTGGTCAGAAGGAGAGGAAGAAGCAGACTCTATCCTGATCAGGGAGTCTGATGTGGGGCTCAGTCCTAGGACCCTGGGATCATGACTTAAGCTGAATTGACTGAGCCACCTAAGTGCCCCCTTAAGATGGGACATTAATACTCCACTTACATTACTGGATATATCATCTAAGAAGAAATCAATGAGGAAACAATGGATTTGAATGGCATACTGGACCAGATAGACTTCACAGATATATTCAAAAATTTATTCTGAAGCAGCAGAATGCACATTTATCAAATGCACATGGGTAATTCTCCAGAAAGATCACATAGTAGGTCATGAAGCAGGCCTTAACAAATACAAAAGAATTGAGACAATGCCATGCATCTTTTATGCACAATGCTATAAAATATGTAGTCAACCACAGGAAAAATTTAGAAAGACTAAAAGTGCATGGGAGGTTAAAGAACATTATCATAAAGAAGGAATGGATCAGCCAGGAAATTTAAGAAGAAATTAATAAAATACATGGAAACAAATGAAAATGAAAACATGATGGTCCAAATCTTTGGATGAAGTAAAATCATTCCTAAGATGAAAGTTATATAGTAATACAGTCCTACCTCAAAAAGCTCAAATAAGTAACCTAACATTACACCAAAAGCAGACAGTAAAAAGCCACAAATGAAACCTAAAGCCAGCAGAAGTAATGGAAATAATCAGGAATAGAGTAGAAACAAATGGTACAGAAACAACAGAACAAAACAGTTGATCAGATCAATGAAAGCAGGAGGTATTTCTCTGAAAAAATAATAAAATTGATAAATTCCTAGCCAGACTTATTCAAAAGAAAAGAGAAAGGACCCAAGTATACAAAATCACAAATGGAAGAGAATTCACAACAAAAACCAGAGAAATACAAATAATTATAAGAGAATATTATGGGAAATTATATGCCAACAAATTGGACAACTTGGAAGAAAATTGATAAATTCCTAGAAATGTATGAACTCCCAAAACTGAAACAGGAAGAAGTAGAAAATCTGAACAGATCCATATCAGCAAAGAAATTGAAGCAGGAATCAAAATCTCCCAATGAATAAGCGCCAGAAGTCTTCCTGGGGGGAATTCTACCAAATATTTAAAGAAGAATTAATACTTATTCTACTGAAACCTGTTTCAAAAAATAGAAATGGAAGGAAAACTTCCAAACTCTTTCTATGAAGTCAGCATTACTTTGATTCCAAAACCAGATAAAGTCCTCACTGAAAAGGAAAAATACAGACCAAAATCCTTTATGAACATGGATCCAAAATTCTCACCAAGATACTAGCTGATAGGATCCCCCCCCCAACAGTACATTAAAATGATTATTCACCCTGACCAAGTAGGATTTATTTCTGGGCTGCAAGAGAGATTCAACCTCAATGTGATACACTACATTAATAAAAGAAAGGGCAAGGGCCATATATATGATCCTCTCAATAGATGCAAAAAAAAATTTTTTATAAAAAAACAGCATCCTTTCTTGATTTAAACTCCTTACAGTGTAAGGATATAGGGAATATGCCTCGATATCTTAAAAGCCATATATGAAAAATCTACAGCAAATATCATTATCAGCGGGGAAAAACTGAGAGCTTTCTCCCTAAGGTCAGGGATGGGACAGGAATGTCCACTCTTACTACTGTTGTTCAACATAGTACTGAAGTCTTAGCCTCAGCAATTAGACAACAAAAAGAAATAAAAGGTGTCCAAATTGGCAAAAAAAAAAAGAAGACAAGCTCTCACTCTTCATAGATGACATGATACTCTATGCAGAAAAAAACCACAAAAGACTCCACACCAAAATTCCTAGAACTCATTTGGGAATTCAGCAAACTGGCAGGATATGAAATCAATGGAACAAAATCACTTGCATTTCTAAACACAACCATTTAGACAGAAGATAGAGAAATTAAGGAGTCTATCCCATTTACAACTGCACCAAAACCCACAAGATACCTGGGAAAAAACCTAACCAAAGAGGCAAAAGATATGTACTCTGAAAATTACAGAACACTCATGAAAAAATTGAGGAAGACACAAAGAAATGGAAAAAAAAATCCAAGATCATGGATTGGAAGAATAAATAGACCAAAATCCTTTATGAACATGGATCCAAAATTCTCACCAAGATACTAGCTGATAATATCTCAAAGAATTACAGAACACACATAAAAGAAATGGAAGTAGACACAATAAAATGGAAGAGCATTCCATATCCAACTTTTGTATCAACGTGGATGGGACTGGAAAAGATTATGCTGAGTGAAATAAGACAAGCAGAGAGTCAATTATCATATGTTTTTACTTATTTGTGGATCATAAAGAATAGCATGGAGGACATTAAGAGAAGGAAAAATGAAGGGGGAGAAATCAGAGATGAACCATGAGAGACGATGGACTCTGGGAAACAGTGAATTTTATAAGGGAGAGTGGTGGGAGAAAGGGTAAGCCTGGTGATGGGTATTAAGGAGGGCATGGATTACATGGAGCTCTGGGTGGTTTACACAAACAATGACTCATGGAACACTACATTGAAATCTAATGTTGTACTCTATGGTGACTAACATAACATGATAATTTTTAAAAAGCACCATGGAAATCTCTTTATTGTCTATAAATAGCTTATTACTTATTTAAGTAATATTTATTTAATAGCTTACTTATCAAAACACAAAAAATAAATATTATTTATACTAATTAAGGTTTGAATGTGAATATAGTTCTTTTAGCAAGTTATTCTCTTAAAGAATAGTGCTATTGAGGCCCTTGAATCTCTAGAAAATAAACCTCTCCACAGTTTTATTTAATGCTGAATTAAAAAAAAATTTGCACATTCTGATGTAGAGAGATGAAAAGAAAGATATAAAGTCACTTTATAGATGACATATCTTTATAAATTGCCTATATAACATAGCTAAACAAAAGTGTGATTATTTACCACTTTTTTTTTAAAGATTTTATTTATTTGACAGAGAGAAAGACAGCCAGAGGGGGAACACAAGCAGAGGGAATGGGAGAAGGAGAAACAGGCTTCCTGCTGAGCAGAGAGCCTGATGCAGGGCTCAAACCCAGGACCTTGAAATCATGACCTGAGTCAAAGGCAGATGCTTAATGACTGAGAAACTCAGGCTCCCTTATTTATCATTTTTGATTAATAGTTACTAAATTTAGTATCAAGGAAAAAAAGAATGAGGACCATATCCTGCTGTGTTTTTTTTAAATTTATTTTTTATTTATTTTCAGCATAACTGTATTCATTATTTTTGCACCACACCCAGTGCTCCATGCAATCTGTGCCCTCTCCAATACCCACCACCTGGTTCCCCCAACCTCCCATCCCTCACCCTTTTGAAACCCTCAGATTCCTTTTCAGAGTCCATAGTCTCTCATGGTTCATCTCCCCTTCTAATTTCCCTCAATTCTCTTCTCTCCATCTCCCCTTGTCCTCCATGTTAGTTGTTATGCTCCACAAATAAGTGAAACCATATGATAATTGACTCTCTCTGCTTGACTTGTTTCTCTCAGCATAATCTCTTCCAGTCCCATCCATGTTACTACAAAAATTGGGTATTCATCCTTTCTGATGGAGGCATAATACTCCATAGTGTATATGGACCACATCTTCCTTATCCATTCGTGCATTGAAGGGCATCTTGGTTCTTTCCATAGTTTGGCGACCGTGGCCATTGCTGCTTTAAACATTGGGGTACAGATGGCTCTTCTTTTCACTACATCTGTATTGTTGGGGTCAATACCCAGTAGTGCAATTGCAGGGTCATAGGGAAGCTCTATTTTTAATTTCTTGAGGAATCTCCACAATGTTCTCCAAAGTGGCTGCACCAGCTTGCATTCCCACCAATAGTGTAAGAGGGTTTCCCTTTCTCCACATCCTCTCCAACACATTTTGTTTCCTGTCTTCCTAATTTTGGCCATTCTAATTGGTATAAGGTGGTATCTCAATGAAGACATACAAATGGCTATCAGACACATGAAAGAATATTCATCATCAGTAGCAATCAGGGAGATTCAAATTAAAACCACTTTGAGATACACCTTACACCAGTATAGACATTTTAACAGTGTTTATTCTTCTGATCCAAGAGCATGGAACGGTCTTTCATCTTTTTGTGTCTTCTTCAATTTCTTTCATGAGTGTTCTGTAGTTCCTCGAGTACAGATATTTTACCTATTTGGTTAGGTTTATTCCCAGATATCTTATGGTTCTTGGTGCTATAATAAATGGAATCCATTTTCTAATTTCCATTTCTGTATTTTCATTGTTAGTGTATAAGAAAGCCACTGATTTCTGTACATTGACTTTGTATCCTGCCATGTTACTGAATTGCTGTATGAGTTCTAGTAGTTTGGGGTTGGAGTCTTTTGGGTTTTCCTTATAAAGAATCATGTCATCTGCAAAGAGAGAGAGTTTGACTTTTTCATTGCCAATTTGGATACCTTTTCTTTCTCTTTGTTGTCTGATTGCTGTTGCTAGGACTTCTAATACTATGTTGAACAAGATTGGGGAGAGTGGGCATCCTTGTCATGTTCCTGATCTCAACGGGAAGGCTGCGAGCTTTTTCCCATTGAGGATGATATTTGCTTTGGGTTTTTCTAGATAGATTGTATGAAGTTCAGGAATGTTCCCTCTATCCCTATACTTTGAAGTGTTTTAATCAGGAATGGATGTGGGATTTTATCAAATGCTTTTTCTGCATCAATTGAGAGGACCAGGTGATTCTTCTCTCTTCTCATATTAATGTGTTCTATCACAATGATTGATTTGCAAATGTTGAACTATCCTTGTAGCACATGAATGAATCCCACCTGGTCATGGTGGATAATCTTTTTAATGTGCTGTTGGACCCTGTTTGCCAGGATCTTTTTGAGAATCTTTACATCCATATCCATCAGTGATATTGGTCTGAAATTCTCCTTTTTGGTAGGGACTTTGCCTGGTTTGGGGATCAGGGTAATGCTGGCTTCATAGAAAGAGTCTGGAAGTTTTCCTTCTGCTTCAATTTTTTGAAACAGCTTCAAGAGAATAGGTGTTATTTCTTCTTTGAAAGTTTGGTAGAATTCCCAGGGAATCCATCAGGTCCTGGGCTCTTGTTTTTTGAGAAGGTTTTGATCACTGCTTCAATCTCGTTACTAGATATTGGTTTATTCAGGTTGTCAATTTCTTTCTGGTTCAGTTTTGGGAGTTTATAGTTCTCCAGGAATGCATCCATTTCATCTAGGTTGCTTAGATTAGTGGCATCTAACTGTTGATCATAACTTCTGATGATTGTTTCTACTTCCTTGGTGTTCATTGTGATCTCTCCCTTTTCATTCATAATTTTGTGAATTTGGGCTTTCTCTCTTTTCTTTTGGATTAGTGTGGCCAATGGTTTATTGATCTTATTGATTCCTTCAAAAAACCAGCTTCTAGTTTCATTGATACATTCTACTTCATCTCTGGTTTCTACCTCATTGATCCCAGCTCTAATCTTGATTATTTCCCTTCTTATGTGTGGAGTTGGTTTGATTTGTTGTTGATTCTCCAGTTCTTTAAGGTGTGGAGACAGCTGATGTGTTCTGGATTTTTCAATTTTTTTGAGGGAGCCTTGGATGGCTATGTATTTCCCCCTTAGGACTGCCTTTGCTGTATCCCATAGGTTTTGGACCGAAGTGTCTTCATTCTAATTGGTTTCCACGAATTGTTTCAGTTCTTCTTTGATCTCATGGTTGATCCAAGCATTCTTAGGCAAGGTGGTCTTTAGCTTCCAGGTGTTTGAGTTCTTTCTGAACTCTTCCTTGTGATTGAGCTCCAGTTTCAAGGCATTTTGATCTGAGAACATGAGGGAATAATCTCAGTCTTTTGGTATTGGTTAGGTCCTGATTTGTGACCCAGTATGTGGTCTATTCTTGAGAAGGTTCCATGTGCACTTGAGAAGAATGAGTATTCTGTTGTTTTAGGGTGGAATGTTCTGTATATGTCTATGAGGTCCATCTGGTCTAATGTGTCATTCAATGCTCTTGTTTCTTTATTGATTTTCTGCTTTGATGATCTGTCTATTTCTGAGAGAGGTGTGTTAAGATCTCCTTGTATTAATGTATTCATATCAACATGACTCTTTATCTTGATTATCAGTTTTCTTATGTAATTGTCTGCCCCCATATTGGGGGCATAGATATTTACAATTGTTAGATCATCTTGGTGGATAGTTCCTTTAAGAATGATGTAGTGTGGGGAGGAGTCAAGATGGTGGAAAGTAGCAGGCTGAGACTACTTAAGCTAGCAGGAGATCAGCTAGATAGCTTATCTAAAGATTGCAAACACCTGCAAATCCATTGGCAGATTGAAGAGAAGAAGAACAGCAATTGTAGAAACAGAAAAACAACCACTTTCTGAAAGGTAGGACCGGCGGAGAAGTGAATCCAAAGCGATGGGAAGATAGTCCCCGGGGGGAGGGGCGGGCTCCTGGCAAGCAGCGGAGCAATGGAGCACAAAATCGGGACTTTTAAAAGTCTCTTCTGCTGAGGGACATCGCTCCAGAGGCTAAACCGGGGCAAAGCCCACGCGGGGTCAGCGTGGCCTCAGGTCCCGCAGGGTGACAGAAGGATCGGGGGTGTCTGAGTGTCGCAGACCTTGCGGGTATTGGAACGGGAAAGCCAGCTACAGAGACAGAGCCGACAGTAAGCTCACAGCTCGGTGTTACCTTGAACTGGTCGCAGGCTCGGTGAGCTCGGAGCGCGGCCGGTGGTCAGGCAGACAGGAGTAACTGGGCGCTGTTCTCTGAGGGCGCACTGAGGAGTGTGGCCCTGGGCTCTAGGCTCCTCCGGGCCGGAGACCAGGAGGCCGCCATTTGTATTCCCGTCCTCCGGAACACTACGGAAAGCGCTCAGGGAACAAAAGCTCCTGAAAGCAAACCCGAGCGGATTACTCACCCCGGCCCCGGGTAAGGGCGGTGTAATTCCGCCTGGGGCAAAGACACTTGAGAATCACTACAACAGGCCCCTCCCCCAGAAGATATACAAGAAATCCAGCCAAGACCAAGTTTACCTACCAAGGAGTGCGGTTTCAATACCAAGGAGAGCAGCAAAATTCCAGAGGAGGAGAAAGCAAAGCACGGAACTCATGGCTTTCTCCCTGTGATTTTTTAGTCTTGCAGTTAAAGTAAAGTAATTTTTTCTTTTTCACTTTTTTTTCTCTTCATCTGTAAAATTTTTTTAAAATTATACCCTTTTCCTTTTTAACTAGTTTATCTAATATATAATTTTTTTCTTTATTATACTTTTCTTTATTCGTTTTCTTTTTTTAATTCTTTTTTTTTTCCTTTCTTTCTTTTTGAACCTCTTTTTATCCCCTTTCTCCCCCCTCACAATTTGGGATCTCTTCTGATTTGGTAAAAGCATATTTTCCTGGGGTTGTTGCCACCCTTTTAGTATTTTACTTGCTCCTTCATATACTCTAAACTGGACAAAATGACAAGGTGGAAAAATTCACCACAAAAAAAAGAACAAGAGGCAGTACCGAAGGCTAGGGACCTGATCAAACAGACATTGGTAATATTTCAGATCTAGAATTCAGAATGACAATTCTCAAGGTTCTAGCCGGGCTCAAAAAAGGCATGGAAGATATTAGAGAAACCCTCTCGGGAGATATAAAAGCCCTTTCTGGAAAAATAAAAGAACTAAAATCTAACCAAGTTGAAATCAAAAAAGCTATTAATGAGGTGCAATAAAAAATGGAGGCTCTCACTGCTAGGATAAATGAGGCAGAAGAAAGAATTAGCGGTATAGAAGACCAAATGACAGAGAATAAAGAAGCTGAGCAAAAGAGGGACAAACAGCTACTGGACCACAAGGGGACAATTCGAGAGATAAGTGACACTATAAGACAAAACAACATTAGAATAATTGGGATTCCAGAAGAAGAAAAAAGAGAGAGGGGAGCAGAAGGTATACTGGAGAGAATTATTGGGGAGAATTTCCCAAATCTCCACATTGGCTATTCTAATTGGTGTAAGCATCAATTAGAGCATCAAAATTCAGGAGGTTCAGAGAACACCACTCAAAATCAATAGGAATAGGCCCACACCCTGTCACCTAATAGTAAAATTTACAAGTCATAGTGACAAAGAGAAATCCTGAAAGCAGCCCGGGAAAAGAAGTCTGTAATGTACAATGATAAGAATATTAGATTGGCAGCTGACATATCCACAGAGACCTGGCAGGCCAGAAAGAGATGGAATGATATTTTCAGAGCACTAAACGAGAAAAATATGCAGCCAAGAATACTATATCCAGCTAGGCTATCATTGAAAATAGAAGGAGAGATTAAAAGCTTCCAGGACAAACAAAAACTGAAAGAATTTGCAAGCACCAAGTCAGCTCTGTAGGAAATATTGAAAGGGGTCCTCTAAGCAAAGAGAGAACCTACAAGTGGTAGATCAGAAAGGAACAGAGACCATATACAGTAACAGTCACCTTACAGGCAATACAATGGCACTAAATTCATATCTCTCAATAGTTACCCTGAATGTTAATGGGCTAAATGCCCCAATCAAAAGACACAGGGTATCAGAATGGATAAAAATACAAAACTCTTCTATATGTTGCCTCCAAGAAACTCATTTTAAGCCCGAAGACACCTCCAGATTTAAAGTGAGGGGGTGGAAAAGAATTTACCATGCTAATGGACATCAGAAGAAAGCAGGAGTGGCAATCCTTATATTAGATCAATTAGATTTTAAGCCAAAGACTATAATAAGAGATAAGGAAGGACACTATATCATACTCAAAGGGTCTGTCCAACAAGAAGATCTAACAATTTTAAATGTCTATGCCCCCAACGTGGGAGCGGCCATCTATATAAACCAATTAATAACAAATCAAAGAAACACCTCGACAATAATACAATAATAGTAGGGGACTTTTACACTCCCCTCACAGAAATGGACAGATCATCCAAACAAAAGATCAACAGGAAATAAAGGCCTTAAACGACACACTGGACCAGATGGACTTCATAGATATATTCAGAACATTTCATCCCAAAGCAACAGAATACACATTCTTCTCTAGTGCACATGGAACATTCTCCAGAATAGATCACATCCTCGGTCCTAAATCAGGACTCAGCCGGTATCAAAGATTGGGATCATTCCCTGCATATTTTCAGACAACAATGCTCTGAAGCTAGAACTCAACCACAAGAGGAAGTTTGGAAAGAACCCAAATACATGGAGACCAAACAGCATCCTTCTAAAGAATGAATGGGTCAACCAGGAAATTAAAGAAGAATTGAAAAAAATCATGGAAACAAACGATAATGAAAATACAACAGTTCAAAATCTGTGGGACACAACAAGGCAGTCCTGAGAGGAAAATATATAGCAGTACAAGCATTTCTCAAGAAACAAGAAAGGTCTCAGGTACACAACCTAACCCTACACCTAAAGGAGCTGGAGAAAGAACAAGAACGAAACCCTAAGCCCAGCAGGAGAAGAGAAATCATAAAGATCAGAGCAGAAATCAATGAAATAGAAACCAAAAAGACAATAGAGCAAATCAACGAAACTAGGAGCTGGTTCTTTGAAAGAATTAATAAAATTGATAAACCCCTGGCCAGACTTATCAAAAAGAAAAGAGAAAGGACCTAAATAAATGAAATCATGAATGAAAGAGGAGAGATCACAACTAATACCAAAGAAATACAAACTATTATAAGAACATACTATGTGCAACTCTACGCCAATAAATTTGACAATCTGGAAGAAATGGATGCATTCCTAGAAACATATAAACTACCACAACTGAACCAGGAAGAAATAGAAAGCCTGAACAGACCCATAACCAGTGAGGAGATTGAAACAGTCATTAAAAATCTCCAAACAAACAAAAGCCCATGGCCAGATGGCTTCCCGGGGGAATTCTACCAAACATTTAAAAAAGAACTAATTCCTATTCTCCTGAAACTGTTCCAAAAAATAGAAATGGAAGGAAAACTTCCAAACTCATTTTGTGAGGCCAAAATCACCTTGATTCCAAAACCAGACAAGGATCCCATCAAAAAAGAGAGCTATAGACCTATATCCTTGATGAACAGAGATGCGAAAAATCTCACCAAAATACTAGCAAATAGGATTCAACAGTACATTAAAAGGATTATTCACCACGACCAAGTGGGATTTATTCCAGGGCTGCAAGGTTGGTTCAACATCCACAAATCAATCAATGTGATACAGCACATCAATAAAAGAAAGAACAAGAACGATATGATACTCTCAATAGATGCTGAAAAAGCATTTGACAAAGTATAGCATCCCTTCCTGATCAAAGCTCTTCAAAGTATAGGGATAGAGGGCACATACCTCAATATCATCAAAGTCATCTATGAAAAACCCACCGCAAATATCATTCTCAATGGAGAAAAACAGAAAGCTTTTCCGCTAAGGTCAGGAACACGGCAGGTATGTCCATTATCAACACTGCTATTCAACATAGTACTAGGAGTTCTAGCCTCAGCAATCAGACAACAAAAGGAAATTAAAGGCATCCAAATCGGCAAAGAAGAAGTCAAATTATCACTCTTCACAGATCATATGATACTATAGGTGAAAAACCCAAAAGACTCCACTCCAAAACTGCTAGAACTTGTACAGGAATTCAGTAAAGTGTCAGGATATAAAATCAATGCACAGAAATCAGTTGCATTTCTCTACACCAACAACAAGACAGAAGAAAGAGAAATTAAGGAGTCAATCCCATTTATAATTGCACCCCAAACCATAAGATACCTAGGAATAAACCTAACCAAAGAGGCACAGAATCTATACTCAGAAAACTATAAAGTACTCATGAAAGAAATTGAGGAAGACACAAAGAAATGGAAAAATGTTCATGTTCCCGGATTGGAAGAATAAATATTGTGAAAATGTCTATGCTACTTAAAGCAATCTACACATTTAATGCAATTCCTATCAAAGTACCATCCATCTTTTTCAAAGAAATGGAACAAATAATTCTAAAATTTATATGGAACCAGAAAAGACCTCGAATAGCCAAAGGGATATTGAAAAAGAAAGCCAATGTTGGTGTTATCACAATTCCAGACTTCAGGCTCTATTATAAAGCTGTCATCATCAAGGCAGCATGATACTGGCACAAAACAGACACATAGGTCAATGGAACAGAATAGAGAGCCCAGAAATAGACCCTCAACTCTATGGTCAACTAATCTTCGACAAAGCAGGAAAGAATGTCCAATGGAAAAAAGACAGCCTCTTCAATAAATGGTGTTGGGAAAATTGGACAGCCACATGGATAAAAATGAAATGGGACCATTTCTTTACACCACACACGAAAATAGACTCAAAATGGATGAAGGACCTCAATGTGCGAAAGGAATCCATCAAAATCCTTGAGGAGAACACAGGCAACAACCTCTTCGACCTCAGCCGCAGCAATATCTTCCTAGGAACATCGCCAAAGGCAAGGGAAGCAAGGGCAAAAATGAACTATTGGGATTTCATCAAGATCAAACGCTTTTGCACAGCAAAGGAAACAGTGAACAAAATCAAACGACAACTGACAGAATGGGAGAAGATATTTGCAAATGACATATCAGATAAAGGACTAGTGTCCAAAATCTATAAAGAACTTAGCAAACTCAACACCCAAAGAACAAATAATCCAATCAAGAAATGGGCAGAGGACATGAACAGACATTTCTGCAAAGAAGACATCCAGATGGCCAACAGACACATGAAAAAGTGCTCCATATCACTCGGCATCAGGGAAATACAATTCAAAACCACAATGAGATATCACCTCACACCAGTCAGAATGGCTAAAATCAACAAGTCAGGAAATGACAGATGCTGGCGAGGATGCGGAGAAAGGGGAACTCTCCTACACTCTTGGTGGGAATGCAACCTGGTGCAACCACTCTGGAAAACAGCATGGAGGTTCCTCAAAATGTTAAAAATAGAACTGCCCTATGACCCAGCAATTGCACTACTGGGTATTTACCCTAAAGATACAAACATTGTGATCCAAAGGGGTACGTGCACCTGAATGTTTATAGCAGCAATGTCCACAATAGCCAAACTATGGAAAGAACCTAGATGTCCATCAACAGATGAATGGATAAAGAAGATGTGGTATATATACACAATGGAATACTATGCGGCCATCAAAAGAAATTAAATCTTGCCATTTGCGACAACATGGATGGAACTAGAGCGTATCATGCTTAACAAAATAAGTCAAGTGGAGAAAGACAACTATCATATGATTACCCTGATATGAGGAAGTGGTGATGCAACATGGGGGCTTAAGTGTGTAGGAGAAGAATCAATGAAACAAGATGGGATTGGGAGGGAGACAAACCATAAGTGACTCTTAATCTCACAAAACAAACTGAGTGTTGCTGGGGGGAGGGGGTTGGGAGAAGGGGTGGTGGGGTTATGGACATTGGGGAGGGTATGTGCTTTGGTGAGTGCTGTGAAGTGTGTAAACCTGGCGATTCACAGACCTGTACCCCTGGGGATAAAAATATATGTTTATATAAAATAAAAAAATTAAAAAATTAAAAAAATGATTAAATTATTAAAGAATGATGTAGTGTCTTTCTGTATCTCTGACCACGGTCTTTAGTTTAAAACTAATTTATCTGATATGAGAATCGCTATCCCGACCTTCTTTTGAGGCCCATTGGCATGAAAGATGCTTCTCCATCCCTTCACTTTCAGTCTGGCTGTATCTTTAGGTTAAAAATGGGTCTCTTGTAGACAACATATGGATGGGTCCTGTCGTTTTATCCAATCTGCAACCATGTGCCGTTTTATGGGCACATTTAGGCCATTCACATTAAGGGTGATTATTGATAGATACGTTTTTATTGACAACATTATAACTTTGAAGTCTTTCTTTCTGTAGATTGTCTCTATATTTATGTTCAATGCAATTCTTAGGATTTTTCCTCTTTTATAGGACCCCCCCCTTAATATTTCCTCCATTGTTGGCTTAGTGGTTGCATAGTCTTTTAAGCCTTGACGGTCTTGGAAACTCTTTATCTCTCCATCCATTTTGAATGTCAGCCATGCTGGATAAAGTATTCTTGGCTCTATGTTCTTCTCATTTAGTGCCCTGAATATATTTTTCCAGCCCTTTCTGGCTTGCCAGGTCTCTGTGGACAGGTCTGATGTTATTCTGGTGGGCTTTCCTCTGTAAGTAAGGAACCTCTTTGTCCTAGCGGCTTTCAAGAGATTATACCTACAATTATGATTCCTCAATTTGGCTATCAGGTGTCATTTTTTTTTTTTTTTTGGAATGTATAATCTTGAGTGGAGACCATTCAGCCACTAATAAATGAATGTTGGTTCCATTCGCGAGATTGGGAAAATTTTATTGAAGAACTTGTTCTACTATATCTTCTGTACGTCTTCCTTTCTCCTCTCCTTCAGGGATTCCAATAATTCTGATGATGGAACATTTCATAACATCATTTATTTCCCTGATTCTGTTTTCGTGGTTTCTAAGCTGTTTGTTCCAGGCTTCCTCCTGATCCTTTTTCTCTATCTGTTTGTCCTCCAGATCACTAATTCTATCTTCTATCTCAGTTTCCCTAGCTTTGAGAGAATTTAGATTAGATTGGAACTCATTGAGAGATTTGTGAAGGTCATCCCTGGTAGTTTTCAGCTCAACCCTAACATTGTGAACATCCTGTCTGGTCGCTTTCAGTTTGGCCCTAATCAATTCTGTTTGGTCATCCATGGCTTTCTCCAACCTAGCTATTGCCTGGATAATTGTTAGTCTGAATTCTCTTTCCGACATATTGTCTATGTTTATAGATGTTAGCTCTGCTGCTGAAGGTCCATCCTCTGTATTTTTCTTCTGTTGGGCATTTCTCCTCCTAGTCATTTTGGTGAGAGATGACTGAACAATTGTAGCTGGATGTATCGACCATGGTGCCGTCAAGGTGCACCCTGGAACACTTCTCAGCAATTAGGATTCCCCACCCATACGAGAGACAAAAGAAAAGAAAAAGAAAAAAGAGAGAGAGGCAGAAACAGGAAAGAAAGGGAAGATGAAAGAGAAGGTTCAGCCCAAATGGGCCCCAAGGTAAGATTTATGAAGTATACAAACAAAGACAGAAAAACACAAAGACTGATAAAAGTATATGACAAGAGGAAAAAAAAATATATATATGCAAATAAAGGAAGAACCTCATCAAAAAGAACCCCAAGTGTAAGGTTTGTATACTATCAGAACAAACACAATAACAAAGAAACAATGGTGGAAGAAAAAGATGGGAGAGTGGTTATAAATTCTCAGTGTGGACGAGGAAGGTTGTTTCGATTCTTCCTGGATGTATCTTTATATCTTTGTTAAATGACTCAACTTCCCTATGATAAAGGGGGATTAAAAATTGGTTTTCCTATAGGGGTGGTATTGATTGGGGAAAGGGGATAACTTTGAAGTTTAACTCTATATGAATATTAGAAAATAAAAATAAAAAGGAATAAAATAGACTAAACTAAACTAAAATTAAAATAATAATAATAATAATAAAATAGAAATCCAAAAGAAAGCACAGGTGTATGTATCAAAAAGTTCAGGTTAGAAGGTAATTATGAAATTTGATGTACTGGACATCTCACTGTGAGGGTAAATAGGTTAAAAATTTATCTATTAAAAAAAAAAAAACAGAATAGTGGGAACGAGTTAAAAATAAAAGTTGTCCTATGCAGTAGTGGTGGTTGTTCTCTTGTAGTCTTTTTTTTTTCTCCTTTCTTGGTTTGTTTTCTGGGGGAGTGGCCTGCCACATGGGTTTTTAGTCAATGATGTTCTCTGAGTTACGCCCCCCCCCCCCCGCCCCCCTCAAGGGCATGGGCTCTGAGGAAACTGGTTTTTTTCAGGCTTTTGTTCTCTGGCGGTTTTTATGTTTGTTCACTTTTTTTTTTTCTCTCACCTTGACCGCTTTTGATGTTTTTTGTAGTTTTAGAGGACAACAAACTGCATCCTGGCCTCCCTCTCAGAGAGAAGCCTCAGTCTGGCTGCAGAGCCCAAATAATTTCCCCTTTGGCAGCTGGCAGAGCAGGTTCCAAGTCGCGGTCCCTGGGGACGCAGGATCTTTTGTTTGTAACCAAAACCCCAGCAGCGGCAGCTGTCTGGGCAGCTCAAGACTGCCGGAGAGGTTCCAAGCAGCGATTGCACACTGAGCTTTTCCCGCTGACCCGGACTGGGAGTGCCTGTTCTTTCTGTGTCTAAGAATGCCTGGCTTGCATGCCCCTCTTTCAGGGGAGGCTGTGGGTTGCGCATGCTTTTCAGGCTCTGAGAACGGGGCACAGGTCCGAAAACAGCAGGCTGGGCCTTCGCGCACCTCTTTCAGGGGAGAATTTGGGGCGTGCATCTTAGGCTCTGAAACAATGGCAGAGGTCAAAGAATGCCGGCCAGTCCTTTGTGTACCTCTTTTAGGGGAGAATGAGGAGCACACGCATCTCAGGCTGTATAGCAAGGCATGCGCATTCTGTCCTCTGGTGAGGCACCCAGCCTCTCACAGGAGCTGGACCCCACGTGTTCTTGGGCATGCTGGTGGCTTAGGGACCAAGACCTGGTTTCTTTGCCACACTCTCTCTGGCTCAGCGCCAGGGGAGGCTGCCCTGGGACCGGGGACTTAAGCCCCTATCCCTAGCATCCCCGATTCCCACAATTTCCACCCCCCCTTGATCCTTTGCTCTTTTGGAGTGCTTTCAACCAGTTTTCAAGTTAATGCTGGTCCCCATACACAGGACACTCTCGCTCGTATTAGGGGTATTACTTTCCAACCGGTCGCCTCTGCTGTCTCCATCCCCCTTTTGTTTATCTTCCGATATCAGTTCGCTGTTCCCACTCCACTTTACCTGGCCACTGATGTCTTCTGCCTCTGTAGAGATCCAGACATGTATAATTCTGATCTCAGGCTGATTTCATGGGTTATTGGAGTTCTTTGGTTGGTAATCAACTCACTTTAGGGTACAGGTTTAAAAGGCGCCTCCTCCTACTTCCCCGCCATCTTGTCCCCTCCACCCCACGCTGTGTTTTTGACCATGATGTTTCTGATTAAAGTCAGGGGATGTTTGGTGTATGAAATGATAGCAATCTATAAACTTTGATATTCTGATTCAACTGGAACATTTAACTTTGTCTTCTGAAGTACACAGCAGGAGTGATATCTGAGGAAATTTTTCAGTAAAAAACTACACTTTAAAAAATATATATTACCTTATACATCTTTGTAAAAATATTATTAATCATGTTTCCTGGGGTCAAAAGTACTTAGTGTCAGACATTGTTATTTCTTTGCTTCCCATATTAAAATATGCATAGATACTATATTTCATTTTACTTGTATTATAAACATTTTTGTATTTGCAATTGAAAATATTATGTATTGGAGTTTAGAGTGGTTATCTCTAGCAAACAGAAAGCTATTTCCATAGCTATAATTATGCTTAATGGTTCATAAATGTCTGCATAATAATGTCCTTGTTTACTTATTCTCCTTGTTTATTTTCATTTCTACCAGTTATTCTTTAAAGCCCCTTGTATAATGCAAATTACTTATTCTATATCCCTAAACTGAAGTGTTGAATTTACAATAGATTATCTTGCTGCATATACTATTACTCCTTTTCAGACACTATAAAATATTAAGTGGCCTAGTTTTCACCTGATCCTAATATTGCAGTTAAAAGAAGGACGTAGATGCATATTTTTTATTTGCATTATTTTGATCAGAGAAAGTAAATATATTGTTAAAATTAAGTTAAAATGTTATATAAAAAGAAGGGACATTGATTTACAAAGCACTCTCAAAAAAGCTATCTTTCACACCATTTTTAAAACAAATACTACAAATTCAGTAACAACCTTGTAATTAAAACTTTGTTTATTTCCTATTGGTTCTGCAGAAGGGATCTAGAAAATAATTCTTTCTTGAAACTGAAACTGGGGTTTTGATTGATTTCTCAGTTGGGGATAGGATTTTTGGTTCTCAAGACTAGAAGAGAAGATAGATCCTAGTACAGACTTAGTAGATTATTATCATTTGATTAAGGAACCAGATATGGAAGGAATCAATAAGAGAAACTTATGTAAAACTAACATCCTATGTGAGGTTGATTTTGATCCCTGACAGCTCAAGCATATGATTGAACACACTAATAGACAATACAGAGACACTTAATTTGAATCAGTAAACAAGTCTCAGAATCCAAATTTCTGTCACAAAACTCTTCTCCTATTTCCAGGGTATGCCTATTAGATTTTTTTCTAGCCTAAGTCTAGAATCCTTGGGTCAGGGCATGTAACCTAAGCCAGCTCAAGCAGGGGGAAATGCCATGATGTATATGTATACACACACACACATATGTATATAAATACATATATGTATTACAATGCTAAACACATTTTTAGACAAAAAACATATATGTATATTTATAAATATATGTGTATATATGTATATATATATTTTTTGTCTAAAAAATGTCTCTAGCGTTGTAAAGCCTAGAATTATAGTAGCCATTCCACCACCATGACATAAAACAGCCTGAGGACAGGGTAAGAACACTAAAGAAGGCAGAGCTGAGAGAAATGCTGATCAAATCACACCTGAAGCTTATGCTACTTTAAGCTTTTAGTTATGTGAACCGACAAATACCCTTACTTGTTTAAAGACTGTGAATTATGTTTTCTATTTAAATTTTTTTTGAATTATGTTTTTTATTGCTTACAACACAAAGAGTCCTAACAGCTTCAGAAGATGTAAATCTCATAAAGTAGTGAATGATTATTTTCCTGGTGATTGGGTATAGTAAGAACTGAAGCTAAAACTTTCTTAAAGAAGTATTCTGTGGTCATTTGCAGACTATCAAAGCATCATCACAATTACCATAAATTATTGGGGGAATAAATTAGGAGAAGGAAGAGACAAGGAGTAGAAAGTCTTTTAAATCATGAAACCAGATTTTAAAGTGAGAATCCTACTCTTTCCTTCATTAGAGAGTATTACCCTTTTTGTCACCCTCTATCAATAGTCGTCACAGCTACTGCTACATACTCTTGGTGTAGGTTGCTTTCAGTTCTATCTTTTTATTAAATTAAAAGCAACAAATTGTTATAAGTCTTTTTATCAAATAACTTTAAGCACTTAAAATGGCATATAAGCAGCTGAGTATGTGAGTTTTGAGCAAGGGTCTTCAAACTCATAAGAGTCATTGAGCTTTTAAAATCCCAGACCTCACATCCAGATGAATCTAATGCCAGTAGTCATTTCATTTGGAAATGACTTGGAAAAACTGACTTAAGGAAAGTAATTTACTATTTCATATATAATTTTCTGGATTTAAGTTCCCTAAACCAGAAAATTTTGATGTTAGTGATGTAGTATTTGAAATTAAGTAATTATCTGAAATGTCATTTATATTCTTATTTAAATTATTTGTGCAGCTGATAGTATTAAGTCTTGATTTATCAGCATGGATTATACTACTATAAATTGACATTTTAAAGTATTATTATGTATCAAAAAAGGCAGGGGTTTGGCTTAAACATAGACACAAATTCTAAATCTGATTTTTTTTAACTTGATTTACCCTCATTTTTTTCATTTATACAGTGTGAATTGTTATGTCTTCTTCAACGGATTTTTGTGAGAAATAACTAAGATAATGAGGATGTACAAAACACACGCCAGAATTTTGTCCAAATTAGAAGCTAGTAATTTGTAATTATTAATTGAATTACCTATTTAATTCTTATATGTATAATTTAAAAAAATAGAGTCTAGTATTTGTTTGCTTTAGGATAGTTACGGAAAATTACCAGTTTGGAAAGCCTACCATGGTAAGGTAATAACAGACCAATTGGTTTACGTCTTTGATCCCCAGCTAGACTATTGATGAAAGGAAAGCTAAAGTCCCAGGGCTTTAAGCCTCCTGAGAGTCTTTAAAATCTACTGCCTGGTATGACTTTAAAATCTATTTTAAGAGTCTTTAAAATCTATTGCCTGGTGTGACTTATTTATTTTGAGAAACAGAAATTATGTGAAAAAGAAAATAAGGAAAAACTCATAGTTGTGAATTATGCATATGTTGTTGGCAAGACATAACATTATTCACACTTAATGAAGTAATAGGACCATAAACATGACAATGGTTAATTAAATAACAATGCGAGTATCAATAGAATAAACACTTAAGGATTAAAAATAAGTTATACAGTTAAATTTATACTAGTCTGTTTATAGTATGCTGTATCATTCACAATATAATTATACCCTAGAGAACCTTGATTACAAAATTAAGTGATTAAATAGATGTGTGATGCTAGACAAAAGAAGTACTATGCTGCTCAACTTTTCACTTCCAACCTGATCATTTGAAAACAACTTTAATGAAAACTAAAGAATATGCTCAGTGTGGTGCTCCTGAATTATTTTAACTTTTTCAAATGTCATGATTATTTGTTCAACATTCTTTTTTTTTTCTTTTTTAATTTATTTTTTATTTATTTTCAGCATAACAGTATTCATTATTTTTGCACCACACCCAGTGCTCCATGCAATCCGTGCCCTCTATAATACCCACCACCTGGTACCCCGACCTCCCACCCCCTGCCCCTTCAAAACCCTAAGATTGTTTTTCAGAGTCCATAGTCTCTCATGGTTCACCTCCCCTTCCAATTTCCCCAACTCCCTTCTCCTCTATATCTCCCCATGTTCTCCATGCTATTTGTTATGCTCCACAAATAAGTGAAACCATATGATAATTGACTCTCTCTGCTTGTTCAACATTCTTGAAGCATCCTGAAGGTTTATGAGTTTCCTCAGCATAGGAAAATATAGCACTTGGGACTCAAGAGGACTATGCTGGGGTAGTGATTCTCATATCAGATAAACTAGATTTTTAACTAAAGACTACAGTCAGAGAAAAAGAAGTAAAATACATTATTCTTTTTATTTTTTTAATTTTTTTTTATTTTTTATTTTTTATTTTTTATTTCCAGCATAACAGTATTCATTATTTTTGCACCACACCCCATGCTCCATGCAATCCGTGCCCTCTATAATACCCACCACCTGGTACCCCAACCTCCCACCCCCCATCCCTTCAAAACCCTCAGATTGTTTTTCAGAGTCCATAGTCTCTCATGGTTCACCTTCCCTTCCAATTTCCCCCAACTCCCTTCTCCACTCTAAGTCCCCATGTCCTCCATGCTATTTGTTATGCTCCACAAATAAGTGAAACCATATGATAATTCATCAAGACAGCATGGTACTGGCACAAAAACAGACACATAGATCAATGGAACAGAATAGAGAGCCCAGAAATAGACCCTCAACTCTATGGTCAACTAATCTTCGACAAAGCAGGAAAGAATGTCCAATGGAAAAAAGACAGCCTCTTCAATAAATGGTGCTGGGAAAATTGGACAGCCACATGCAGAAAAATGAAATTGGACCATTTCCTTACACCACACACAAAAATAGACTCAAAATGGATGAAGGACCTCAATGTGCAAAAGGAATCCATCAAAATACATTATTCTTAAAGGTTCTATCCACCAAGAAGATCTAACAATTGTTTAAATATTTTTACCCCCAATACAGGAGGAGTCAACTAACTAAGACAACTGTTAATCAAGATAAAGAGTCACATTGCTATAGAATACATTAATACTAGGGGATCTTAACACATCACTCTCAGTAATAGATCATCCAAGCAGAAAATCAATAAAGAAACAAGAGCTTTGAATGACACATTGGACCAGATGGATCTCATAGATATATACAGAAAATTTCACTCTAAAACAACAGAATACACATTCTTCTCGAGCACACATGGAACTTTCTTGAGAATAGACCACATGCTGGGTCACAAATCAGGGCTCAATCAATACCAAAAGATTTAAATTATTCATATATTGCATATTCTCAGACCACAATGTTTTGAAACTGGAACTCAACCACAAGAAAAAATTTGGAAGGAATTCAAGCACTTGGAAGCTAAATACCACCCTGCTTAAGAATGTTTGGATCAACCAGGAAATCAAGGAAGAACTTAAATAATTCATGGAAACCAAAGAGAAAGAAGACACTTCAGTCCAAACCTATGGTATATGGCAAAGGTGGTGTTAAGGGGGAAATACATAGCCTTCCAAGCCTCCCTCAAAAAAATTGAAAAAAAAATACAGAATACACAAGCTCTCTTTACACCTTAAAGAACTGGAGAATTAACAGTAAATTAAGCCAGGCCCACAAACAAAAAGGGAAATAATTACAATTAGAGCAGAGATCAATGAGATAGAAACTAGAGATACAGTAGAACATATCAATGAAACTAGAAGCTGGTTTTTTGAAAGAATCAATAAGATCAATAAACCACAGGCCAAAGTAATCCAAAAGAAAAGAGAACCCAAATTAATGAAATTATGGATGAAAAGAAAGACATCATGACTAACACCAAGGAAATTGGAACAATGATCAGAAATTATCAAAAGTTATATGCCAAAAAGTCAAGCAACCTAGATAAAATGGATGCATTCCTGGAAACCTATAAACTTCCAAAACTGAAACAGGAAGAAACTGTCAACCTGAATAGACCAATATCTATTAATGAGATTGAAGCAGTGGTCAAAAACCTCTGAACCTCCTGATGGATTTCCTGGGTAATTCTACCAAACATTCAAAGAAGAAATAATACAAATTCTCCTAAAACTGTTTCAAAAAATAGAAACAGAAGAAAAACTTCCAGACTCTTTCTATGAAGTCAGCATTACCCTGATTCCCAAACCAGGCAAAGACCCTACCAAAAAGAAGACTTTAAGACCAATATCCCTGATGAACATGGATGCTAAGATTCTCAAAAAGATCCTAGCTAATAGGATCAAACAGTACATTAAAAAGATTATCCACCATGACCAGGTGGGATTTATCCATGGGACGAAAGCATGATTCAACATTTGCAAATCCATCAATGTGATAGAACAAATCAATAAGAGAAGAGAGAAGAACCTCATGGTCCTCTCAATTGATGCAGAAAAAGCATTTGACAAGATAACAGCATCTGTTTCTGATTAAAATGATTGAAAGTATACGGATAGAAAGAACATTCCTCAATTTCCTAAAATCTGTCTATGAAAACCTCACAGCAAATGTCATTCTCAATGGGGAAAAGCTGAAATTCTTCCCATTGAGATCAGGAGCACGACAGGGATGCCCATTCTTGCCATTGTTGTTCAACATAGTACTAGAAGCCCTAGCAACAGCAATCAGACAACAATAAGAAGTAAAATATTTTCAAATTGGCAAAGAAAAGTCAAACTCTCTCTCTTCACAGATGACATGATACTTTATATGGAAAACCCAAAGGACTCCATCCCAAACTACTAGAACTCATATAACAATTCAGTAATGTGGCAGGATACAAAATCAATGTACAGAAATCTGTTGCTTTCTTGTAAACTAACAACGAAAATATAGAAAGGGAAATTAGAGAATCGATTCCATTTACTATAGCACTAAGAATCATAAGATACCTGGGAATAAACCTAACCAAAGATGTAAAGGATCTATACTCAAGTAACTACAGAACACTCATGAAAGAAATTGAACAAGACACAAAAAGACGGAAAAGAATTCCATGCTCATGGATCAGAAGAATAAACATTGATAAAAAGTCTATGCTGCCTAGAGCCATCTATACTTTCAATGCTATCCTGATCAAGATTCCACTGGCACTTTTCAAAGTGGTGGAATAAACAATCCTAAAATTTGTATGGAACCAGAAAAGACCCCAAATTGCTAAGGAAATGTTGTAAAAGAGAAAAACTGGGACATCATGTTGCCTGATTTCAAGCTTTACTACAAAGCTGTGATCAGCAAGGCAGCATGGTACTGACATAAAAACAGACACATAGACCAGTGGAACAGAGTAGAGAGCCCAGATATGGTCCCTCAACTCTATGGCCAAATAATATTTAACAAAGCAGGAAAAAATATCCAGTGGAAAAAAGACAATTTCTTCAATAAATGGTGCTGGGAAAATTGGACAACTAGTGTAGAAGAATGAAACTCAACCTTTCTCTTACACCATACACCAAGATATACCCAAAATGGATAAAAGACGTCAATGTGAGCCAGGAACCTATCAAAGTCCTAGAGGAGAATATAGGGAATAACCTCTTTGACATTGGCCACTGCAACTTTTTTCAATACATGTCTCCAAAGGCAAAGAAAACAAAAGAGAAAATGAACTTTTGGGACTTCATCAAGATCAAAGCTTCTGCACAGAAAAAAAAAAAAAAAAAGTCAGCAAAGCAAAGAGGCCAACCACTGAATGGGAGAAGATATTCACAAATGACACTACAGACAAAGGGCTGATATCCAAGATCTATAAAGTACAACTCAAACTCAACACACACAAAACAGATAATCACGTCAAAAAATGGACGGAAAACAAGAACACACACTTCTCCAAAGAAGACATACAAATGGCTAACAGACAAATGAAAAAAATGTTCATCCTCATTAGCATTAGGGAGATTCAAATCAAAACCACATTGAGATACCACCTTACACCAGTCAGAATGGACAAAATGGACAAAATGGACAAAATCAACAAGAGAATAAATAACAAGTAATGCAGAGGATGTGGGGAAAGGGAACCCTATTACACTTTGGGTGGGAATGCAAGTGGTGCAGCCACTTTGGAAAACAGTGTGGAGATTCCTTAAGAAATTAAAAGCAGAGCTACCTTATGACCCTGCAATTGCACTACTGGGCATTTACCCCAGAGATACAGATGTAGTGAAATGAAGTACCCCAGTGTTCATGGCAGCAGTGGCCACAATAGCCAAACAGTGGAAAGAACCAAGATGCCCTTCAACAGACAAATGGATAAAGAAAATATGGTCAATATATTCAATGGAATATTATGTCTCCATCAGAGAAGATGAACCCCCAACTTTTGTATCAACATGGATAGGACTGGAAGAGATTATGCTGAGTGAAAAAAGTCAAGCCAAGAGAGCCAATTATCATATGGTTTCACTTACTTATGGAGCATAAGGAATGACACGGAGGTCATTGGGAGATGGAGAGGAGAAGTGAGTAGGGGGAAATCGGAGGGGGAGACAAACCATGAGAGACTGTGGACTCTGAGAAACAAACATGGTTTTGTAGGGAAGGGGGTAGGGGATTTGGTGAGTCTGGTGGTGGGTACTATGGAGGACACGTATTGCATGGAACACTGGGTGTGGTGCATAAACAATGAATTTTGGAACCCCAAAAAGAAATAAAATAAAATAAAATGTAATAAAAAAGGGAGGGTATGTACAGTATCCTAATATTATACATAAATCTAGTGGAAGGAAAGGAGAAACTCATAGATTAATATGAGACAGTACTTGTGTCTGATCATTATATGACAATTAAAAATCCATAGTGGATAAAATAAATTTTCTTAGGACCTAATTTTTAATTTGTCTGGTCATTATAGAACCAGAATATTTTGACATAGTTTAATTGACATAGTGGATAAAATAAATTTTCTTAGGACCTATTTTTTTAATTTGTCTGGTCATTATAGAACCAGAATATTTTGACATAGTTTAATTGACAATTTCCACAAAAGATGTGTTTTAATCACTACTTTGCTATTTTCATCATTTTCTTTTCATTAAATTGGTTACATTAATAATGTCAAACACTGCCTATTATTTTGTGCTTTCTTACTGATGAGCTCTTATCCATAACCTGCTAAGATTAAGATCACTTGGTTTATTTTTCACCATCCATTTATAAAATGTATTTTGTCTCATTTGGTTTTCTTTTCCCTTTGGTTCAAAACAATAGGGAATTTAATGTTAAAATTAGTAAGTATTTAATCTGGATGGGATATATCCATATATATATAGATAGATAGATAGATAGGTATATCTATCTATCTATCTATATATCTATCTCCCATCTTCTTTATCCATTTATCTGTTGATGGACATCTAGGTTCTTTCCATAGTTTAGTTAGCTGTTGTGGACATAGTATTCCATTTTATATATATATAAAATGGAATACTATGCAGCCATCAAAAGAAATAAAATCTTGCCATTTGTGATGACATGGATGTAACTGGAGAGTTTTATGCTGAACAAAATAAGTCAATCAGAGAAAGACAATTATCATATGATCTCCCTGATATGAAGAAGTTGAGAGGCAGCATGGGGGGTTTGGGAGGCAGAAAAGAATAAATGAAACAAGATGGGATCAGGAGGGAGACAAACCATAAAAGACTCTTAATCTCACAAAACAAACTGAGGGTTGCTGGGGGTAGTGGGGTAGGGAGAGGGTGGTTGGGTTATGAACATTGGGGAAGGTATGTGTTATGGTGAGTGCTGTGAAGTATGTAAACTTGGTGATTCACAAATCTGTACCCCTGGGGCTAATAATGCTTTATATGTTAATAAAAAATTTAAAACAAAACAAAACAAAACACCAGAAACAAAATAAAAAAAAATCAATTATTTAAATATTTTATTTATTTATTTATTTATTTATTTATTTATTTGAGAGAGAGAGTGAGAGAAAGCATGAGCTGAGGATGAGGCGATATGGAGAGGGAGAAGCAGACTCCTCGCTGAGCAGGGAGGCTGATGAGAGGCTGGATCCCAGGACCCAGGGATCATGACCTGAGCTGAGGGTAGCACTTAACTGACTGAGTCATGCAGGTGCTCCCATACCACTTTTTAAAAAATGTATAAAATTTGCTAATTGTTGAAATAATTCTTATTATTAGCTTTATCATTTCATTAATTTTACAAAAATTTTTTCGATTTATTTTGCAGCTCTTTCAATGAGTTTTCTCCATTATTTGAAATTTAAGAAAGACATTTGCTGATTGTGGATGTATATGAATCTTGACAATGTAATAAGAAATTAGCTTGAGGAAATAAATATGTATTTAATAATATACAGCAGGAATAAAGCTTTTATAATGAGGTGTTTTTCTTTGGTTTTGCAGATTATCTTCTTTTTAGCTTTTTTTAAAATTTAATTTTATATTTTCAGTGTTTCAAGATTCATTGTTTATGCACCACACCCATTGCTCCATGCAATACATGTTCTCCTTAATACCCACCACCAGGCTTACCCATCCCGTCACCCCCCTCCCTTCCAAAACCCTCAGTTTGTTTCTCAGAGTCCACAGTGTCTCATACTTTTTCTCCCCCTCCAATTTCCCTCAATTCACTTTTCCTTTCCTTCTCCTAATGTACTCCATGTTATTCCCTATGCTCCACAAGTAAGTGAAACCATATGATATTGACTTTCTCTGCTTGACTTATTTCATTCAGCATAATCTCCTCCAGTCCTGTCCATGCTGACACAAAAATTGGGTGTTCATCCTTTCTGATGGAGACATAATATTTCATTGTATATATGGACCATATCTTCTTTATCCATTCATCTGTTGAAAGGCATCTTTTCTCTTTCTACAGTTTGGTGATTGTGACCATTGCTGCTATGAACATTGGGGTACAGATGGCCCTTCTTTTCACTGCATTTGCATCTTTAGGGTAAATACCCAGTAGCACAATTGCAGGGTCATAGGGTAGCTCTATTTTTAATTTCTTAAGGAATCTCCACACTGTTTTCCAAAGTGGTTGCACCAACTGGCATTCCCACCAACAGTGTACGAGTGTTTCTCTTCACATTTTCTCCAACACTTGTGTTTCTAGTCTTGTTAATTTTGGACAGTACCTATACCTACTTGTTATAAGTGTGCAGCTGAAGATGTGCACTAAAAAACAATAAATTTCTGTCTTCATATATTCATGTCTTTATGTAATTTTAAGTGTTATGATTTTTTCCTTGGTGATCTAAAATAATATCACACACTCAGAGTTGGAAAATTTCACTATTATCAATGTACCTTCATAGTCTCAAAGAAGTGTCTACTTAGTTTGGTATTGCTATGCATTTCTTCTTTATCCACTTGTCATCTTGTCTTATCTCTTTTTTTCTGTAAGTTTTAAAGTTTTATTTTTCAGATTTAGATATACTCTATCTGGTATTAATCTTTGTGTATAATGTGGAGTAGTAATGTTATGCTGAAATCAGTTTGCCAGAGATGATTGGCTGTGTCTTTTCCCAGTTTTGCATTCTATGACATCATGGCAGTGGCTGCATTACCCCATGGTGAGAGTATTTACATTACAGAAACTGACAAGTGCTCAAAATCAGGCTCCCAATCCCCATCTTAGAGAATGTGTTGTTAAAAATTTCCTGTCACATCATGTGAAATAGAGATCTAATTTCTTCATATTTCCCATATGAAGAACCAGTTGTCATAGCATCATTTAATGTATAATTCATTCTTTATTAAGGAGTTGTAATACCACTCAATTATATACCAAAACTGCATTATATACACATCTGGGTTTTGTCAGAAGTTCAACTGAGCTAAAGAAAGCTGAGCTGGTAGGTGTTGGAGTAGCTGGTTAAAGCAATAAGCCAAAATGAAGTTAATACTGTAATAACTTAATGTGACAGTATAAGCAATAGTTTAGCCCAGAGAAAGTGCCAGTTCCATTGTTCTATTTCCTCCCCATAGAGGTTGGTTGAGGGTGCTGGTTGAGGGTCAAGTGGATCAGTACAGGTAAGGGCTCATCTCGCTGTCAAGAGATAGCTGAACAAAAGGCTCTTGCAATTTTGGGGGGCCCAGGGACAAGGAGAGGGCAAAAGGAAAAGGCCAGGAGTGGAAAAGTACTGAATATTGAGTTAGAGTGGAGAAAAACGGTTCTAACCCCCATCAAGAGCTTTTGGCAGAGATGGGACACTTGAGGAAGGCCTCTGCTGAAGGGTCTCCAAAAAGAGGCTTTGGAATGAAGATACCTGGACTAGGAATGCAGGTATTTGTAAGGAAATGGAAGATTGGGAGTCATTGACTAACTTATTTCAGAGACTATAATACACTTCTTCTGTGTCGAGTCTGGGATAGAAAAGACAACTTTACTCTATGAAGATTGCCAGGTAAGGCCACTGTAATTGCCCATGGCTAGAGCTGAAAAGTCACATGTAGGATTTTTGGCTAGAAGCCAAACTCCTTATGACTTCTTCTTTGTTTATTATTATGTCATTTTGTTGTATCTCTGGGCCATTGTTAAAAAAAATACAAATTCATATACCTTCATAAGTCTGGATATCTGGAGAGGTGATTTCTTTTTCCTCCTCTTCTTACTCTTCATTTAATTATGAACATATTGTTATTGAACTTATTTTCTTCTGGGAGAACATCATGGGAAAAGTCCTTTAGAGAGCTTTATGCATTTGTATTTGCTGAAGATTATTTGACCATAGAGTTGAGGGTCCATATCTGGGCTCTCTACACTGTTCCACTGGTCTATGTGTCTGTTTTTATGCTAGTACCATGCTGTCTTGGTGATCACAGCTTTGTAGTAAAGCTTGAAATCAGGTAATGTGATGCCCCCAGTTTTATTTTTGTTTTTCAACATTTCCTTAGCGATTCTGGGTCTCTTCTGATTCCATACAAATTTTAGGATTATTTGCTCCAGCTCTTTGAAGAATACCGGTGGAATTTTGATCGGAATAGCATTAAAAGTATAGATTTCTCTAGGCAGTATAGACATTTTAACAATGTTGATTCTTCCAATCCAAGAGTATGGAATGGTCTTCCATCTTTTTTTGTCTTGTTCAATTTCTTTCATGAGTGTTCTGTAGTTCCTTGAGTACAGATCCTTGCCATTTATTACCTCAGACTGAGGTTATGTTGATTTCTCACCTGATAAGTTCCTGGGATATACAGATAATATACATTTTTTAAAAGATTTTTAGTTATTTATTTGACAGATCACAAGTAGACAGAGAGGCAAACAGAGAGAGAGAGAGAAGGAAGCAGGCTCTCCACTGAGCAGAGAGCCCAATGCGGGGCTTGATCCCAGGATCCTGGGATCATGACCTGAGCCGAAGGCAGAGGCTTTAACCCACTGAGCCACCCAGGCGCCCCCAGATAATATACATTTTGCTCTAAATCCAAGTGTAGTAAAATCCTAGGGTTTTGATTTGTTAGCTGAGACATTTTTCATTACCTATATAGCCCAAGATTCCTGTTATCTTCCTCTGTTTTTCTAGTGTACCTCTTCTCTGAGAATGCAGTTCTTAAAAGATTCCAGCTTTGTACAAGTATCTCATTTTTAACTCCCTGTTTATCATGGGTCCCATCCCTGTCCCCTGTTCCTGCATGGATCATAGAACATGTGTTTTTCTTCCCATACTATATGCCCTATATTCTATTTCAGTTTCTTGATTTCATGTGTGTTGTAAGTCAGGGTCCCTAAAAACAGAGTCTCAAACAGGGATTTGGCATGAAAAAACTTACTGAGTGAATGCTTTTAAGAAAAAAAAAATATATATATATATAAAAGAAAAATGGGAAGCAGGATAAGAAAAGGAAAAAAAAAGGAGCAAGGATGTAGTCTCAGGTAAAGTCTGGCTTTGATTTGATGTTATTAGAGAATTAGTAGAGAGTCTGGGAGAGGGTAGGAGAGGGAATTCTGTAGCATAAATCAAATCAGAATTCTGTCTTTGAGACAAAGGGGTTAGGGTTTTGTACCCCCATATCAGGAAAGGATGCAAAACCTCCCTGGCAAGACAGTAATTAACCAAAGGCAATTCTTTTCAGAATGGAGGCAGCTATGCACTACCAGTCAACACTCACAGCATCTGGGGAAAATGGGTAAACTGGCCATGTTAAAGGTATCTGAATAAGGCAATGACATTTGCAAAAATGTATGACCTGCTTTACCAGTATAGTGTACCAATACAATATTTGTTACCTTTCATTTTTGTAGTTGATTGCTCACCTGTCTTCATTTATAAGTTTATTATCTGCATCCAATGGACTTTGTCAAGTGAATAATTCAGAAGTACTTAGGACTAGTAACAGGACACCTGTTTCCAATAGACACAAGCCACATAGAACCAGGAATTCTACTAGCTGCAATGTTTTAGTACAGTCTACATATTGTTAATTTTCAGAAACATTGATCCTACAGAACCCACTGAATATCCACTACTGCAGTGATACCCTTGGTCAGCAATATGTTGAATTGTGCTGTTGTGTGCTCTATTCTCAGATTCCAAGATATCATCTCTTTTATCTATCTATTTATTTATTTAAAGATTTTATTTATTTATTTGACAGAGAGAGATCACAAATAGGCAGAGAGGCAGGCAGAGAGAGAGGAAGGGAAGCAGGCTCCCTGCTGAGCAGAGAGCCTGATGTGGGGCTCAATCCCAGGACCCTGGGATCAGGACCTGAGCCGAAGGCAGAGGCTTTAACCCACTGAGCCACCCAGGCACCCCGATATCATCTCTTTTAGCCTTCCATATGTGTGTGTTTCCTCATTGTTCCCAAAACATTTCATTCTACAGTGGTGACTAGGTCCAAAGGGAATTCCACATGTAAAAACATGGGATACTCAGATGTGGCACTATTGACATTTTGTACTGGGTAATTGTTTGTTGGAGGGAGGCTGTCCTGTGCATTATAGAAGGTTTAGGAGCATCCTTGGTATCTACTCACTACATGCAAGTAGTCTTGTCCACCCATTCTCCAGTTGTGACAACCAAAAACGTGTCCAGATATTGCCAAATGTCCTCTGAAGCTCAAAATTGGCCTTGGTTGAGAACCACTGTCCTAGACATAAAGAAGTCTGAATAAATTATAAAAGTTTCTTATCAAGCAGTCATTTTAACATGTTTCTTATTGTCCTCTTAATTTGGTAGCCACTTGGGGGCAAGTGACTATGTGTCCGTCAGTACTAGGTAGTACTCAGCATAGTACCTCATATATACTAGTTGATTACTTCCTTGTATATATTAATCTAGCATTTGTTGTTGCTTATTCTTAGCATAAAATCAATTTGCTTGATTTTAAAACTCATTAAACATGTGCTGCTGAATGAATTGAGAGCCAAGTTCAATCTGAATAGAATCTTTTATTCAAATGATCTAATCCAAATTTCTTAAATATAATAAGATGTGTGTTTCATAATTTTCTATCACATAGGTAAATTTAGCAAAATTAGGTGTTTTTAAATCAAAACCTTATTTAACTTCTATATAGTTATAGTTATTCTTTTATGCAACAACTATATGATCAAATATGTGTGTCTGTATAAGGTAAGCATTTATTCTTAATTGCTTTTGCTCAGTTGGTTAATTAATTTGTTAATGATCTGGAAATGTTTGAAATTAGGTTCTGTGCCCAAAATATTCTGGCAACCTCTTTTTTGGAAATTTAGGGAAAAGGCCAATTTGTAGTTATCATAAAGTAGGTGATGTTAGTGTTTATTGAAGGTGATAATTTTGAGAAACATAAATTTAAAAGTGGGGAGTGAGTTGATAAGGGTGGGTTGATAAAAGAAGAGAAGGTATGGGGTAAGAGGCATAGGTTCCATTTACAAAATGATGCATAATTTGCTTCAGGTCACAATCTAGATTTTGTGGTATCATCTTCAGTTGAAGAATGGTTATAGCAAGTTTGTATCATTAATAAGTGTTTTAGATAATTTGATCTCATCTAATCAGAACAGAATATGCTTTTAATACAATGAACCAGACTATTTTTATGTCTCTGAAGTATAATTGATTGCAAATTCTGACAATTCTGAGTCAGAGATCTATGATTTCCTGTTAAATTGTAAAGTTATTTACTCTCTGAATCACAGAACAGAAATCATATTTTCATGTCTGTAAAGAAAAGAATTTATATAATGTGATTGATTAAGGTATTATTCATCTTTGGACTCACACACACAAAAGTGACATGAATTTTGTCAGGTATTGTTTTCAACCAAATAATTTGGGATATGGGATGCCTGACTGACAACCTTAATGACCAGAATTTGAAGCAGAGGCTTATGCTTCATAAAAGTTAATCTACCAGGGGCACCTGGGTGGTTCAGTCGTTGGGCGTCTGCCTTCGGCTCAGGTCATGCGCAGGGCCCTGGGAGCGGGTCCCGCATCGTGCTCCCGGCTTGGGGCCTGCTTCTCCCTCTCCCACTCCCCTTGCTTATATTCTCTCTCTCTCTCTGTTAAATGGACAAATAAAATCTTCTTAAAAAAAAAAAAGTGTTGGGGCGCCTGGGTGGCTCAGTGGGTTGGAGCCTCTGCTTTCGGCTCAGGTCATGATCCCAGGGTCCTGAGATCGAGCCCCACATCGGGCTCTCTGCTCAGCGGGGAGCCTGCTTCCCCCTCTCTCTCTGCCTGCCTCTCTGCCTACTTGTGATCTCTCTGTCAAATAAATAAATAAAATCTTTAAAAAAAAAGTGTTTTAGATAGAAAGTAGAACATGATTGCAAATGTATCTGAGAAATTAGATATAATTAACAGAGAATGAAAATTCCCATTCAAAATTCTTATTATTTTATTTTTTTTTAATTAAATTTATTTATTTTCACCATAACATTATTCATTATTTTTTCACCACACCCAGTGCTCCATGCAATCCGTGCCCTCTATAATACCCACCACCTGGTACCCCAACCTCCCACCCCCCCGCCACTTCAAACCCCTCAGATTGTTTTTCAGAGTCCATAGTCTCTCATGATTCACCTCCCCTTCCAATTTCCCCCAACTCCCTTCTCCTCTCTAACTCCTCGTGTCCTCCATGCTATTTGTTATGCTCCACAAATAAGTGAAACCATATGATAATTGACTCTCTCTGCTTGACTTAATTCACTCAGCATAATCTCTTCCAGTCCCGTCCATGTTGCTACAAAAGTTGGGTATTTATCCTTTCTGATGGAGGCATAATACTCCATAGTGTATATGGACCACATTTTCCTTATCCATTCGTCCGTTGAAGGGCATCTTGGTACTTTCCATAGTTTGGTGACCGTGGCCATTGCTGCTATAAACATTGGGGTAGAGATGGCCCTTGTTTTCACTACATCTGTATCTTTGGGGTAAATACCCACAGTGCAATGGCATGGTCATAGGGAAGTTCTATTTTTAATTTCTTGAGAAATCTCCACACTGTTCTCCAAAGAGGCTGCACCAACCTGCATTCCCACCAACAGTGGAAGAGGGTTCCCCTTTCTCCACATCCCCTCCAACACATGTTGTTTCCTGTCTTAATTTTGGCCATTCTAACTGGTGTAAGGTGATATCTCAATGTGGTTTTAATTTGAATCTCCCTGATGGCTAGTGATGATGAACATTTTTTCATGTGTCTGATAGCCATTTGTATGTCTTCATTGGAGAAGTGTCTGTTAATATCTTCTGCCCATTTTTTTTTATATGATTGCCTGTTTTGTGTGTGTTGAGTTTGAGGAGACCTCAACGTGAGACAGGAATCCATCAGAATCCTAGAGGAGAACATAGGCAGTAATCTCTTCGATATCAGCCACAGCAACTTCTTTCTAGATATGTCTCCAAAGGCAAAGGAAACAAAAGCGAAAAATAAAAACTTTTGGGACTTCATCAAAATCAAAAGCTTCTGCACAGCAAAGTAAACAGTCAAAAAACCAAAGAGGTAACCCACAGAATGGGAGAAGATATTTGTAAATGACAGTACACACAAAAGGTTGATATCCAGGATCTATAAAGAACTCCTCAAAGTTCTTATTATTTTAGAACTCAGCAAGATGAAAAGGATTTGCTTATAAAATAAAAGTGTTTTTTCAACTATTCCTTAAATTTTATCAAATCTATATTAAATATTAGAACATTTGGTATAATTATGATTTATACTATGTATCTAGTCTATTCTAGCCAAACATAGAAAAATTCTGTTATGAATATTAATCATTAAAATTTTCTGAGGGCAACTTTCACAAAATTATACCAAAAATAGGTGGCAGGGGTAAGGTAATTTATAGACTAGTCTAACTAAATGCAGCAATATTTAATGTGTTTGATCTGATGTGGTGAAACATTTAAATGAGACTTGAGTTTCTTGAATTAATTAAATATTCTGTGTAGCATTTTATTAAAATCCTGCCATAGGCATTGGAACTCTACTGTGGTAGAAAGAACATTTGACCAGCACTAAGAAAATAGTTTCTAGTCTATATTTGACACACACTCACTAATTATATGGCTTTGAACACATGATTTCCCATAGTTTAGTTGTCTCATCTGTAAGATGAAACATAAACTCCTTCTATGAACTATATTTTATCAGGTATAAAACTTCCACATTTTATACTCTGCATTATTCAAGTAATCAGCATTTAATAGGAGCCTCTTATATATTGATTCATTCCACTCACCTGCTAGGGATTTTAGTGTTGTTCTCAATCTTCTCTGCATGCCAGAATCACTGGTGGCCTGTTTTTGACCTGCAGGATACTGATGTCCATTCCAGATTTCCTGAGTTAGAAAATCTGTGTATTACATTGTGGGATCTTTATTTTAAATAAACATACAACTCCATAGGTGTTTCTTCTTATCTGTAAATGAGTTGAGTGTAGCTTTGTATGACATGAAAAATAACAAATAAATTATATAAAAAACCTTATGACTTAGTTGGAAATATAAGTCCAGTGTTGATATGTATATTGACATATATATAGACATATGTATATACATACAATTATTTATTTGCTTTTCTTTATATATTTTCCACTAATACATGTTATATTACATAATAATACATGCAATAATAAGGTATATTATACTTTATTTTTTTAAGATTTGATTTATTTATTTGAGACAGAAGATACAGAGATAGTGATGAAGGTAATAAGAGAGAGCAGGAGTGAGAAAGGAAGAAGCATGTTCCCTGCTGAATAGGGAGCCCAACATGGGGCTGGATCCCAGAATCCTGGGATCATGACCTGAGCCGAAGGCAGATACTCAACCAAGTGAGCCACCCAGGAGCCCCGTGTATGTGACATGATATGATATGATATGATATGATAATTATATGTACTCTTTTTGTGTCTTGCTCCTTTTCATTTTGCTGAACATTATATTTATGGGACTCATTCATGTTGCAAATAGCTGTAGTTAGGTCATTTTCACCATTATATATCCAAAATAAATCAGTGAAGTAAGTTGAGGAAGCAGGGTTTGATTGAGTTGAATTTGGATAAAGGGGGAAAAAAAAGAAAGGTGATTTCCAAGAAGGAAAAAAAAAATATAGTGATGGCATAAAGATGAAACAAGAGTCGTTGGCTTTTACTGTAGTGAAGGCTGACCAATCAGAGTAGAGAACAAGATGGGTGAAAATAGAAATCTGCTTCTGGGTTTCCTACTTTTTTTGTTATTTGCATGATCAGTTTTTTTGAAACTATATTTAATTTATTAATTTGGTTACACATAATGGTTTAATCACATATTCTATAAATAATGTATAAATGTTCTTTTTGTATTTCATGAAATGTTATTATAATCCTTCACATGCATCTTTGACATCAGTCTTTACCACCATTACAGTTACTTTTTGAGTCAACAAAAGTTCTACAGAGAACTCCTGTTCTGTATAAATAGTTTGAAATACTGTTTTCTGTATCTATGTATGTTGCTATCAATTCTTACAAACCCAAGTACTATTTGTGTAACATTTACACAATTAAAAATTACCTTATAAATATATATATATTTATAATTGCCATTATTTTCCCACTTGTTGAATTACTTTTTACTCAAAAAATTATTGTGACATATGATATAAATAATTAAAAAGCACAAAATATCAATGCACAGTTATATGAATAATTATAAGGTGAACATCAGGAAATAGAATATCAATGGCTCCTCTGCCTGGAAAATTTCTGTATGTCCCTTCCTAATTACAACTTTCTCCCTGATCCAAGAAGTAATTACTATTGTGTTTTTTTCTGGCAGTAGTTTCTTTGCTTTTCTTTATAACTTTGCCACTAATACATGTATCCCTAAAACCCCATATTTTAGTTTTGTCTGTTTTAAACTTTATATGGAAGCTGTTTTTGTGTTCTTTTGTGTCTTGCTCTTTATCATTTTCGTTGAACATTATGTTTATGGGATTCATCCATGTTGCAAATAGTTGTAGCTAGTTTATTTTCATCATTAAAGAGCATTCAATTAGATGAATAGTCCAAAGAATATTTATCCATTTTACTGTTGGAAATTTGAATTGTTTTTAATTTTTGGCTATTTCAAATGATGCTGGTGTTAACTTTATTTTACATGTAACTATTGCAGAAAGATAATTCATGGGTTACAGGATATGAATATCTTTGACATAATGTCAATCTAGATTCTAAAGTGATTTTTATATGATGACAAGCAGCATGTGAAAATTTTACAATGCCCCTTGGAATTGTGAGTCTTAATTTTTGCCAAGCAAGTGTGTTTGTAATGGCTTTAATTTGTGGTTTAAATTTTCATTTCCATCCATGTTGTCGCAAATGGCAAGATTTCATTTCTTTTGATGGCTGCATAGTATTCCATTGTGTATATATACCACATCTTCTTGATCCATTCATCTGTTGATGGACATCTAGGTTCTTTCCATAGTTTGGCTATTGTGGACATTGCTGCTATAAACATTCGGGTGCATGTGCCCCTTTGGATCACTACGTTTGTATCTTTAGGGTAAATACCCAGTAGTGCAATTGCTGGGTCATAGGGCAGTTCTATTTTCAACATTTTGAGGAACCTCCATGCTGTTTTCCAGAGTGGCTGCACCAGCTTGCATTCCCACCAACAGTGTAGGAGGGTTCCCCTTTCTCCGCATCCTCGCCAGCATCTGTCATTTCCTGACTTGATGATTTTAGCCATTCTGACTAGTGTGAGGTGATATCTCATTGTGGTTTTGATTTGTATTTCCCTGATGCCGAGTGATATGGAGCACTTTTTCATGTGTCTGTTGGCCATCTGGATGTCTTCTTTGCAGAAATGTCTGTTCATGTCCTCTGCCCATTTCTTGATTGGATTATTTGTTTTTTGGGTGTTGAGTTTGCTAAGTTCTTTATAGATTCTGGCCACTAGTCCTTTATCTGATATGTCGTTTGCAAATATCTTCTCCTATTCTGTCAGTTGTCTTTTGATTTTGTTAACTGTTTCCTTTGCTGTGCAAAAGTTTTTGATCTTGATGAAATAAGTCAAGCAGAGAAAGACAACTATCATATGATCTCCCTGATATGAGGAAGTGGTGATGCAACATGGGGACTTAAGTGGGTAGGAGAAGAATAAATAAAACAAGATGGGATTGGGAGGGAGACAAACCAAAAGTGACTCTTAATCTCACAAAACAAACTGAGGGTTGCTGGGGGGAGGGGGTTTGGGAGAAGGGGGTGGGATTATGGACATTGGGGAGGGTATGTGCTTTGGTGAGTGCTGTGAAATGTGTAAACCTGGTGATTCACAGACCTGTACCCCTGGGGATAAAAATATATGTTTATAAAAAATTAAAAAATTGATTAAAAAATAATAAATTTTCATTTCCTTGATGACTAATGAGATTGAGCATCTTTTCAAATGTTTATTGGCCATTCAGATTTCCTTTTTTGAAAAGTGGTTGTTTAAGATGTTTACCTAATTTTCTGTGTTTTTTTCTTTAATTTATAAACATTCTTAAATATTTTGAATATGAGCCTTTTGTTATTCACATGTATTGCTAATATCCTTTCCCATCACGGATTTACTCTTCTACTCTCTTAATGGTGTCTTTTAATAAGTAGAAATTCTTAAATATAATGTAGTATAATTTATCCATCTTACCCTTTAAGTCTAATGCTTATGATTTCTGCTTAAGAAATTCTCTTCCAGGGGTGTCTGGATGGCTCAGTCAGTTAAATCTGACTCTTGATTTTGGCTTAGGTCATGATCTCAGGGTTGTAAGATAGAGCCCTCTCTCAGGCTATGTGCTGGGGATGGAGTCTGCTTAATTTAAGATTTTCTCCTTCTTCTCTCCTTCTGCCCCTCCACCCCTGATTGTGCTTGCCCTTTCTCTCTCTCTCTCTCAAAAAAAAAAAAAAAAGTCATGAGATCTTTGTATTACTTCTCACATTTAGATGTACAATTACTTCCTTGCTTTGTTACCATTGTTCTTTATCTTGTAGCTACTGAGTTTCTTTTCTAATTGTACTAAATACTCATTTTTCTAGGAACTATTTCTAATTTACTTTTATAATGTTCTTGTCTTCTCACTTTTCATCCTTTCCCAATCACTGTAAGGGATTCGATATAAAAATTAGTCTGCCTATTTCTTTGAATTTACCAGCAGTTCAAGTGAAATATTTCATTTGGTATTAGCCAATTAAACCCAAGTTGGATCAACATTTACTTAATTTTCAAAGTCTCTAAAATAACTAACTTTTATTTCCTTATCATGAGGTACTTCCTTTGAATTTAATGAAGAGAATGGTGTTACTGAGTGAAGATTACATATTTTAAGTTCCACACAAGAAGGAATTTTACTCTAGTGAAGGGATGATGGATTGACAGTATTTGGGATAGTTAATAAGTCTGAGCTACCACAAGATTAGATATCTGATTTTAAACAAAATGATTCCCAGTATTTGTACTGAGCTGCCATTCTAATAGCTTGTAAATTTTTTGAATGCATTCAATGGATAAATAACCATGTAAAAACCCTCTGCATGTTCCTTTTCCCTACTCCTTTAATCAATGATCATAATACCAGTGACTTTTCCTTTGGCATGGTCTTAGAGTTTATGAGTATATGGGAATGTTGAAAGCATTAAGAATTGAAGAATTAGGAGGCACCTGGGTGGCTCATTCAATAAACATCTACCTTTGGCTCAGGTCATGATCCCAGGGTCCCGGGATAGTGCCTTACATTGGGCTCCCTGCTCAGCGGGAAGCCTTCTTCTCCCTCTTCCACTTCTCCTGCTTGTGTTCCCTCTCTCAACCTCTCTCTCTGTCAAATAAATAAATAAAATCTTAAAAAAAAAGAATCAGAATAATTAGGGCTAAATATGTCCTCTAGTTGGATACGTAGAGAGTATTACCTTGGTTATATTTTTTTGTTCTGACTGTTTTGTTTTGACTGTGTAAAAACTACCATCATCCAAATTTCTGTTACATTTCATGAAGGGGCAGAGATTCCCTGTAGCATTCTTCATGCCATTTGTGGATCCAATTGATTGCAGCTCTACCCAGAAGAAAAAGAACAAATGTTTTGCTCATTCTACTGCCAGGAAGTAGATTAAATTTGGAAACAAATCTTTGATGGACAATTAAAACAGAAACATGGGATTTGCTTAAAGCCAGGAGGCAAAGATAAGAGACATCAGTCATGGTTCTTGTTAAGGTGACTAGGTCTGAACATTTAGATTTAACATGTAAAGAAAAAAGGTTTATTTCTAAATAATTTTTTATTTATTTTCTAAATATTTGATTCCTTCCTATAAAAACACTTTAAAATGCTCTTCTTTATCGAAGCCATAACTTATATACATTAAAATCAAGAGACATCTGTTCCAAAAAGTTTTATATCTAAAGCATACAAGCACACACAGACACAGTTTTGAAATGACAGTGGAAAGGAGTTTTACTGAATTAGGGTCTGTGATATAAGGATGAACATCCATTTGGGTGTCAGGATGGCCGAGTGGTCTAAGGATGAACATCCATTTCCTTTGAAATGCATATAACAGAATAATTTCTGAAAACAAGCCAAAATATTATCTTGCCTACTTGTTTTATTATTAATGTAAGAAATTTGAGTATCATTCATTTTACCGTAGCTACATCCCAGATATGGAACAAATACCTAAAGCCTCTTTTCAAATTATGCTCAGGCCTTGATGCTCTTCTTCTGTTGTTAGATATTTGGCCTAATTCAACAGAATGCCTTGATTATCTCTATTTGAGGTTGGTTGTTCCCGCACCCCCACGGGCCAGAAGAAATCTGCTATGGATCATTGTGCTGTCAGAAATCCATGCCTCTTCAACTTGATGAAGACATTGCTAGCTTGACTGTCATGGATGTCAGTTGAAGCTAGATTGATGTCCTGGAGATTTCTCAGGGAAATCTGACAAATACTAGGCAGAGTAGTCCCATTTTTAACAGATTTCATCATCACTACTCTGTCAGATATTTAAATACCCACAGGATATATTGAACGCCAAAGCTACAGAGCTGGCAGCATCACATACATTTGTGTTAGAACATTGGAATAAACTTGTAACAATTATCAAACAGATGCAATCAATACTGTGTCATGGGAACACATTTTTGTCCATACGGCAACATGTCAAAACAGAAACCTATCAATAAAGACCAATGGGAAAACTGTACAAATGCCAGGATTTAGAAAATTGGGTAAGGTTTTATGAGTTCATTTGAAAAAAAAAAAAAAGAAATTATTGAGTATTGTGTACATGCATGCCTGAAATAGCTTCCTCTTCTAAATAAGTCAGTGGTTAGCTTTTCAGTAAATACCTGCTTTTGTTTTCTTAATAGCTTACTTAGACATCTTTCATTCCCAATACTCCAGCTATTTTTCAAGGTCAAGTTGGCCTTGAAATTATATAAAAAGATATAACAAAAGATAATTATCTTTTTTCTGAAATCTGCATTGTAATTTGACTTTTGTGAATTGACCCTGGTATCATGGTATTACTAAAGAGCAGTGTTTTAAAGCTGAAGGACTGAGGGCTGTAGATAGATAATAGTTCATTAACAGAATGTGCTCTTTATATCTGTTGTAAAATTCCTTATAACCTTACATGATGTTGGGGAATATAACCTTATATGAGATGAGAAATTTAGGTGAATATCAAAAATATTCAGGTAACATAATCCTAAATAACTTACATGGGCCTGAACTACTTAAAAAAAAAAAAAGAGAGAAACCTATTTTTTGCCTGATTTGTCTACCTGATTGCTTTAATTCTATACCTAACTTATTTTTACTTTCAACAAAGACTTTTGCCACCTTTTTCCTCTCACCTATCTACTCATTATGTACTTTTACTTTCCAAGTGATTCATACAAAAAATATGTAAAAAGCCCAATTTTTATTTGTTTGAATTAGAGTGTTACATAATTTTTCAGAGCTAATTTCTCTTTTAATTTAATTTTTTTGGTTGTAAAGAATCTTGTCTAGTTTTGCATAAATGTCACATTTCAAGTGTGATGATGCTAGTCTTACCTATTAAGAATGTTTGAGATATAATGTTGTATGTTATAATAACTTCAATTTTACTTAAACAAAAATATAGCAGTAAACTAAGCATAAGAAAACAACTACACTAAAATTTTGTACTTGTTGAATAATAATGAAGCCCTGTCACCAGCTAAAATATGTATCAATGACTATGTTTTCCAAATTAATGTAATGTGTTAGCACAAGAAACAATGAAGCTAAATATGCTAGAAAATGTGGAAAATATATAAGATTGAGAAAACAAACATTTGCTTGTTATACCTGAATCTCTAAGAAAATGCGTATATTCACACACAAATCAACTGAGGAAACATTAATTCCAAAAACTGACACATTAACTCTAGAATAAGTAGAAAATAGATGTCAAATGAATAAGAAAAATTTTATTTGTAACAACTGGAAGACATACAAAATAAATATAAATCTTACTCAAACTTCATTGTAGATTCATATGCTATAAGGAAAGTGCAGGACTTAGGTGAAAGTCTCAACAACATTTAAGGAGTATTAACACAATTGAACTTGGAAGATAACAATAACAATGATAGGTATATAGTCAATTTCTTAGAAATACTATTTTTTTTTATCAGAGAAAATAATTTCCAAATGTAGACTATAGTAAATGGGGTTTTAAAGTAGACCATTGTTAGATAAGGAATTAGCATTGCATTTCTTCAGGTCAAAGAAACCAAATTGATTTCCTTTGTTTGGTATATAAAAACAAATTACTTTGAAGAATTAAATGTTTTTATGTATAAAAATAAATTTACCAAATATTTAATAAAATAATTAAGTCAAGATTAAAATGTGTAGTTCATGACCTTAGTGTGGTTTTTAAAGATTTGATATAATAGCATGGACAATGGTAAATAAAATGCAATAAAATCCAGGAATGATGCACCCCCAAAATCAGCACTTAAAGGTAGATCACCATTGATTGAAATCAAAGCTCTCTTTGAACTGTGAGCTATTCTACAACCTTTCTAAATATTTTGAAGAAAATATTTATTTGCAGATAATCTCAAGATTAAATTTAGAACTTGCTAAAACTGTATGAAATGGTAGGATTTCTTCATGACATATAATCTATGGAAATTTAAACTGATGTCTTATATTAAATGTTTCCAGTGTTTTCTGAAATTCACAGTATTTTGTTCAAGAATTTCAAAATAAATATATGAAGTATACATTGGAGTGAGTAGCTGTTTTATTTTAATTTTTCACCCACAGTCAAATAAGACCATAAAATTTCAGAAATGGAGGAAACCTTAGTGGATATTTCAACAAATGATTTTAAAGACAAGAAAATTGAGGGCCGGAGAAGTTAACTAACATTTGATTTAGTTGGTCACATGCTTAGCAGAATATATGTTGCTCATAGTGACTCTTTACCTTTTTATTGCACATACATATCATTTACATATGACAAAAAGATCTCTTGGATAAGCCCTACTAAAAAATTTTGACCATTGGACCATTGGAACAAAAGTTTGCTGCATTGTCTATTGCACCTAGTGGCTATGCCTGTTGGCACTTTCTTACATAATGCACAGAAGATGGAGAATAGCTTTCACTTTCTGCTCCAGGGCATATCCTTTTGCCAACAGTATTGTCTAGCATGGCTATTCTGTGTTGCTTTTCAAGTAAGTTTGAGATTTGCAGAAATATAGATTTAAGGAATGAAGACTATAGGGGGAAACTCCTAGGCAATTAGGACTTCATAATTGATAGCTAATAAGTAAGATAAAATGATATAATGTATACAAATAGGAACTAGAAAGAAATTACCTTGGAAACATCAAGGAAATAAAAACAAACACAATTTATTTAGCTGGATATCAACCATCTAGTTCAGAGGCACTGTGGAAAGTGCTGATGTCACTAGATGAGAAGCTAAGAGATATCAGGCCACCATTTTAAATATCAGCCATTTAAATCAAAATTTGTATAACCAGAGTTTAGAACAGGGGTTTCTTTTAAGGTATTTATAATTAAGTAAACCTGGATTCAGATGCCTTTTCTACTTTCATTATTTGTGAAACCTCAGACAATACATTTTATGAATCTTGGGATCTAAAAAAGAATGATTCTAAAACCATGAAGTATTTCAAATACAAAAGTAAAGAGTATAGCAAACAAATATGTTCTCTCCATGTTTGAAAAATATTAATTATTTCTGATACTTGATTCAGATTTATTTGTGATAAATACAGTTTTATACCTCCCTAATGTCTTTCATGTCCCATCATCCACAGATATACCTACTGCCTTAGAGATCATATGTTTACTTCTCATTCATGCATTTATACAATTTTCTTGTAAAAGAAATAACACTAAAAAGTTACCATCTTAACCATTTTATTATATTTTTTAAAAAATTAAAAGATTTATTTATCTATTTTAGAGAAGGTTAAGGGGCAGAGGGAGAGGGAGAGAGAGTCTTAAACAGATTCTGGGTGAGCTCAAAGCCTGACATGGGACTCAGTCTCAAAACACTGAGATCACTCCTGAGCCCAAACCAAGAGTTAGATGCTTAACTGACTGTGCTACCCAGGTGCTCCTACTATTTTTTTTTTTATTTTGAATTCCAGCATAGCTAATATACATATTATACATATAGTATATTAGTTTTAGGTGTGCAATATAGTGATTTAATAATTCCATACATCACGCAGTGCTCATCACAACAAGTGTGCTCCTTAATCCCATCACCAGTTTCACCCATTCCCCTACCCACCTTCTTTCTGGTAACCACCAGTTTATTTTCTATAGTTCAGAGTCTGTTTATGGTTTGTCTCTATTCCTTTTCTCACTTTCTTTTTGTTTTTTAGATGTCACATATGAGTGAAATCATATGATATTTGTCTTTCTCTGACTGACATATTTCACATAGCATTATACTCTCTAGCTCCTTCCATGTCATTGCAAATGGTAAGATTTCATTCTTTTTTTGTGGCTTAATGATGTTCCATTGTTATATTACATATGTAATAGCATGGACAATGGTAAATAAAGTGTAGCATGAGAAATAATATATACATATATTCATATATATGTATATATGAATATGTACATATATTCAGTATATATCTTCTTATTTGTTACATATATTATTATATATGATATATATGACATATAATTTTTATATATGATCTTGAATTGTTATATATAAAAGAATATATATACATATATATGTGTATATATATAAAGAAGATATATATACATAAAGATATATATACATAAGATATATATAAATAAAATATATACAAGATATATCTTGTATATATTTTATATAAGATATATATCTTGTATATATTTTATTTATATTTATAAATATATTTATATTTATCTATCAGAAGATATATAAGATATATATCTTGTATATATTTTATGTATATATATCTTCTTATATATAAGATGTATATCTTGTATATATTTTATGTATATATATCTTCTTTATCCATCATCTATTGATTGACACTTGGGGTGTTTCACTTATGTGACTATTGTAAATAATGCTGGTTTAAACATAGGGTTGCATGTATCCCTTTGAATTAGTGTTTTTGTAATTTTGGGGTAAATAATACTGTGATTACTGGATAATAAGGCAGTTCTACTTTTAAATTTTGAGGAAACTCCATACTGTTTTTCACAGTGGCAATACCAGTTTTCATTCCCGCAAAGAGTGCAAGAGGTTTTCTTTTTCTTCACATCCTCACCAACATTTATTGTTTCTTATGTATTTGTTTCCAGCCATTCTGATGGGAATAAAATGATACCTTATTGTGGTTTTGATTTTCGTTTTTCTAATGATGAGTGGTGTTGACAATGTTTTCATGTGTTGGCCCTCTGGGTGTTTTCTTGGAGAAATGTCCCTTTATGTCTTCTGCCCATTTTAAATTTATTATTTGTTTTTTGGGAGTTGAGTTGTATATGTTCTTTATATATGTTATATATGAACCTTTTATTGGTTATGTAATTTACAAATATGTTTTCCTAACCAGTAGGCTGCTTTTTAGTTTTGTTGATTATTTCCTTTACTGTGAAGAAACTTTTATTTTAGTGAAATTCCAATTGTTTATTTTTGCTTTTATTTCCAGTGTATCAGGACATATCTAGAAAAATGTTGTGATGACTAATGTCAAAGAAATTACTATCTAGCTATCTTCTAGGATTTTTCTGATTTCAGATCTCACATTTAGTTCTTTAATACACTTTTAATTTACTTCTGAGTATGGTGAAAGAAAGTGGTCCAGTTTTGTTCTTTTGCATGTAGCTGTCCATTTTTCCCAATATCATTTGTAGAAGAGATTGTTCTTTTCTTACTGGGTATTCTTTCCTGCATTTTCATGATGATTGATCATATAATTTTGGGTTTATTTCTGGATTTTCTATTCTATTTGATTGATCTATGCGTCTATTTTTTGTGCCAGTCCCATACTGTTTTGATTACTATAGCTCTGTAGTACAACTTGAAGTCTGGAATTGTGATACCTACAGTTTTGGTTTTCCTTTTAAAAATGCTTGGGATCTTTTGGGGTTCCACATAAATTTTAGGATTTTTTGTTCCAGTTCAGTGAAAAATGCTGTTTGTATTTTGATAAAAATAACACAAAATCTGTAGATTACTTTGGGTATTACAGATGTTTTAACAATATCTGTTTTTCCAATCCATGAGCATGGAATGTCTTTCCATTACTTTGTGTCATGTTCAGTTTCTTTAATCAGTGTTATAGTTTTCAGAATACACATCTTTCACCTCTTTGGTTCAGTTTATTCTTAAATATTTTATTCTTTTTGTTGCAATTTTAAATGGAACTGGCAAAGAAGAAGTCAAACTCTCTCTCTTTGCAAATGACATGATATTTTATATGAAAAACCCAAGAGACTCCACCCCCCAAATACTAGAACTCATAGAGCAATTCAGTAATGCACAGGATACAAAATCAATGTACAGAAATCAGTTGCTTTCTTATGTGCTAACAATGAAAATAAAGAAAGGGAGGTTAGAGAATTGTTTCCATTTGCTATAGCACCAAGAACCATAAGATACCTGGGAATAAACCTAACCAAAGAGGTAAAGGATCTGTACTTGAGGAACTACAGGACATTCATGAAAGAAATTGAAGAAGACACCAAAAGATAGAAAACCATTCCGTGCTCATGGATTGGAAGAATAAATATTGTTAAAATGTCTATACTGCCTAGAGCCATCTATACTTCCAATGCCATCCTGATCAACATTCCACTGGCATTTTTCAAAGTAGTGGAATAAACAATCCTAAAATTTGTATGGAAACAGAAAAGACCCCAAGTTGCTAAGGAAATGTTGAAAAACAAAAACAAAACTGGGGCATCATGTTGCCTAATTTCAAGCTTTACTACAAAGCTGTGGTCAGCAAGACAGCATGGCACTGACACAGAAACAGACACATAGACCAGTGGAACATAGTAGAGAGCCCAGATATGGACCCTCAACATTATGGTCAAATAATCTTCGACAAAGCAGGAAAAAATGTACAGTGGAAAAAAGTGAGTATCTTCATTAAATGGTGCTGGGGAAATTAGACAGCTATGTATAGAAGAATGAACCTCAACCATTCTCTTACACCGTACACCAAGATAAACCTGAAATGGATAAAAGACATCAACATGAGTCAGGAATCTATAAAAGAAACAGTTTTCTTAATTTCTCTTTCTGCTTGTTCATTATTTGTGTATAGAAATGCAGTGGATTTCTGCACATTTTTTAAAATCTTGTGACTGGGTTGAATTTGTGTATCAGTACTAGCAGATTTTTTGCTCAAGTCTTTAGGGTTTTCCATATAGAGTATCTTGTCATCTGCAAATGATGAACATTTTATTTCTTTACCATTCTGGATGCCTTTATTGATTTTTGCTATCTAATTGCCATGGCTAGGACTTCCACTACTATGTTGAATAAAAGTGCTGAGAGTGGACATCCCTGCCTTATTCCTGATTTTAGGGGGAAAGCTGT